>NC_091952.1:247884109-248215359 GCF_031021105.1 Erythrolamprus reginae
TTATCTTTGGTCGATTCAGATGACGAAGTGTAAGACCCACGCAGGCGCAGACTTATGTATCGAAGAGACTGTTATATCTGCTCAGTTACAGCCGCAGATTAGAGCCGTGCGATAGGCGTCCCTATCCAGGGTGCTGATTGGCCGCCAGCCCGTAGTTACAATGTAAGCGGGAAGTTTCTCTCTGCGGGGATTGGGTGCTGCCTCAGGCAGCTTGTTATATATAAGCCTGAGTGTATGTTATTGCTTAAGTCTGTACCTGCCAGGCCTGGCATGAGTTCTGTAATAAACTACTGAGTTTACCTGAGACCTTTATTATACTGGCGATGAGGTAGCGAGCCTATGCGGACGATTGACAGTTGTGACAGTAAGTCAGGATGTCTGTACAATTAACATTCGCCCCCTTTGATCCTCAA
The DNA here is from genome assembly GCF_031021105.1 of Erythrolamprus reginae. Classification (NCBI taxonomy): domain Eukaryota; kingdom Metazoa; phylum Chordata; class Lepidosauria; order Squamata; family Dipsadidae; genus Erythrolamprus; species Erythrolamprus reginae. Next base: position 247,884,523 of record NC_091952.1, read on the forward strand.
GGGGAGACGTGGGACTCCTATGTCGCCCGTTTTGATTGTTTCCTGATCTCAAATGGATACCAGGACATTTCGGGGGATAGGAAGAGGTCCTATTTCTTGGGGTTTTGTGGCCCCGATATGTTTGAAACAGCTTGTGCCCTGTTTGCCCCAGTGTCCATCCATGATGTGTCTTGGGAGGATTTCTTGAAAACGTTACAAGATCATTATGCCCCTGCCCCTTCGAGGTGTGCTCGTCGCTACACTTTTTATCAGGGATTTAACCTTTTTATCGGGATTTAACCTTTCAAGCAGCGATGGCGGAGGCTCGTGCTTTCGAGTTATCTACACAATCCTTGGCTTCTATGGACAGCTCGGTTAATGTCACACAAAAGGCAGCCACTGTGGTGGATAAACCCAAGCTGGCCCCGGAGGAGGAGGGCGATTTAGGGAGTGAGAAAGAAGAAGTCTGCAGATTGACTACGAATCGGGCTAGGGAAGCACCGGCGGGACGTCCTCGTCCTCCTTTGTCGCCATGCCGTGGTTGGGGGGGGGGGTCATTTTCTCTCCAATTGCCCGTCCCGAGATGTGGCGTGTTGGCGATGTGGTGCTAAAGGTCACCTCGCCAGAGTCTGCCGTTCTCGTAGATCCCCGGATGCCCCCTTCCAGGAGCAGCGTGAGTTCTCTGGCTTCAATCCTCGGGGACAAAGGAGATTTCCCCCCACTAGAAGAGATGACTGCAACGCGGTGTACAGCTACCCTCGTCCTGCTTCTTCTTATGTCAGGAAGACCGCCGGCTCAGCTGAGAAAATTTCTGTGGTAGTTCAATTGGGGGGTTCTCGGTGTAACATGCAGGTGGACACAGGCTCTGCTCATTCTTTAATTTCATGGGCCACCCTCAAACGTTGTTTCCCCGCGTGGAAGAAGAGTCGCCTACTGCCCTGCGCTTTGAGCCTGAGGGATTACCAAGGAGCTGCAATTCCTATCATCGGAGAAGGCCGTTTTGCAGTCCGATTTAAAACTTTCGCCGGCAGACTGCCTTTCGTAGTGGTGGATGGACCCTTTGCAAGCCTGCTCGGACTGGACTGGTTCTCTTCTCTGGGACTCTCTTTGGAGGGGGTAAATGCAATTAAGGGGGAGTCGGGTTTTGAGCAGCTGGCACGGGAGTTCCCTGCCGTTTTTGACAGTAACTTGGGTCGTTATACTGGCACCCCCATTTCGTTCAATTTAGATCCTAAAGTCCCAGCAGTGCGCTTAAAGGCCCGCCGTGTCCCTATTCCCCTCCGTCCTAAGGTAGATGCAGAATTGGACAGATTAATTGCCCAGGGGTTTTTAGAGCCGGTAGATCAGGCTGCGTGGGAGACCCCTGTGGTGATTGCTTTCAAGGGGGATGGGGGAATCAGATTGTGTGGGGATTATAAGTGCTCTGTGAACCGTGCATTGGCCCACCATTCATACCCCTTGCCAGTAGTGCAACAGCTGCTACACACTCTGGGGGAGGGTCGGGTGTTTGCCAAGCTCGACCTATCCCAAGCTTACCAGCAGCTTCCCGTAGACTCCTTGACAGCCGAGGCCCAGGCAATCATCACCCATAGGGGGGTATTTAAATGCCACAGGCTGCAGTTCGGGGTTTCCATTGCCCCAGGGATTTTCCAAGGTTTGATGGAGCATCTGTTATATGGGCTTGAAGGAACTGTGCCGTATTTCGATGATGTTCTGGTGTCGGGGAGTTCCACAGACGAATTAATGGCACGAGTGAGGAAGGTATTGGTTAAATTCAGGGAGGCTGGGCTTAAACTTAAAGCTAAGAAATGCGTGTTTGGTGTGCCCCAGGTCGAGTTTCTAGGCTTCACGGTGGATGCACAGGGAATACATCCGACCCCTGAAAAGATTCGAGCCATCAGGGATGCCCCCAGGCCACAATCCAAGGGGGAGCTCCAAGCGTTCCTGGGTTTATTAAATTTTTATGCGGTCTTCATCCCGCATAAGGCATCGGTGGCTGAGCCTTTGCACAGACTTCTAGACAAGCATTCCCCTTGGCATTGGGGAAAGAGGGAGGAAGCCGCGTTCATGGGGGTTAAGGAGCTACTTACCTCAAACAATATCCTGGCTCAATACTCACCTGGGTTGCCTCTGGTGCTCACCTGCGACGCTTCTCAGTATGGGGTGGGCGCAGTTTTAAGCCACAGACTGCCAAATGGTACAGAAGCTCCCCTGGCTTTCTTCTCCCGCACGTTGGCTAAAGCGGAACGAAATTATGGCCACATCGACAAGGAGGCGCTGGCTCTGATTGCGGGAGTCCGAAGATTCCACGAGTACCTTTATGGCCGTCACTTCGAACTGGTGACAGACCACCAGCCGTTATTGGGGTTATTGTCTGGTTCCCGTCAAAGCCCTGTAGTAATATCCCCCAGGATGTCACGTTGGATCGTTTTCCTTGCCAACTATAATTACACTTTATTATACAAACCTGGGCGCCATATATCTCATGCAGATGCCCTTAGCAGATGCCCCCTGGCCGAAGTTTTAGTGGGCCCCGCACCTGCATGTTCAGTATTTACGTTGTCAGAAGGGGGTCTTATCTTATCTGCAGCCGAGGTAGCTTGGGAAACGGGGCGGGATTTCATCTTGTCCCAAGTAAGGCAATGGGTGTTAAGGGGGTGGTCTGTCTCAGCCCCTGCCGAGGAGTATGTGCCTTTCTTCAGGTGTAGAACCGAGTTCTCTGTGGAAAGAAGAATTCTGCTGAGAGGTTGCAGGGTGATAATTCCGAGTAGACAGCGCAGCCAGGTATTAGCTCTCTTGCATGATGGCCATCCAGGCATTGTACGCATGAAAAGCCTGGCGAGGGATTACGTGTGGTGGCCGGGGCTGGATAAGGGGGTAAAGCAAAGAGTGGCAGAGTGTAGGACATGCCAAGAGAACCGGCCTTTCCCTCCCCGGGGGGAGCCATTGGCGTGGGAGCCGCCTGCGGGCCCATGGGCCCGGATACATATTGATTTGGCCGGCCCCTTCATGGGGCAATCCTTCCTGGTGATTGTGGACGCACACTCTAAATGGGTGGAGGTGGTGCACCTAAAATCCACACAGTCACAAACGATTATAGAGGCATTGATGACAGTATTTGCCACACAGGGTTTCCCAGACCTCCTGGTTTCTGACAACGGCCCGCAATTCACAGCGGTGCTGTTCGAGTCGTTCTTGGCATCGGTGGGCATCCGTCACGCGCTGACCTCGCCTTGGCATCCGGCCAGTAATGGCCAGGCGGAACGGGCCGTTAGGTCAGTCAAGGAGTCCCTGAAGAAGATGACTGGGGGTTCATGGCAGAAGAGGTTGGCAGACTTGTTATTAGCACAGCACACTACTCCCTGCGTGGCCACTGGCAAGACCCCTGCAGAACTATTAATGGGTCGCAAACTTCGAATAGTTTTGGACAGGCTTCATCCGTGGTATTCACAGTCGGTGCCTTGGCCAGAAACCCCGGTCAGGAAGGTGAAAGTGGGAGATAGGGTGTTTGCGCGCTCGTATTCAGGAGAGCAGAATTGGGCAGAAGGTAAAATAAGCAGGGAGCTGGGTCCCAGGTCATTTGAGGTCATGTTAAGGGATGGCCGAGTGTGGAAGAGACATTTGGACCAGATTCGGTTAGACAAGGGAATGAATACTGGCGAGGAAAGGGGTCACGGCCACCCCGGGAATGCCCTGGAGGAAAGCCTAAACTGGGGCGGAAACAATGTGGGAACTGACAGCTCGGAAGAAGCCTTGCCGCTTGTAAGCGAGGAAAGCAGAGGGGCGAGTCCGGAGACCAGGGAGGAACAAACAATAGAGCCACGGAGATCGGGACGTCTGTGTAAGAGACCGGAATATTTGAAAGATTACGTGTGTGCTAACGAAAGGGATAGGAGTGTTATATCTGCTCAGTTACAGCCGCAGATTAGAGCCGTGCGATAGGCGTCCCTATCCAGGGTGCTGATTGGCCGCCAGCCCGTAGTTACAATGTAAGCGGGAAGTTTCTCTCTGCGGGGATTGGGTGCTGCCTCAGGCAGCTTGTTATATATAAGCCTGAGTGTATGTTATTGCTTAAGTCTGTACCTGCCAGGCCTGGCATGAGTTCTGTAATAAACTACTGAGTTTACCTGAGACCTTTATTATAGAGACCAATTGAGGAAATATTACAGGAGATAAGAGAGGCCACCTGTGTTTGGGTGGGGCTCCAGTAATTAGAGCTGCTGCTATAAATAGCAGCGTGCTAGTTTGGCCATTGTGGAAGATTATCTGATCACAGTTCTTCAGGATCATGCCTCGCTGTGTCTGAACTTTGTTTGTGGATTTTTCACGCCTTTGACACCAAAGCAGAGTAAAGTGTGTGTGTGTTTCACTTCGTGGGAAGAAGGAGGGCTGTGATGATTCTTCACAGCTACTAGCTAAGTACTTAAGGACTGATTAAGGGACTTGTACAGCTGGCAAGGTTGTTTTGGGGAAGAGTGCTCTTTGCAATACAAAAAGGGTGCTTTGTTTCTTTTGAATTTTGTGATAAACGACATTGTTTTGAATTTTCAAACGTGTGTGTGTCTGAAATTTGTACCTGTGAATTTTTGGGAGTCTGCTACCAGAAAGCCCAGCAGAACACATCCTGGACACAAGCTGTTTCAACTCCTACCCTCAAAGCATTGCTACAGAGCACTGCACACCAAGACAACTAGACACAAGAACAGTTTTTTCCCGAATGCCATCACTCTACTAAACAAGTAATTCCCTCAACACTGTCAGACGTTTTACTAAATCTGCACTTTATTTCTACTAGTTTTTTCTCATCATTCCTATCATCCTTTTCCTCCCACTTAGGACTGTATGACTGTAACTTGTTGCTTGTATCCTAAGATTTTTATTAATATTGATTGTTTCTTCATTGCTTATTTGATCCCTATGACAATCATTAACTGTTGTACTACATGATTCTTGACAAATGTATCTTTTTCTTTTATGTATTCTGAGAACATATGCACCGAGACAAATTCACTTGGCAAAGAATTCTATTCTGTTCTGTTCCATTCCATTCCATTCCATTCTATTCTATTCATCTCTTCCAAACTTTGCTTTTTCCCAAGTTTTTTTCTATTATCTCATAACATCGAGAGTCATGAAAATGGTCTTCTAATAGAGACACTTTACAAATTACAAATTCGGAATAGAGCTGGGACCTTGGAGGTCTTCTAGTCCAACCCCCTGGCCCTATATCAGTAATGGCGAACCTATGGCATGGATGCCACAGGTGGCGCACAGAGCCATATCTGCTGGCACGCAGATATGCCCTAGCTCAGCTCCAACGTGCATATGTATGCCAGCCAGCTGATTTTTGGCCCACCCAGAGCCTCTGCTAGGGGGTTTTTGGCTTCCAGAGAGCCTCTGGGGGGGATGGGGGAGGGCAAAATACAAGCCTACTGGGACCACTCCAGGTTGGGAAATAGGCCACTTCTGGCCTCCAGGGGGTGGGGGAAGCTGTTTTCACCCTCCTCCTGCATTGAAATATCGTACACATATGCTTTTTCAGCACCCAAGGAATAAAAGGTTCGCCACCACTGCCCTATGCCTTCTCTGGGTCCCGTCGACTAAACAATGTCGTTTGGCGGGACCCAGGAGAAGAGCTTTCTCTGTGGCAGCCCCAACCCTCTGGAACCAGCTCCCTCCGGACATCAGAACTGCCCCCACCCTCCTTGCCTTTCGTAAAGTTCTTAAGACCCATCTCTGCCGTCAGGCATGGGGGAACTGAGACATCTCCCCCGGGCCTATACAGTTTATACATGATATGTTTGTGTGTATGATTTATCTATCTATCTATCTATCTATCTATCTATCTATCTATCTATCTATTTATTTATTTATTTATTTATTATTTAGATTTGTATGCCACCCCTCTCCGCAGACTCGGGGCGGCTCACAAAAGAATACAACAATTCATGACAAATCTAAATTGTAATTTAAAATATTTAAAAAACCCCATTTACTAAGCAAACATATATACAAACATACCATGCATAAATTGCATATGCCCGGGGGAGATGTCTCAGTTCCCCCATGCCTGATGACAAAGGTGGGTTTTAAGGAGTTTACGGAAGGCAGGAAGAGTAGGGGCAGTTCTAATCTCCGGGGGGAGTTGGTTCCAGAGAGCTGGTGCCGCCACAGAGAAGGCTCTTCCCCTGGGGCCCGCCAACCGATATTGTTTGGTTGACGGGACCCGGAGAAGGCCCGCTCTGTGAGACCTAATCGGTCGCTGGGATTCGTGCGGCAGAAGGCGGTCTCGGAGATATTCTGGTCCAGTGCCATGAAGGGCTTTAAAGGTCATAACCAACACTTTGAATTGTGACCGGAAATTGATCGGCAACCAATGCAGACTGCAGAGTGTTGGTGAAACATGGGCATACCTAGGTAAGCCCATGACTGCTCTCGCAGCTGCATTCTGCACAATTTGAAGTTTCCGAACACTTTTGAAAGGTAGCCCCATGTAGAGAGCATTACAGTAGTCGAACCTCGAGGTGATGAGGGCATGAGTGACTGTGAGCAGTGAGTCCTGGTCCAGATAGGGCCGCAACTGGTACACCACGCAAACCTGGGCAAACGTCCCCCTCGCCACAGCTGAAAGATGTTTCTCTAATGTGAGCTGTGGATCGAGGAGGACGCCCAAGTTGCGGACCCTCTCCGAGGGGGTCAATAATTCCCCCCCCCCCAGGGTGATGGATGGACAGATGGAATTGTCCTTGGGAGGCAAAACCCACAGCCACTCCGTCTTATCCGGGTTGAGTTTGAGTCTGTTGACACCCATCCAGGTGCTTAAAGCTTGCTTTTAATAATGGGTTTTTTAGTGTTTTTTAAATTATTAGATTTGTTCTTACATTGTCTTTGTTATTGTTGTGAGTCACCCCGAGTCTATGGAGAGGGGCGGCATACAAATCTAATTAATAATAATAATAATAATAATGATAATAATAATAATAATAATAATAATACCATTTCAGACAAATGGCTGTCCAGTCTCTTCTTGAAAACCTCCAATGATGAAGTACCCACAACTTCTGAAGGCAAGCTTTTTCACTGCTTGTTTATTTTTATTTTATTTATGTATTTATTTTGTCCAATACACAATGAGGGTTTTAGTGGGTATATATCTATATACACATAGTCAAATACATGATGAAGGTTATAGAGGAGATACTCATAGTAAAATATATTTAAGAAATAATAGAAAAGAAGATAAAGTAATAGAACATATCAATGAAAGAATAGAAGAAGAGATATAGGAATAGAGGAAAGGTATAGGAGATATAGGAAAGCAATAGGACAGGGGACGGAAGGCACTCTAGTGCACTTGTACTCGCCCCTTACTGACCTCTTAGGAATCTGGATAGGTCAACCGTAGATAATCTAAGGGTAAAGTGTTGGGGGTTTGGGGATAACACTATGGAGTCTGGTAATGAGTTCCACGCTTCGACAACGCAGTTACTGAAGTCATATTTTTTACAGTCAAGTTTGGAGCGGTTAATATTAAGTTTAAATCTGTTGTGTGCTCTTGTGTTGTTGTGGTTGAAGCTGAAGTAGTCGCCAACAGGCAGGACGTTGCAGCATATGATCTTGTGGGCAATACTTAGATCTTGTTTAAGGCGTCTTAGTTCTAAACTTTCTAGACCCAGGATTGAAATTGTCCTCACTGTTTGGAAGTTTCTACTTAGTACTAGGTTGTTTCTTTCCTTGGATAGTTTCCATCCATTCCACTAGTTTCTATCTTGGAAACAAAAGTTTTAGAATCCTTGCAAACCAAAGAGGAAAAGCATCGCGATCCCATCACTTCGTTTTTATTGGTTTGGAATAATAAGGACGTACACTCCTAATTTCATTGCCCACCCTCCCCACCCTTTTCTTTGTCTTCCTAAAATCCTATTATTTTCTGGACTAAATGGATGATTTTTGTTCTGTTTACAAACTCTTGCTTGCCTCAACGTGTTTATGTATTCATTCAAAGTTAATAGGGCTGATTATTGTCAATTATAATCAAAATTAAGTGGTGTCTTATAATTAGTTCACAGTAGATATAAATTATAGTTACTCATAAACCAGGAATGGAATTCTTCTTTTGATCGTAATTATTTCATTTTTTCTCCAACAAAAAATAAATAAATACATAGTTTCCAACACAAAGTCCAGCTTATTGTCAAACATATACAATTTTTTCCTTTTTACCTTGTAATTATTCAATGGAGGCTCTTATATCTCTTTCTTTCACAAAGTAATTGTAAAAACATATCATATGTGGTTAGAGTGCAGCCCTGCAGGCTACTTCAGCTAACTGTTAGCTATACTGTAGTTCAGTGGTTCAAATCTCAGCATTGGCTCAAGATTGACTCATCTTTCCATCCTTCCGAGGTGAGTAAAATGAGGACCCAGATTGTTGGGGCATATGCTAATTCTGTAAACCATTTAGAGAGGGCTGTAAAAGCACTATAAAGCAGTATATAAGTCTAAATGCTAATGCTATGCCTAAAGAGATTCTCAGTCATCTAAGTCAAGGGTAGGCAAAGTTGGTTCTTCTATGACAAGTATACTTCAACTCCCAGAATTCCAGTGCTAGCATGATTGGCTCAGGAATTCTAGGAGTTGAAGTCTACAAGTCATAGAAGAGCCAACTTTGCCTACCCTTGATCTAGGTCAAGGTTGTCCCAAAGGTGCTTTTTTCAAGAGGTAACTGGAGTTTCTTGTTTTGTCTTTGCTTCTCATCCAAGAATCTTCTTCAGCTCTGACTGGACAGTGAAGAATGGAAGGATTTATATACCATGCAGACAGTTGGACATTTGCATTGTTGTAGTGAGTCGTTAAGGTCACCTGGAGGTATATTTGTGTCTTCAATGTCAACCAAATAGTGCAAATGGGTGTGGAGCCTTCTTGGAACTGTTGAATGGACTGTGTTGTAGATGGTCTAGATCGGGGTGTCAAACTCGGGTCATCATGGTAGTGTCACCTGACGTATCGCGACTTTATCCACAGATCAAATTTCTTCCTCTATTTCTGTTTTCTTCAAGATCTCCAAATATATTTTTCCTTCTCAAGATGTCAGCCAATCTCCTTCTTTCAATCTCTCCTTTCTCTGTCCTTCTCTCTTATATCCTTTTTCTGTCTTTCTCCAAATCCTTTCTCCAAAGTCTCCACTCTTTCTTCCCTTCTTCCTTCCTTCTCCTCTTTTGCCATCTAAATACTTTCTCAATCCCTTCTCACACTGCCCTATTCCCCAATCATCAAAGTTTTATATTCTCCCCTCCCACTACGTATTTGCCGCTTTTCAATCTTTGCAAAATCTCGTTCTTTTACTTTATTTTTTTATTTTTATTTATTTATGTATTTTGTCCAATACACAATAATACACAATGAAGGTTATAGAGGATATAGGAGAGAAGAAATACGAGATATAGGAGAGACTATAGGACAGGGGACGGAAGGCATTCTAGTGCGCTTATATATGCCCCTTACTGACCTCTTAGGAATCTGGAGAGGTCAACTGTGGATAGTCTAAGGGTAAAATGTTGGGGGTTAGGGGATGACACTATAGAGTCCGGTAAGGAGTTCCACACTTCGACAACCCGACTACTAAAGTCATATTTTTTACAGTCAAGTTTGGAGCGGTTAATATTAAGTTTGAATCTGTTGTGTGCTCTTCTGTTGTTATGGTTGAAGCTGAAGTAGTCTTTGACAGGCAGGACATTGCAGCATATGATCTTGTGGGCAATACTTAGATCATGTTTAAGGCGTTGTAGTTCAAAGCTTTCAAGACCCAGGATTGTAAGTCTAGTTTCGTAGGGTATTCTATTTCGAGTGGAGGAGTGAAGGGCTCTTCTTGTGAAGTATCTTTGAACATTTTCAAGGGTGTTAATGTCTGAAATGCGATATGGGTTCTAAACAGATGAGCTGTATTCGAGGATGGGTCTGGCGAAAGTTTTGTAAGCTCTGGTAAGTAGTGTGAGGTTTCCAGAGCAGAAACTACGTAGGATTAGATTAACAACTCTTGAGGCCTTCTTAGCGATGTTGTTGCAGTGGGCTTTGGCACTTAGATATTTAGTTATTAGTATCCCGGGGTCCTTGACCGAGTGGGTATTACCTGTGATAATTTGTTTATTAAGTTTGTATTTGAAGTTCTGGTTCTTTTTGCCAATGTGTAGGACAGAGCATTTGCTGGTTGAGATTTGGAGTTGCCATGTGTTGGACCAGTCAGAAACTGAGTCTAGGTCTTTTTGGAGAGTAGTTGTGTTATCAGTGGTGTTGAAGAGTTTTACATCGTCTGCAAAAAAGAACACAGTTGCTTGTGATGAGATCTTTCTCAGTTCACTCTTCCCCCATCAACACAGAAGATCTTCCACTTTTCAGCTTTCTTTTTCGCTGCTACGTCTCGCTGCTTTCTCTCTCCTTTTGGATCGGCTATTGACAGACCAATTTCTTTCGTGTCTGATCCGAGGGAACCTCTTGCTGTTCTAGGAGATTGCCTTTCTCCCTGGGAGCTATGAAGTCTCCCCTCTCTACCAACTCTTTGAGAGCTTACCTCACCCAAAGGCTACAAAATTCACAAAAAATTGTACGAGCCAAATGGAGCCCCATCGGCTTGCTTGCACCAGCGTGACATCACTGCCAGAATATATATACAGTGATACCTCGTCTTACAAACCCCTCGTCATACAAACTTTTCAAGATACAAACCCAGGGTTTAAGATTGTTTTGCCTCTTCTTACAAACTATTTTCACCTTACAAACCCACCGCCACCGCTGGAAAACCCCACCTCTGGACTTCCGTTGCCAGCGAAGCACCCATTTTTGTGCTGCTGGGATTCCCCTGAGGCTCCCCTCCATGGGAAACCCCACCTCTGGACTTCCATGTTTTTGTGATGCTGCAGGGGAATCCCAGCAGCGCAAAAATGGGTGCTTCACTGGGAACGGAAGTCCAGAGGTGGGGTTTTCCAGCGAGGGGAGCCTCAGTGAAATTGCAGCATCTCAAAAACACAGAGGTCCGGAGGTGGGGTTTCGAGGACTTCAGTGTTTTTGCGATGCTGCGATTTCATTGATGCTCCCTTCACTGGGAAACCCCACCTCCGGACTTCAGTTGCCAGCAAAGCGCTTGTTTTTGCATTGCTGGGATTCCCCTGCAGTATCACAAAAACACGGAAGTCTGGAGGTGGGGTTTCCCATCGAGGGGAGCCTCAGGGGAATTCCAGCAGTGCAAAAACGGGCACTTCGGCTGGCAAAAGGGGTGAATTTTGGGCTTGCACGCATTAATCGCTTTTCCATTGATTCCTATGGGAAACATTGTTTTGTCTTACAAACTTTTCACCTTAAGAACCTCGTCCCAGAACCAATTAAGTTTGTAAGATGAGGTATCACTGTATATGTATCTATGTATGTATCTATGTATGTATCTATGTATGTATCTATGTATGTATCTATGTATGTATGTATGTAACATGTTTTGCTGAATTTGAAAATTAAGGGAGACTAGGATAGATCTATTTCAGCCTTTTTCTGGCCTCATCAGCTAGCCATACCCTCTCACTGGCATTTGAACACCCAGCCTTTTCTTTGTAGGGTAGAGAATTAACCTCTAGGCTGCAGTATCTAATCCCTTCAGCTTTGCACGAAAGAAGTGTTATATGGTGGTTGTTGGGTTTTTTTGTTGAATCACCCTGGTATACCCAATTATGGGAGGAGCTTCCTTTTATATATGTATAAAATACAAACGCACACTCACACATATACTATATATATATATATAATGTACTTGGGCGAACAAAGCAGATTAAGGGTGACATCCTGAATAGCTGTTGCAGTTGATGTCTGAAGATTAATCAGCTGTTTTGTAATGTATGTCTGTGGTGTATGTTTGTAATGTATGTCTGGATGTCACCCCTAATCTGCAAACATCAACTAATCTGCATACATCAACTGCATCACTTACTCAAGGTGTTACACCACTATCTAATCAGGAAGTTTCAACACAGCCAACCAACCCGCTTGCAGCCGCTTAGCCAGCACTCAAAATACCTTCACCAGTATTTATAGAAGGGTGACAGCTCAGATCACGCATTATTATTATTATTATTATTATTATTATTATTATTATTAATTAGATTTGTATGCCACCCCTCTCCGTAGACTCGGTGCGGCTCACAACAGTGATACAAAACAATACATGGTAACAAATCTAGTAATTAAAATCTAAAATAACAGTTTTACATTAAAAAGTCTAAAAAGAAAAAGACCCCAATATATAAAAACATACACACAGTCATATCATACACAAAACTACATTTTGTGCCCAAGCACAAAGCCAAAAGCACCAGCCTGAAGATGACGAGTGGGACCTCATCGAAACATCACCAGGATTTTCTGAACCTAACATGGGAATAAACCCGAATACGCCAAGACCTACATGCCTGTACCCGTGAAAATCCATGAAAACAAATATATGTGAGTTGCCTCCCATATTTGGATCCGCCGGGTGACTTGACAGAAAAACATTTAAATTTCCCCTGGCTCAACTGATAAGACTGAGTAGAACTTGTGGCCTAGTGATTAGAACCTTTAATCCAGGTTTGAATCCTATGAAGGTATGGCTAGCTGATGAGTGCTAAAAAGCTCGAAATAGATCTATCCTGGTCTCCCTCTATTTCTTTATCAGTTCTTTACAAATTTGAACATATATATGCATGTGTGTGTGTGTGATTTTTTTGTCAAGTCACCCAGGTATATTGAAGGAGCATCACAGCTTCCTTTTTGCCTCTCAGCCCCACCAGGGGACATATTCCAAGGCAGATAAGTTTTTTATAGTTGACAACTATAATCTGTATATATGTGTGTTACTTTTAGTTCTTCTGGGGGCATAGATGTATGATATTATTTATTGTTTATAATACACGTGTTATATTTATCATGGGTGGAGAACACAAGGCAGCTGTATCTTTCCAAATCAAATCTGTTTTACTTTTGAGTTAGTATGAAATATCTTGCTTATACATTTCTTCTCTCTGGCAATTCATACCCTCACAGAAAAGAAATAAATAAGAAAGTGAGTACCCTGGGACAAGCCTTAGAAAAATGAAAAGGAAGGTTTGTGAAATGTTACAACTATAATTAAGCCATAGAGGTGCCTCCTCCAAGCTAACACGAGCCTTTTAATTAGCTCCTTGAATTAGAATTAATGCTTCATTATCCCTGCCATATCAAACTGAGAATCTTATTAAAGTCTGATGGAATAATGGGCAAGATGTCAACAAATATATTACAGTGCAAGGAGAAGAGACCTTAGTTTATTAGACGGCTGGCATCAATACACCCTATCACTTCTCTTTTGAAGAAGAAAGTGAGAACTAGAGAAATTAAGGCTGTGAAAGCCAAATGATAGGTTTTCAGCCCTGAGTTCTTGTGGCTTTCTATAGAGAGGAAAATAGATGAGTCATACAGGCAAGACAAAAGCTGCAGACAAAACCTCTGTTTGCTACAAATTCCTCTCCCTAATGGAATTTGAGGTGGGATGTACTTAGATCTCTTGTGGGCATGAAGGGACTCGAGACTGATGGTGTGTTTGACCGCTCCCTCGGGCTTCGTCTGGTCATCTCCTAGTTTTATTACTCATCATCACTGCCAGAAGGGAATGGGGTTTGCTTTTATTTATTTTATTTGTTTGTTTTGTCAAGTACGTATTGGTGGTATACAAAGATATAATAGTATTTATATACATGATACTAGTAAATGAGAAACATTAGAAACATAGAAACATAGAAGACTGACGGCAGAAAAAGACCTCATGGTCCATCTAGTCTGCCCTTATACTATTTCCTGTATTTTATCTTGCAATGGATATATGTTTATCCCAGGCATGTTTAAATTCAGTTACTGTGGATTTACCAACCATGTCTGCTGGAAGTTTGTTCCAAGGATCTACTACTCTTTCAGTGAAATAATATTTTCTCACTTTGCTTTTGATCTTTCCCCCAACTAATTTCAGATTGTGTCCCCTTGTTCTTGTGTTCACTTTCCTATTAAAAACACTTCCCTCCTGAACCTTATTTAACCCTTTAAGATATTTAAATGTTTCGATCATGTCCCCCCCTTTTCCTTCTGTCCTCCAGACTATACAGATTGAGTTCATTAAGTCTTTCCTGATACGTTTTATGCTTAAGACCATCCACTATTCTTGTAGCCCGTCTTTGGACCCGTTCAATTTTGTCAATATCTTTTTGTAGGTGAGGTCTCCAGAACTGATCACAGTATTCCAAATGTGGTCTCACCAGCGCTCTATATAAGGAGATCACAATCTCAAGACATTAGGACAGGGGACGGAAGGCACTCTGCTGCACCTATGCACGCCCCTTACTGACCTCTTAGGAATTGGGAGACGTCAACAGTGGATAGTCTAAGGGTAAAGTTTTAGGGGTTAGGTGATGATACTATAGAGTCTGGTAGTGAGTTCCATGCATCAACTACTCGGTTACTAAAGTTGTATTTCCTGCAGTCGAGTTTAGAGCAGCTTACTTTAACTTTGTATCTGTTGTGTGCTCGTGTGGTTGAAGCTGAAGTAGTCATTGACAGGAAGGACATTGTAGCAGATGATTTTATGGGCTATGCTTAGGTCGTGCTTAAGACAATGTAGTTCTAAGCTTTCTAAACCTAGGATTGTAAATCTAGTTGCGTAGGGTATTCTGTTGTGAGTGGAGGAGTGGAGGGCTCTTCTAGTAATGTATCTCTGGACATTTTCTAGAATGTTTATGACTGAAATGCAGTATGGGTTTCATGCAGATGAGTTGTATTCAAGGATTGGTCTGGCATAAATTTTGTATGTTCTGGTTAGTAGTGTGAGATTACTGGAGCAGAAGCTACATAGTATTAGGTTAACAACACTTGAAGCCTTTTTGGCGATGTTGCTGCAGGGGGCTTTGGCACTTAGTTCATTTGATATGAGTATTCGAAGATCTTTTATGGAGCGAGGGTTGTCTGTAAGGTCTTGTTTATTCAGCTTGTATTTGGTCTTCTGATTTTTTTGCCAATGTGTAGGACAGAGCATTTTTGGGTTGACATTTGGAGTTGCCAGATGTTTCACCATTCAGAAACAAAGGCAAGGTCTTTTTGGAGAGTGGCTACGTTATCGGTAGTGTTGAAAAGTTTTACATCGGCAAAAGAATGCAGTTGCTTGTAATGTGATCACAAAGCTCATTTGTGTAGAGTATGAAGAGTGTTGGTCCAATTACGCTGCCTTGGGATACGCCACTGTTAACTGGAACAGGATTAGATATGGTGCTCCCTATTTGTTGTCTGTTTGACACAAACACAGTTATCCAAATCTGAAGAGATCTTAAGATGCTATAGGATTTAAGCTTTAGAAGTAGTTTATCATGAACCATTGAGTCAAAGGCTTTTTTTAATGTACTATGGGCCTTCCCTGTCAAGGTTGGTTGGAATGTTCTTGGTGGTTCCTTGATTAGACTGTTATTTACTCTTAGCTTACTTGTCTTTGTTGATAGTTCCTTGACTGAGATATTGTTTACTTCTTGTTTATCCCCTTCCCTTCCTTTCCCACTCCATTTCTCCCTTTCCTTTCCCTCCCTCCCCTTGTTTTATTTTATTTATTTTATTTTATTTATTTATTTTGTCCAATACACAATACATATTGAAGAGGATAGACATGAAGTATTATATATAAAGAAAAGATATAAAAGTAGAGGAGAAGTTATATGAAAGGAAGAAAAGATATATGATATATGGGATAAGGAGAGACAATTGGACAGGGGACGAAAGGCAGGCTAGTGCACTTATGTACGCCCCTTACTGACCTCTTAGGAACCTGGAGAGGTCAATCGTGGATAGTCTAAGGGAGAAATGTTGGAGGTTAGGGGTTGACACTATTGAGTCCGGTAATGAGTTCCACGCTTCGACAACTTGATTGCTAAAGTCATAATTTTTACAGTCAAGTTTGGAGCGATTAATATTAAGTTTGAATTTGTTGCGTGCCCTTGTGTTGTTGTGGTTGAAGCTAAAGTAGTCATTGACAGGCAGGACGTTGCAGCATATGATTTTGTGGGCAATACTTAGATCGTGTTTTAGGTGTCGTAGTTCTAAGCTTTCTTATCTTATCTTCCCTCTCCACTTCTCCCTTCTCCTACTCCTTTCTATTTCCCTTCCTATCTTATCCCCTTTCCTATCCTACCCCTTCCTTCCATTTTAAATTAGCAGGTTGCACAAATCCAGCCTTTGTTGTTAGATTATGGTTCAGAGGGTCATGGGAATTCAGAATATTGGATTAAGTCCATAGAACATGGTTAATCATCAGCAACTATGTTTTATAAGAGCAGGGCTTCTGCTTTGCACCCAAAATTGATAGATAGACTAGAGGGTTTTCAAGAAAAAGAAAATGAAGCTGAAACCTGTCTGCTCATGTTATATATAATCGCCATGAAACCTAAATCAATAGTAAATTGTAGAGGTTAAATCATATCAGCTTGCATTTACTAGCCTGCCTATATCTTCTGACAGGAGAAGGAATGGAAGGTCATGTATAACAATTCCTTCCAGATGTCCGGAAAGCTCTTACATTCTTTTCATAAAAGCAGACACCAGAAGTGATTTAAGAGATTAAAGCAGAATGACAACAACCACAACAAAAAGATGACAAAGCGGTGGAGGCGGAAGCTATAGAAACAGCAGGCTAGTGGATGGAAAAACAGGATGCTCAAATGTTTCTTGCATCCACAGGGTGAAAAGTACCATCCAGTAGCATGACTTATCCATCAAAACAGGGACTTAATCGCTTAATATTTTTCCAATTAAGGCTGCAGCCACTAGCAATTTTATGCCCCTTTTTGTCCTCCCCTTCTATTTACATGGGATTGAATATGTGTAAATATATAGTAGATAGATAAATGATGGATAGATAGGTAGGTAGGTAGGTAGATAATGAATAGGTGATATATAAATAGATAGATAGACAGATAGATATAAATGATGGGTAGATAGACAGACAGACAGATAGATAATGGATGGATAAATACATAGATAATGAATGGATAGATAGATAGATAGATAGATAGATAGATAGATAGATAGATAGATAGATAGACCTACATAGCATCGGAGCAGAATATCTCCGGGATCGTCTTCTGCCGCACAAATCCCAGTGGCCGATAAGGTCCCACAGAGTTGGTCTTCTCCGGATCCCATCGACTAAACAATGTCATCTGGTGGGCCCCAGGGGAAGAGCCTTCTCTGTGGCAGCCCTGGCCCTCTGGAATCAACTCCCCCCAGAGATCAGAACAGCCCCCACCCTCCTTGTCTTTCGCAAATTACTTAAGACCCAACTATAGCATCAGGCATGGAGGAATTGAGACATCTCCCCCAGGCTTTTATAGTTTTATGTATGGGATGCCTGTGTTGCATGGTTTTTAAATGATGGGTTTTTTAGATGCTTTTTAATATTAGATTTGTTTACATTGTCACACTGTTTTATTATTGTTCTGAGTCGCCCCGAGTCGTTGGAGAGGGGCGGCATACGAATCTAATAAATTATTATTATTATTATTATTATTATTATTATTATTATTATTGTTGTTGTTGTTGTTGTTGTTGTTGTTGTTGTTGCTGTTGCTGTTGTTGTTATTTTTATTTTTATTATTGCTGTTGTTGTTGTTGTTATTATTATTATTATTATTATTATTATTATTATTATTATTTACCATCAGCAGGTTGCTACCAGTTTGGGTGAACCGGTCTGAACCAGGAGGAACCCACCTTTCATTTTGCTGAACAGGAAATGAATGCATTTTGCTACCTTATCCATTCAAAAAGATATAGAAGCGGAAGTATAAACTCTCAATGCTTCTATCATCCCTATTGCATTTGTGAGAAGGGTGGAAAAGAGCCACCCAACATTATAGCTCCCAGATTTGAGCTGCAATTGGTAACAGAGTTGAAGTTTTCTTTATCGGCTGCGTAAAATATGTGGGGGGTATTTGCTAACTAAGGAAAAGTTTCTCCAGCAACTGCATTAAAGGCCGGCTTTTATTTCTTTGCTTGTTTAATTTGTGTACTGTACTGCCAAAACACTAAAGGCTTACACCACAGTTTACAGAAACCCAATTAAAAGATACAACCAGTTAAAACACCTGGGATATGTTTAATTTAAAACATAATGCAATACTAAAAAGAACAACAGTGGTAAAGGAGGGAGGAGGAGGGGGAGGAGAAATACAAGTCAAACTGAAATAAAAACCTATGATAATTAACAATTCCAAGCCCCATATAACAAGTGAGAAGAAAGATATCTGTATTTGTTTGTTTGTTTGTTTATTTATTATTAGAGTTGAAAGGGACCTTGCAGGTCATCAAGTCCAACCCCTTGCTCAAGTAGGATACCCTACACCACCCCAGACAGATGGCAGTCCAATTTCCATTTGAATGTGTTGAGTGTTGGGGCTCCAACATTTCTCCCTTAGACTCTCCCCGATTGACCTCTCCAGGATCCTAAGAGGCCAGTAAGGGGTGTACATAAGTGCACTGGTGTGCCTTTCGTCCCCTGTCCAATTGTCTTTCCTTTCTCTCACTTATCATATATATATATTCTTTCTTTCATATATCCTCTCCTCTAAGTTCACTTTTACTCTTATATATATTACTACATGTCTATTTTTATTCCTATGTATTTGTGTATTGGACAAATGAATAAATAGAAATAGAAATAGAATGCGTGAAAGGTCCCACACATGCGTGGATGTGTACACTCATATTAGCGAACCAGTAAGGCAGGTAAGCGAATACCACGTCTGTTGTGGGTCCCCACAGCCTCACAGATCCCATCCATAGTTCATCAAAGGCTGACAATTTTCCCACGGCTGAAGAGATTCTTGGCTTGAAGATGAGCTGAAGAGAGGCCAAAAATATCTTCTTCTTTTTGTTTTCAACTCACTAAAGAGTAGCGGCAGGAATTTAAAACCTCGACACTATCTTTTCTTAGGGGAGAAAACGGAGAACAGGAAAAGCAAGTCGTATATTAAAGAAGCCCATGGGTTTTTTTATTACTCGGCTGGGAGATTTATTACAGCACAAGCATAGTGTGTCATTTTAGAATTCAGTGCCACTGATCAAGGAAATGAATTAAAATCCAAGAATCTTTACACTCAGGGCAGTAATTCTTTCAGCTGTGGCATGGGGGGCGTTTGCCCAGGTTTGCCTGGTGCACCAGTTGCGGCCCTATTTGGATCGGGAGTCACTACTCACAGTCACTCATGCCCTCATCACCTTGAGGCTCAACTACTGTAACGCTCTCTACATGGGGCTACCTTTGAAGAGTGTTCGGAAACTTCAGACTGTGCAAAATGCAGCTGCGAGAGCAATCATGGGCTTCCCTAAATATGCCCATGTTACTCCAACACTCCGCAGTCTGCATTGGCTGCCGATCAGTTTCCGGTCACAATCCAAAGTGTTGGTTATGACCTATAAAGCCCTTCATGGCATCGGACCAGGATACCTGTGAGACCGCCTTCTGCCGCACGAATCCCAGTGATCGGTTAGGTCCCACAAAGTTGGCCTTTTCCGGGTCCGTCGACTAAACAATGTCGTCAGGCGGGACCCAGGGGAAGAGCCTTCTCTGTGGTGGCTCCGATCCTCTGGAACTAGCTCCCCCCAGAGATCAGGATTGCCCCCACCCTCCTTGCCTTTCGTAACATAGAAACATAGAAACATAGAAACATAGAAACATAGAAACATAGAAACATAGAAACATAGAAACATAGAAGACTGACGGCAGAAAAAGACCTCATGGTCCATCTAGTCTGCCCTTTTACTATTTCCTGTATTTTATCTTGCAATGGATATATGTTTATCCCAGGCATGTTTAAATTCAGTTACTGTGGATTTCCCAACCACGTCTGCTGGAAGTTTGTTCCAAGGATCTACTACTCTTTCAGTAAAATAATATTTTCTCAAGTTGCCTTTGATCTTTCCCCCAACTAACTTCAGATTGTGTCCTCTTGTTCTTGTGTTCACTTTCCTGTTAAAAACACTTCCCTCCTGAACCCTATTTAAACCTTTAACATATTTAAATGTTTCGATCATGTCCCCCCTTTTCCTTCTGTCTTACAGACTATACAGATTGAGTTCATTCAGTCTTTCCTGATACGTTTTATACTTAAGACCTTCCACCATTCTTGTAGCCCGTCTTTGGACCCGTTCAATTTTGTCAATATCTTTTTGTAGCTGACGTCTCCAGAACTGAACACAGTATTCCAAATGTGGTCTCACCAGCGCTCTATATAAGGGGATCACAATCTCCCTCTTCCTGCTTGTTATACCTCTAGATATGCAGCCAAGCATCCTACTTGCCTTTCCTACCGCCCGACCACACTGCTCACTCATTTTGAGACTGTCAGAAATCACTACCCCTAAATCCTTCTCTTCTGAAGTTTTTGCCAGCACAGAACTGCCAATGCAATACTCAGATTTAGGATTCCTTTTCCCCAAGTGCATTATTTTACATTTGGAAACATTAAACTGCAGTTTCCATTGCTTTGACCATTTATCTAGTAACGCTAAATCATTTACCATATTACAGACCCCTCCAGGAATATCAACCCTATTGCACACTTTAGAGTCATCGGCAAATAGGCAAACCTTCCCTACCAAACCTTCCCCTATGTCACTCACAAACATATTAAAAAGAATAGGACCCAGAACAGACCCTTGTGGCACACCGCTTGTAACCTGTCTCTGCTCAGAATACTCACCATTAACAATAACTCTCTGATGTCTAAACTTCTTAAAACCCACCTCTGCAGTCAGGCATGGGGGAATTGAAACATCTCCCCCTTGCCCATGTAGTTTTTGTGTATGATTCAATTGTGTGTTGTTTTTTTATATATTGGGGTTTCTTTTTTGGACTTTTAATTTAAAACTGTAACCTAGATTTTTAAATATTAGATTTGTTACTATGTATTGTTCTTCACCATTGTTGTGAGCCGCCCCGAGTCTGCGGAGAGGGGCGGCATATAAATCCAATAAATCCAAATCTAAATTTAATCTAAATTCATGCAGTAAAAAGCATCGGTGGTGGTAAATTATACCCCACCTCCCACTCCTAACAATGGGAAAGTACCTTGCTTGCTTTAGTTGGGCACAGATGAAACCTCAATGCATTGGGTGATATTTGGGTTCATAATTGATCGAGTCTAATTGTTTTGCTTTGCCGAGAGAGTTTTCAAGTGTCTGTGGCTTCAAGGAAGCCTTTTTCTTGCTGGATGCAAAGGAGGAGAGACCATGATTTTGATCAACAGTGAAGAGCGGGACAGCCACAGCGACAGAGCCAAAGATGAGGGGATAAATTACCTTTGAACGTTCTTGAGCTCCAAATTAAATGAGCTCTGGCTTCAACTCTTCCTGATCAACACTGGCAGTGATGATGTGCTTTGCTACTTCTTAGATGTATGTCCTTCCCCTGAAGCACCAATCTTGTTGAAGGAGACCAATGGAGAGGCTTCAAAATGAAACAGCTCTACGCTCAATCATAAATACAAACATGTTGAAAAGAAATAATCCTCTCTCCCTCCCTCCCTTTCTTCGTCACACCTCCTAGTTCTTATTTCCTTTTCTCTCCCTCCCTCCTCCTAGTCCTTCCTTCCTTCTTTCAACCCTCCCTCCTCCGAGGCCTTCCTTCCTTCTTTCCTTCCTTCCTTCCCTCCCTTCCCTCCCTTCCCCACCCCCCCCTTTTCTCCTAGCTCTTCCTTCCTTCTTTCTTTTCTTCCTCCCTTCCTCCTCCTATTCTGTCCTTCCTTCCTTCCTTTCTTCCTTCCATCCGTCCTTCCTTCGTTTCACCCTCCATCCTCCTAGCCCTTCCTCCATCTCCCTCCTTCCTCCTAGCCCTTCCTTCTTTCTTTTCTTCCTTCCTCCCTCCTCCTAGTCTGTCCTTCCTTCCTTCCTTCCCTCCCTCCCTTCCCTCCCTCCCTTCCTTCCTCCATCTCCCTGCCTCCTCCTAGCCCTTCCTTCTTTCCTTCTTTTCTCCCTCCCTCCTTCTTCCCAGCCCTTCATTCCTTCTTTTCTTCCTTCCTTCCCTTCCTCTACCTCACTCGATCCTCCTAGCCCTGTCTTCCTTCTTTCCTCCCTCCTTTCCTCCCTCCCCCCTCTTTCTTTCTTTCTTTCTTTCTTTCTTTCTTTCTTTCTTTCTTTCTTTCTGGGACCGCCTTCTGCCACACGAATCCCAGCGACTGATTAGGTCCCACAGAGTTGGCCTTCTCTGGGTTTTGTCAACAAAACAATGTCGCCTGGCGGGACCCAGGGGAAGAGCCTTCTCTGTGGCGGCCCTGACCCTCTGGAATCAACTCCCCCCGGACATTAGGACTGACCCCATCCTCCTTGCCTTTCATAAACTCTTAAAAACCCACCTATGTCGCGAGGCATGGGGAAATTGATATACCCCTCAGCTGTTCCGCTTTATGTTTGATTTGTTTGGATTCCATGATTGTTTCTTAATAAGGGTTTTAAGCAGTGTTCCCTCTATTTCTTTGGGGGGGTGGGCGGAAAATTATAGTGTCTGAGCGGCAGTCCCTTCAGGACTGGGCGCCACAGAAATAATAAATAAATAAATAAATAAATAAATAAATAAATAAATAAATAAATAAATAAATAAATAAATAAATAAATAAATAAATAAATAAATAAATAAATAAATAAATAAATAAATAAATAAATAAATAAATAAATAAATAAATAAATAAATAAATAAATAAATAAATAAATAAATAAACAAACAAACAAACAAACAAACAAACAAACAAACAAAAAACCCACCCTGTTTTGCCTCAGAGAATTTCAAAATAAAATACTGTACTGTGTGTCTATAAGAGTGAGCTCATAATAGGGCAACTCTATCAATATCAAAATGCCACTTAAATAGTTGAGCTAGTTTCAAACTAGATTTTGATTTTCTTTCTCTCTTCCTTACTCCCATTCTTTTTCTTTCTCTTTTCCTTCCTCTCTTTTTTCTATCTGTTTCTCTCTCTTCCTCTCTTCCTCTCTCTCTCCTTCCCTCTCACTCTTTCCCTCTCGGCTTCTGGGCGGGTTTGGAAAACTCTGAGTTGATGATGATTTTTAAGTGTGCCATGGCTCACTGGTCAGCTTAGAGGGAACTATGGTTTTAAGTATTGTTTTTAGTATTGGATTTGTGTTTTGTATTGTCTATTGTGAGCCGCTCCAAGTCCTTGGAGAGGGGCGGCATACAAATCTAATTAATAATAATAATAATAATAATAAAAATAAAAATAAAAATAAAAATAAAAATAAAAATAAAAATAAAAATAAAAATAAAAATAAAAATAAAAATAAAAATAAAAATAAAAATAAAAATAAAAATAAAAATAAAAATAAAAATAAAAATAAAAATAAAAATAAAAATAAAAATAAAAATAAAAATAAAAATAAAAATAAAAATAAAAATAAAAATAAAAATAAAAATAAAAATAAAAATAAAAATAAAAATAAAAATAAAAATAAAAATAAAAATAAAAATAAAAATAAAAATAAAAATAAAAATGCTCACACACTCACTCACTCACACACACACACACACACACACACACACACACACACACCGGTCACTGGGAGAGCCCTTCACTGAATCTGCCTCTGTCCAAGTCCCTTCCCTTCAGCTTAGTCTTTTGATTAAAGATGATGGCTCTCTGTGGTCATTTATTCATGCATTAATCCATGTCCCCAATTGTTGACACAAAGAAAGCATCTGATATGCTTCCTTTGGAAGGAGCTAAGCGTCCATTAGCTGAGCGATATTTACATAAATACCTCTATATGGGGGCCCAAATTGTCCATCTGCTTTGCTGAGAATTTAATTATTTCTTCTCAGCTATGCAAGGCAGAAGCCGAAAGATGGTTCTTGCATGTTAACTTTTCCAGCATACAAAGCCTGTGAAACCTGAAAGTTACACAAAGTCAGAAAGATCGTTCTTTTCCGTCCAGGAAAATAGTTGTTTATACAATATAAACAGATGTGCTTAAAAAAAAAACTGGAAACCACTGTGGAATTTTTAAAGACATAACTAGGCCGATATGTTTACATCGATGGAACCTCGGTCATTTTCTGAAACATCACAGACCCTCAAACCCACTAAGGTCAAAGAAGAAATTTCCTGAGAGTTAGAACAATGAATCAATGAAGCTAAAGAATCAGTTCTCAACAAATGAGCCAGCAAACATTGATTGATTGGTTGATTGGTTGATTGGTTGATTGGTTGATTGGTTGATTGGTTGATTGGTTGATTGGTTGATTGGTTGATTGGTTGATTGGTTGATTGGTTGATTGGTTGATTGGTTGATTGGTTGATTGGTTGATTGGTTGATTGGTTGATTGGTTGATTGGTTGATTGGTTGATTGGTTGATTGGTTGGTTGGTTGGTTGATTGGTTGATTGGTTGATTGATTGGTTGATTGGTTGATTGGTTGATTGGTTGATTGGTTGATTGGTTGATTGGTTGATTGGTTGATTGGTTGATTTTGTCAAGTACGTATTGGTGGTATACAAAGATATAATATTTATATACATGATACTAGTAAAAGAGAGACATTAGGAGAGGGGATGGAAGGCACTCTGGTGCACTTATGCATGCACCTTATTGACCTCTTAGGAATCGAGAGACGTCAACAGTGGATAGTCTAAGGATAAAGTTTTGGCGGTTAGGTGATGATATTACAGAATCTGGTAGTGAGTTCCATGCATCAACTACTCAATTACTAAAGTCGTATTTCCTGCAGTCGAGTTTAGAGTGGTTTACGTTTGTATCTGTTGTGTGCTTGTGTGTTGTTGTGGTTGAAGCTGAAGTAGTCGTTGACAGGAAGGACATTGTAGCAGATGATTTTATGGGCTATGCTTAGGTCATGCTTAAGGCGACGTAGTTCTAAGCTTTCTAAACCTAGGATTGTAAGTCTAGTTGCGTAGGGTATTCTGTTGCGAGTGGAGGAGTAGAGGGCTCTTCTAGTAAAGTATCACTGGACATTTCCTAGAGTGTTTATGTCCAAAATGTAGTGTGGGTTCCAGACAGATGAGCTGTATTCAAGGATTGATCTGGCGGGGGGGGGGCGGAGCCAACTGCGGAACAGAACGGATGGTGTGGAGCTGAGCTCCGCCAAACACCACCGTTTTTCAGATTCTCTTTGGTCCCAAGGGGATCCCAGACTCTGCGGAAAAGGGTCTGGCGTCAAGGGGATACCGTCAGCACGATTTGTGGCGGCAGCCCGATCGGCGGAGCGGATATTCCCCCTACGACTGAGTGTCTGCAAGCTAGGAGCGTCATGGCGGCCTAGAGTGTTCCCAGCTGGTGGTGACTAAAATAACGCTAGCAACGGCAACCGGGGTAGAGGAGTTGACGATTAACATACCGGAGCAGGATTGAACGTGAGATCTTCGAATTTAGCATCGGTTTCCTCACATACGGGCTGGCGTCACTAGAGTTAAAAATCTGACAAGCAACGACAAGGGAAGGAGGAGGGAGGAATTGACAGCTTCCCCCTTCCGGCTGGCGGCGAGCGTTTGTTTTTGAGTCACAATATCTATTTATGAAAGCAATCAACAACATCTTCTAAAGCGTATAACTTGTACTAAGAAGATCTGACGTCCCGCGAGGAAATATATAAGAACGAATGAACTTTTAAATGGCTAAATCTGGAATCTTCTAAAGAGGACTCAACGAGACAGCTGATTCATCCACTTCCTGGTTCCTGGTTCCTCTCTGGCCCCTCGATCTTGGTTATTGCTGCTGCGTCACAGGCGAGCGAGTTGAGGAAGCGTCGGCTTTTTCAATTTCCAACTTTCTTGGTATATGAGAGACGGCTAGCGGAGGCACCCCTTTCATCTGATATCGGGAGGGGTAGGCTACAGGAGAGATCTTATGTGGCTGGAGCACCCCAGAGACTACTAGAGAGATCGGCCCTATTGAATAACCGACCCAGCGATATAACGAACTCAAAACAACATCAGTGTGCGACATCATTGAGATCCTACCCGAACTCCACGAACTCCATGAAGTAAAGTTTGAAGATCTAGAAGGGTTTGAAACTCCATTTAATTGTTTAACTGCACAAGTAACTCCTACGATCTATTGCCTCGCAAATTCCTAATCTCTATTACTAGTTGAAGATCCACACAAGGTTTCTGTACCTTACCAAGTTTGTATCCCTCGACTCTATATCGTTATTATCTATACCAAATATCTTAAGGCCTAATTCAACTCTAAATCAACTCTAATCTAATGAATTTATAGGAATAAGCTTATTGACTTTACTAATTAATATATTGTATATTATATCTAACATAACAAGACATTAACTGCTATTATTAATTTATTGTATATATTAATTGATAATTATTGTTTCTCTGTAAAAATAACTTAGCTATAGGAATATTTGAATATACTATTAACTCTGTAAGTACTAACACTAAACTATAAAACTTGTACTGGGTATTTAATAGAAATAGAAATAGAAATATAAGATAAGATATACTGGCAATAATATTCTGAATTAATCTATATATATTACTCTGTTTTTGTCAATTAGTTACCTGTCAATAGTAAATGACACCTTAATTAGAAGCTACTATAATTAAGATAAGGTAGTATTTTCATTGTAATAGTTAATATTGTAATTTTCATTGTAATAGTTAAATACCTTGGTTAATCTATATATATATAGTTACTTAATAATTAATTTGTACATAACCTGTTCGAACTCATTCCTTCTATCTTCCCTTACGTATCTACATTCTCTAGAGGGAAGAAATATTTTTAAACTTCTAAGGTTTAATATTGAGTCCAACAGGAATTGATATCCTAATTATACATTACTTAAAATATACTGTTTTGCTTTATTGATACCAAATTCTGGATCAGACCATCAAACAACTTTATCAGTGGGCAAATTGGTGGTCAGCTATAAAAATGACAAGCCTTTCTAATTTGTCTAGGCTAGGATCAGGGAAAAAATCAATCACCCACTCTACATCTGCTATACCAAGCCCCTCTACCCAGAGATCTCTCGACGATATGATACCTAGAGAGAGGTCCAATTCTTATAAAGATCTCCAAGCTACACTGCTTCAAATGCAGGAGCTAATGTTGAAAAATCATCAGGATATTAAAAAAGAACTAGGTGAGGTGAGGAGTGACACATCCGAATTAAAAGAGTGGATGCAGAACATGGACAAAAAGCACGAGGCTTTTCAACAACAAATGACTAAACAAGAACAGAGGATACAGGTCTTAGAAGACAAAATAGACCAAGAGCACAAACAAATGGAAGACCTGACAGATAAATTAATCCTCGCCAACAAAGATTTAGAGAACACAGTAATTCAATTAGAGAGCGAAAAAGCTAACCAATATCTCAGATTTCAAAATCTTAGGGAGGAAAAAAGTGAAGACCTGCCAGATGTTATGGCTGATATCCTTTCAAAGGCTTTGGGCATTGAAAAGGATACAATGCTAAACGAAATCGATGAAGCCTATCGTATAAACACTAATTACGCTAGACGCCACAACCTCCCCAAAGAAGTCCATATCAAATTTATCAAAAAATCAGTCAGGGACGAAATCCTTCACAGAGCCCGGGAAGACCCTATAGAACATAAAGGGAGACAATTGGTAATATTAAAACAGGTCCCAAAACACGTCAGAGACCTTCGTAGGCCATACACCTTTCTGTCAGCGAAACTGACCAGACACAATATAAATTTCAGATGGCTGGTCCCAGAGGGTATGCTGGTGACCTGGCAAGATAGGAAAATAAAAATAGACTCTGTCGAAAAAGCTGAGGAATTTTTCGACAAAAATTTTTCTACCGACCGAACTCCTGAAAACCAAGACGATACCGGAATAACGACTCTCCCTTCCACTAGCGTACAACCTATAGAACAGAGCCCAACAAGTCTAGAAAGAACTCAGGCTACTGATAAACTAACTTTAGGCAACAATGGCTATACAGGATATCCAAAAGAAACTAGAAGCACTAGGGCAACAAGACCCAAGTACAGATAACTTAAACTTGTCACAAGAAAAATTAAACAAAGGAATTGAACTTTACTCAATTAACATAAATGGCCTAAATGCACCAAAAAAAAGAAGCCAAACTTTAAATAAATTAGCTAAATTAAACTTCGACATTATTGCATTGCAAGAAGTGCACATTAAAAAAAAATATGAGCACCTACTCAAAAGAAATAAACTTGGAAATCTGTTTACGTCGCTTGCGGGGGAAAAAAAGAGAGGTGTAATATGTTATATCAATCCTAATATTCAAGCTGAATTGAAATATAAAGACAGAGAAGGTAGAATATTAATTCTAGAACTTACTATAGAAAAAGACAAAATAACTTTAATAAATATTTATGCCCCGAATGAAGGCCAAGAAAATTTTTACAAAAAACTATTAATCACCATCAGAGAACATTCCACTGAGAACATCTGCTTATTAGGTGACTTTAATGGCATAACTAACAATGAAATGGACTATAAGAATGACAAAAAGACTAAACAAAAGAAAAGAATACTACCTAAATCCTTTTTCGATCTAATTAAAGAACTAAAATTGAAAGATAGCTGGAGGGACAGAAACCCCAAACTTAAAAAATTTACCTTTTATTCTGATAGGCATCAATCTTGGTCAAGATTGGATATGGTCTGGACGACAACAGAAATCAACACCAAAATCCACTCGATAGATATAGAACCCAATTATATTTCAGATCACAGTGCGCTCAAAGTTTGTTGGAAAGGGAATAAACAGAGTTGTAGTTGGTCGCTCCAGAAATCTATTCTAAGTCAGGAAGATTTTAAGCAAAAACTTAAAACTGAAATGAACTATTTCTTCCAAGAAAATTCAAAAGAGGACACTAGCCTTCAAAATGTTTGGGATACAGCCAAAGCTGTTATTAGAGGGATAGCTATATCATTCATGGCTAGAGAATTTAAACAAAAAAAACAGAAGTTAGCTAATTTAGAAGAAGAGTATAGGGCTTTAGAAGAAGAACTTCAGAATTTCCCCACTAAAAAAGAAATCAAACAAAATATGCTACATATTAAACACCAACTAAACTTAATCGACCAACAAAAATGGGCACAACAAATAAAAAGAAATAACCAATACAATTTTGAGAATGCCAACAAACCTAGCAAATGGCTAGCTAATAAGCTCAGGAAGCAAAAGGAAAAGAAACTGATAAACTGTTTAAAAAACAAAAATGGGGAACCTTGTCTTGACTTGGAAAGGAAAAAAACGATTGCTAGCGATTTTTATAGTAAACTATATGAATATTCTGAAACTACACAAAATAATACCCAAGACGTAAAAATTCAAGAAATCCTAGATCAGGCTAAACTCCCTAAAGTACCCCAAGAAATGGTCAATATAATCAATAAACCGATTACTGAAACAGAACTAAAGGAAGTAATTAAAAATCAAAAAAACAACAAAGCACCAGGTCCGGATGGACTCCCCACAGAACTTTATAAAGACCTCCCTAAAGAAATGGAAAAAGCCTTTTTAGAGACGTTAAATGAAGCTCTAGATAGAGGCAAAATCCCAAATTCATGGACAGAAGCAAACCTAGCGTTAATTCCAAAAAAAGATACAGACCATACAGACATAGCTAATTATCGCCCGATCTCTCTCTTAAATGCAGATTACAAGATATTCACCTCTATCTTAGCGAATAGAATCAAAAGTTTTTTAAATTATTTTATACATCCAGATCAGAACGGTTTTCTCCCTGGGAGACAGCTAAAGAATAATATTAGAATTGTACTCGACACGCTCGAATACTATGAAGCCCACAATGAGAAACAAGTGGCGTTAATATTTCTCGACGCCCAGAAGGCCTTCGACAATGTATCCTGGAAATTTATGATAAAACAGCTTGAATATATGGAATTTGGCCCCAAATTTATTAACGCAATAAAAGCTATTTACTCTGTCCAATCGGCCTATATAATCCTCAACGGAGATACATCATCCAAAATCTCTTTACACAAAGGCACAAGACAAGGTTGTCCATTGTCCCCGTTACTATTCATTTTAACTCTTGAGGTACTAACAAGAATAATTAGAGACAAGGAAGACATACGGGGTCTAAACTGCAAGAAAGAAATTTATAAGCTCCAAGCTTTCGCAGACGATTTGGTATTAATCTTAGAAGATCCTTTAAAATCAGGCCCTAAATTATTAGAAGTTCTGGAAGAATATGGTACAGTGGCAGGCCTTAAAATAAACAAAACTAAAACCCAAATTTTAACAAAAAACATGCAACAAGCACAAAAAGATATTTTATCTGCTAAGTTGGATATTCAAATTGTCACAAAAATCAAATACCTTGGCATCAATTTGACAAATAGAGTGTCAAGCTTGAAATCAAATAATTACGATATATTACTGGACAAGATAAATAAAGACTTGTCAAAATGGAGGAATTTACAACTATCTCTGCTTGGGAGAATAGCAGCCATAAAAATGAACATTCTGCCTAAAATATTGTTTTTATTTCAAACTATCCCTATACAAGTAAAACAGGTTTTTTTTACCAATTTGACCAAAATAACTAACAATTTTATCTGGCAAAACAAACGGCCCCGAATTCGTCTAAAATACTTACAAGGGAAAAAAGAAGAGGGCGGTCTGGCTCTTCCAAATTGGAAGAACTACTATACTGCTGCATCGCTAGACTGGACAAGAGATTGGATGAGTTTATTAAACACTAGACTTCTTAAATTAGAAGGCCATGACCTCTATGCAGGGTGGCATTACTATCTCTGGGACGAAAAGCCGTCAACCCACAAATACTTCTCCAACCACCTGATTAGAAAATCGTTAATTGGCACCTGGAAAAAAACTAAAACCAAATTATACAAAGGAATTCCCATGTGGTATGCTCCTTTAGAAGCCTATGTACATCCTAATTTACAGAGGAGAAATAATATAATAAGATATAAAGATATTTTAAACCCAAATGGGACAATTAAAACAAGATTAGAACTAGAGAACTTGGGCCAAAAAGTGGAATGGTGGGAATACCTTCAGATCCAGACCAAATTTAACAAAGACACCAAAAATTCCGGGATTACCAAAAATGCTTTGCTAGATAAACTATGTATAGGTCCACAAGACAAGATAATCAAAAACTTCTATGGCTATTTAAATTACAATGATTTGGACTCTTTCAACCAAAAATCCAATGTCAAGAAATGGCACTTTGATCTTAAAAAAGAGATAAAAGAGGAGGAATGGCAAACACTTTGGACAAAGAACTACAAACTGACCATTGCCACCTCTTATAAAGAAAACCTGGTCAAAATGTTTTACCGTTGGCATATTACCCCAATTAAATTAACCAAAGTGAACAACAAACTTTCACCAATCTGCTGGAAATGTCAACAAGAATTGGGTACCTACTTTCATCTATGGTGGGAATGCAGTAAAGCCAAAACCTATTGGGTGATGATTGGAAATTGGATTGAGGAAATATTAAACTTGACGTTCGACAAAACCCCTGAGTGTTTTCTACTAGGTATAATTAGGCAAAAACTGTCAAAACCCCAAGCTCATCTTATCATCCACTTAACTACCGCAGCAAGACTTACATACGCGCAGTGGTGGAAAAATGAAGATCTTCCCCCAAAAGAAGCAATACTTAGGAAAATAATGTACTGCGCAGAAATGTCGAAACTGACCCTATTAGTCAGGAACGAACCGGCAGATACGTTTAACAGTTGTTGGGACCCTCTCTATAAATGGCTAGAAAGCAACAGAGAGGCCAATAGGCTTTAAGAAGGTTAAAAACCAAAAAAAAATAAACAAACCATGAACTGTTACAAATCCGGTATAAAGTATTTCATTATCTAATATTATTACATGTGACTGTATATTTATTCAACTATCTAAACCTATCATTATTTTTTGCGAACTTCCTAACAATATATGTAAACGCAACGCTGGCTTCTAACACTCTTGATAACCTACTTGAAATATGTCAACTGAGCAAAATATCTAGATTCAATTTTCGTTTTTAATTCAACTCCCCTGCTTATTCGCCGATATTGTTATTAGTTTTGTTTTTATTTGTTTGTTTGTTTTTTGTTTGTTTTTTTTGTTTTTTTTGTCTTTTGTCTTTTCCCATTATATGTGATATACCCTGCATTGTATCTTGTATCATATGTTGTATATAACGATGTATATGTTTATATTTTAATAATAAAAAATTTAAAAAAAAAAAAGGATTGATCTGGCGAAAGTTTTGTATGCTCTGGTTAGTAGTGTGTGATTACCGGAGCAGAAACCATGTAGGATTAGGTTGACAACTCTTGAGCTGTAGTCAAGAATTGGTCTAGCAAAGGTATGTGGAGAACATGTGGAGAACATCTTAAAAATATGACTGGTTATAGCAAACCACCTTCCCAGTCTGAAGGAAATCAATCACTGGCAGCTGATCTGAATGTGTTTTACTGCAGGTTTGAAAAGAGTACCTAAGTAGTGCTCCTGGTTCTGGTAGTCTGCAATTCTTTTCCCCTCTGGAAATCCCTTCCTTATTCCCACACCTTTTAAAGGGTGTTCATCTCAATCTCAACAGATATTTATTTATTTATTTATTTTGTCCAATACACAATGAGGGTTTTAGTGGGTATATATCTATATACACATAGTAAAATGCATGATGAAGGTTATAGAGGAGATACTCATAGTAAAATATGTCTAAGAAAGAATAGAAAAGAAGGTATAGTAATAGAACATATCAATGAAAGAATAGAAGAAGAGATATAGGAATAGAAGAGAGGTATAGGAGATATAGGAGAGCAATAGGACAGGGGACAGAAGTCACTCTAGTGCACTTGTACTCGCCCCTTACTGAACTCTTAGGAATCTGGATAGGTCAACCATAGATAATCTAAGGGTAAAGTGTTGGGGGTTTGGGGATGACACTATGAGTTCCACGCTTCGACAACTCGGTTACTGAAGTCATATTTTTTATAGTCAAGTTTGGAGCGGTTAATATTAAGTTTAAATCTGTTGTGTGCTCTTGTGTTGTTGTGGTTGAAGCAGAAGTAGTCGCCGACAGACAGGACGTTGCAGCATATGATCTTGTGGGCAATACTTAGATCTTGTTTAAGGCGTCTTAGTTCTAAACTTTCTAGGCCCAGGATTGAAAGTCTAGTCTCGTAGGGTATTCTATTTCAAGTGGAGGAGTGAAGGGCTCTTCTGGTGAAGTATCTTTGGACATTTATTTATTTAGCTGTACAACTTGAGATGAGCATTTCCCCTTTTTCCTATAGAGCCAGCCGTGACCCCTGCATGACCCCATAGCAATCAAGAAGGTATTAAAAAAAGCCACCCACTCTCAACTCTATTTGGCTAGCTTCCCCTGAACCAAACGTTGGTTCTGCTCATCAATAAACAGAATCTTTGAACTCAATCTGTATAGTCTGGAGGACAGAAGGGAAAGGGGGGACATGATTGAAACATTTAAATATGTTAAAGGGTTAAATAAGGTCCAGGAGGGAAGTGTTTTAATAGGAAAGTGAGCACAAGAACAAGGGGACACAATCTGAAGTTAGTTGGGGAAAAGATCAGAAGCAACATGAGAAAATATTATTTTACTGAAAGAGTAGTAGATCCTTGGAACAAACTTCCAGCAGATGTGGTTGGTAAATCCACAGTAACTGAATTTAAACATGCCTGGGATAAACATATATCCATCCTAAGATAAAATACAGAAAATAGTATAAGGGCAGACTAGATGGATCATGAGGTCTTTTTCTGCCGTCAGTCTTCTATGTTTCTATGTTTCCTTCCAATCAGCCACCATTTCATTTCCGGATTTGATCTGGATTTTTCTTCCGACAGGAGTTTAAATGGGGAACAAAGACTTTTCACATCTGAATGCAATGCAATCATTCACTGCTTTTTTATAATTCAAGGCCTCTTTATAGCACTCCCTGTTATCTCTGTTGGCAACCGGCAGAGAGATAAAGGGGAAATGTAAAGGAATAATAAGATAGGTGTTGTAGAAAACAAGATAAAGGGAGCATCAACATGATTTGCTTGTCAAACACAGACCGTCAGGTATGGTTTGCATGCATGAAGCTACGAAGGCTTGGGTCATTTACTTGTTTGGATAACAAAATGTGTATTTGAGATTGGCAGGGAATTGTGTTACGTTTTGCAATTAAATGTAGAAATTATAGAGAGTGGAATACAAAATAACAGCATTTAGAAGGGACCTTGGAGGTCTTCCAATCCAACCCCTTACTCAAGCAGGCAACCCCTTATTTATTTTTATTTAGTTATTTATTTATTTATTTGTCAAACAATTATAGGGAGATAATTTGTACATATTAAACACTTGATAAGTAATGATAAAAATTAGACAATAGGACAGGGACGGTAGGCACAGTGGTGCTCTTATGCACGCCCCTTACAGACCTCTTAGAAAGGAGGAGAGGTCAATTGTAGATAATCTAAGGTTAAAGGTTTTGGGGTTAGGAGTAGAAACCACAGAATCAGGTAGTGCATTCCAGGCATTGATTACTCTGTTTCTGAAGTCGTATTTTTTGCAGTCAGGTTTGGAGCGGTTGACATTTAGTTTAAATCGATTTTATGCTCGTGTGTTGTTGCGGTTGAAGGTGAAGTAGTCGTTAACAGGTAGGACATTTTGGTATACCCTATACCGCTCTGGACAAATGATTACCCAATCTCTTCTTGAGACTGACTTCTTCCTGAAAACCTCTAGAAGACAGGATAAGAAAGAATGGATGGAAACTAATCAAGGACAGAAGTCACCTGGAATTAATAATAATAATAATAATAATAATAATAATAATAATAATAATAATAATAATAATAATAATAGAAGTAGTAGTAGTAGTTGTTATTATTATTGTTGTTATTGTTGTTGTTATTGTTATTGTTAATTCCAGGTGACTTCTATCTTTGATTAGTTTCCATCCATCCTTTCTTATCTTGTCTTCTGGTGCTTTGGGACCTTTCTTCTTTGTGGCAGCCTCTCAAATATTGGAGTACTGTTAACATGTCCCCCCCAGTCAGCGGTGGGCTATGAGCCGGAATGCTAAATTGTGCTCGCCGGCACGGCTCATAAGTTCTTGAAGGGCCAGCGCAATTTTGCTGCTGCACCTGTGGAAATCACTCGTGGCTCCACAGGTGTGCCCGTGTTTCGGTGAGGGTTTTTTTGCTTCTGTGCATGCCGAAACACGGGCGCACCTGCAGCTCCATGTATGATTTTGCTACCTCCACAGGTGCAGCAGCAAAATTGCGCTGGTCCCTCAAGAACTTACGATCCATGGCGGCTAGCATAATTTAGCGTTCCGGCTCATAGGCCACCGCTGCCCCCAGTCTTTCTTTTATCTAGACTAGCCAAGCCCGGTTCCTGCAACTGTTCTTCACATGTTTTAATCTCTAGCCCTTTAATCACCTCAGTTGCATGATACCATGCTCATTCGAGACCGAAGGATGCCAATGCAATGCCCTTCTCA
Organism: Erythrolamprus reginae; assembly: GCF_031021105.1. Taxonomy (NCBI): domain Eukaryota; kingdom Metazoa; phylum Chordata; class Lepidosauria; order Squamata; family Dipsadidae; genus Erythrolamprus; species Erythrolamprus reginae. The sequence goes on from NC_091952.1 coordinate 247,920,087, forward strand.
GCATTTTTCCCCAAAGTCTCAACATTAAAAGTTAAAAATTCACCTTCTCATCTTCCTTCCTTTCAAAACCTTTTCATCTTGTATTATCTGATCCAAATCAAGCCATAGAATTTCAGAAGCTGCAACACACATTCTGACCCTTCATCAATTGATCTGTAGTTGCTAATGGTGGTGTGCAATTATGTGTCTCTATAGTGATCCTGACAACTTCAAAGGAAGGAAAGGAGGAATATAATTGCCATATTTTCTAAGTCATTATTCTCCTCCTCCTTTTCCTCTTCCTCCTCCTTCCCTTTCCCCTTTCTCCCTCCTCCTCCCCTCCTCCTCCTCTTCCTCTTCTTCTTCTTCCTCCTCCTCTCCTCCTCCTCCTACCTCCCTTTCCCCTTCCCCCCTCCCCCTCTTCTTCTTCTTCGTCTCTTCTTCTTCTTCTTCTTCTTCTTCTTCTTCTTCTTCTTCTTCTTCTTCTTCTTCTTCTCCTTCTCCTTCTCCTTCTCCTTCTCCTCCTCCTCCTCCTTTTTCTTCTCCTTTTTCGTCTTCTTCTTCTTCTCTTCTTCTTCTTCTTCCTCTTCCTCTTCTTCTTTTTCGTCTTCTTCTTCTTCCTCTTCCTCGTCTTCATCTACTTCTTCTTCTTCTGGATCCGTGTTGTTGTTGTAATCAAAAGGAATAGATCCCACAATCCAACTTAAAAGCCTGAAAGGCCCTTGGGGAAGAGTAGACACAAAGTGTGAATGGAGCAGACGTCTCTCTGGAACAAAGAGCACAGCTTGAATCGTGCTATTTTACGAGAGTTCCTCTTTCTTTAACGGCAACACAAATTGCCCCGATGAGCGAGGGGGGGAGAAAGGCAGAGCTCAAAGCCTTATTACTCCTTCTGTTTTCTTCCCTTTGAAACCGCATCTGTAGCTTTTAGTGCCAGAAAGAAAGCTCCTTAAATGTTAGTGTGAAATACGATCCTATATATGCGTATATTTTGGATTTTGATCTCCACCACCATGAATACGTTCTTCTTCCATGAAAGAAACAACTTATAACCTACTCTCAAACAAACAATTTGGATTCAGAAAGAAACTGTCTTGCAACCTACAACTACTTCACTGCAAAAACATTTGGACTACCCTCCTCGACCGAGGTAAATCCATCGATGCAATTTATAGAGACTTCTGCAAAGCCTTCGACTCAGTGGTCCACGACAAACTACTCCTAAAACTCAAATCCTATGGCATCTCAGGACTCCTCCACAACTGGATTACTGCATTCCTGTCAAATAGGCAACAAATTGTCAAAATTGGTAGCGCCATCTCCACCCCCGTCCCTGTCATAAGCGGCGTTCCCCAGGGAAGCGTACTAGGTCCTACTCTCTTCATTCTCTACGTCAATGATCTCTGTGACCATATTGAAAGCAACTGTGTTCTTTTTGCTGACGATGTGAAACTTTTCAACACCACTGATAACACACTCACCTCCAGAAAGACCTGGACTTTGTCTCAGACTGGTCTAACACCTGGCAACTTTAAATATCAACCAACAAATGCTCTACCCTCCACATTGGCAAAAAGAATCCTAACCGCACATATGAACTGAATAAACAATCTCTCACTGCTAACCCGCATTCTGTAAAAGACCTTGGAATACTAATATCGAATGACCTAAGTGCTAAAGCCCACTGCAACAATATCGCCAAAAAAGCCTCTAGAGTTGTTAACCTGATCCTATGCAGCTTCTGCTCAGGCAACCCCACTCTACTCACAAGAGCCTACAAAACTTTTGCCAGACCCATCTTTGACTACTGCTCATCTCTCTGGAACCCATACCACATCTCAGACATCAACACCCTTGAAAATGTCCAAAGAATATTTCACCAGAAGAGCCCTTCACTCCTCCACTCGAAACAGAATATCCTACGAAAATAGACTTACAATCCTAGGCCTAGAAAGCCTAGAACTACAGCGTCTAAAAATTGGACAGGGGATGAAAGGCACACCAGTGCACTTACATACGCCCCTTACTGGCCTCTTAGGAATCTGGAGAGGTCAATCATGGAGAGTCTAAGGGAGAAATATTGGGGGTTAGGGGTTGACACAATTGAGTCCGGTAATGAGTTCCACGCTTCGATAACTTGATTGTTGAAATCATATTTTTTACAGTCAAGTTTGGCGCGGTTCGTATTGAGTTTGAATTTGTTGCGTGCTCTTGTGTTGTTGCAGTTGAAGCTGAAGTAGTCATTGACTTGACTGGTAGGACATTGCAGCATATGATCTTGTGGGCAATGATTTCAGTATTGCCCACAAGATCATATGCTGCAATGTCCTACCAGTCAATGACTACTTCAGCTTCAACCGCAACAACACAAGAGCACGCAACAAATTCAAACTCAATACGAACCGCGCCAAACTTGACTGTAAAAAATATGATTTGAACAATCAAGTTATCGAAGCGTGGAACTCATTACCGGACTCAATTGTGTCAACCCCTAACCCCCAATATTTCTCCCTTAGACTCTCCACGATTGACCTCTCCAGGTTCCTAAGAGGCCAGTAAGGGGCGTACATAAGTGCACTGGTGTGCCTTTCGTCCCCTGTCCAATTGTCTTTGCTTTCTCTCACATCATATATATTCTCTTCCTTTCATATATCCTCTCCTCTAAGCCCACTTTCACCCTTTTTATATTATCACATGTCTATTTTCTTCCTATATACTTGTGTATTGGACAAATGAATAAATAAAAATAAAATAAATAATAACTTGTCTCGTCCTCAGGAAATTCTTTAGAATTTCTGATCTACATTCGAGCTCGTGTCTTGAGTAGCTGAACTCATTGGCTTGCCCTGCTGGAGTGATTGATTTGCAGTCAATCTGCTTGCAGCGTTTGGACTGGAGTATTTGGAGGTTTGTGACTGAGCTTTTCTCCAGGCTGGAGAGTTGGGAGCAAAGTTGGTGCCAATAAAGGGACTCGTATAGGTTTTCTGGCTAGGTTGCCTTCGTGCCTTGCCCTCAGTCATAATAATAATAATTTATAACAGAGTTGGAAGGGACCTTGGAGGTCTTCTAGTCCAACCCCCTTCTTAGGCAGGAAACCCTACGCTACTTCAGATAAATGGTTATCCAACATCTTCTTAAAATCTTCTAGTGTTGGAGCATTAATATATTCCTTGCAGACAGCTGGGCATTTGCATCCTTTTAGAGAGTCCTTGAAATACTTAGAGATTTATCTATGTCACCTGGGTAGTGCTCCTGGTTCCTGTAGTCTGCAATTTTTTCCCTTTCTGGAAATCCATTCCTACTCCCACACAGTTCAAAGGGTGTTCATCCCAAATTGTATAGCTAAAAATCTGTAGAGTTTCTTAGTCATCCAGGTTATGATTGTCCCAAAGGTGACTGTAAGGACACAGATAAACCTCCAAGTGCTTCAAGGACCCTCTAAAAGGATGCCAATGTCCAGCTGTCTACAAGAAATGAGCCAGCAATGTGCAGCGGTCACTGTACCTTCTAAGGTGCGCACCCGCGCGGCTGCGTGCCCCAAAACACCCCCCGCTCACCCTTTTCCAAGGCCCCTGCCCCCGTCCCCCAGAGCCTCCAGCCCCATCGTGCCCCTGGCTTCTCGCTGCTGCCCCTGGCCGCCCGATCCACCCCTCTTTCTCCTCCTCCACTTCCCGCTTTGGGGCCGGCTCCTCCCGCAGCAGTGGCTGCAGCGGTGGTGTCAGCTGCGGCTTCTCGTTCTCCTGCTCCGGCTGCTAGCCGCTCCGAACGCTTTGGGAATGCCCGCCCTGCCCCTCTTACAGTCCCTTCGCTGAGAGCCCTTTCATTCCGGCAGTCAGCAAAGGGGCTGCAGGAGAGGCGGGGCAGGTGTTCTTCTCACAACGGAGGCCGGCGAAATTTAGTTTGAATGTCAGGCACGCATGTGCGCGTGCTCCCCATTCCCCTGCCAGCCAGCCCAGAACATTCAGACTAAGAAAAACCTTCGCCAGCCTCCGCAGAAAAGAAAGGAAGAGAGAGAAAGAGAGAACAACAGAGAGAGAGCAACAGACAGAGCAAGATAGAGAGAAAATGAGAGAGAAAGAGAGAGAGAAAGAGAAAGAGGGGGGAGAAAGAGAGATAACAAGAGAGAGAGAACAAGAGAGAGAAAGTGTGTGTGAGAGAGAAAGCAAGAGAGAGAGAGAGAGAAAATCAGAGAGAGAAAGAGAACAAGAGAGAGAGAGGAGAAAGGGAGACAGAAAGTGAAAAAAGAGAGAGCAAGAGAGAGAGAGAAAGCAAGAGAGAGAGAGAGAGAAGATAGGAAGGAAGAGAGAGAGAGCAAGAAAGAAAGCGAGAGAGAAGAGTGGAAGGAAGAGAGAGAGAGAGAAATGATAGAAAAAAGGGGAGAAAAAAGAGAAATGAGAAAATGACTGAGGCAAAGAATGACAGGAAAGAGAGAGAAACATAGAGAGAAGTGACTCTTGATTTAAAGCATATGGTAAAAGTACTTAAATAATAACAGAGAGAAAAAACATTGGCAGCAGTGGCTAAAAAAGCCAACACAATCTTAAGCTGCATCAACAGGGGGATACACTCCAAGACTAAGAAGGTATTAATACCACTCTACAATGGCCTAGTCAGACCACACCTAGAATACTGCATTCAATTTTGGTCACCCCACTACAAAAAGGACATTGAAACTCTAGAGAAAGTACAGAAAAGAGCAACTAAAATAATAAAGGGACTGGAAACCAAGACATATGAAGAGAGGTTGGTGGAACTGGGCATGGGTAGTCTAGCAAAAAGGGGGGCCAGATGGGACATGATTGCAGTATACAGATATATGAGGGGTTGCCACAGAGAGGAGGGGGTCACACTATTTTCCAGGGCATCAGAGGGCCAGATCAGGAGCAATATATGGAAACTGACCAAGGAGAGATTCAACCTGGAAATAAGGAAGAGCTTTCTGATGGTGAGAGTGAACCAGTGGAACAGCCTGCCAGCAGAGGTTGTGAAGGCCCTATCACTTGACACATTCAAAAGAAAATTGGACTGCCATCTAGTTGGGGTGGTGTAGGGTTTCCTGCTTGAGCAGAGGGTTGGACTTGATGACCTGCAAGGTCCCTTTCAACTATGAATGAATGAATGAATGAATGAATGAATGAATGAATGAATGAATGAATGAATGAATCAACTAACCAACCAACCAACCAACCAACCAATCAATCAATCAATCAATCAATCAATCAAGCCCCGAGTCTTCGGAGAGGGGCGGCATAAAAATCTAACTAAACTAAACTAAACAACCAATCCTTCCATTCCCCACTATCCTCTCAGAGCTGAAGAACCTTCTTGGATGACAAGTGAATATCTTCCAAAGGGAAAAAACCCCCAAGAAATTCCAGTTGCCTCTTGAAAAAGCACCTTTGAAACAACCATGACCTGAATGACTGAGAATCTCTACAGGCTTTCTTCTGAGAGGTATAATTCAAATAGCCAAATCAGCAGGCTTTGGAAAATCACATTAATTTTTAGGTCAAATGGGCTGCATTCAGCACTTTAGGAGTTAACAAAATTCAGGAAAAGCTGAATGGGACACTCTAGGAACATCCTAAAACTTGGGAAGTTTTTTTTCTAAGAGCCTGAAAATCTTTATCAAATGAGGAGAACTAAAACAGCATAAATTCTGGCAGGAAACAAATAATGCAGAAACAGAAATATAAGCAGCATATGTCCAAAAACCACCACCCACCAAGGGAAGCCCTAATAATGTATTTAAATATATTCAAAGAAGAGAACCAGCCAGGGAAACAGCTGGGGCTATTAAATGACACCGGAGAGAAAGAAATCCCATAGGACGATTCGCTGACTGCAGACAAATTGAATGAATTCTTTGCATCTGTTTTGACTACACAGGATATTAGACAGATATTCTCTCACAAGGCAGAGCAATAGCAATAGCATTTAGACTTATATACGGCTTCATAGTGATTTAACAGCCCTCTCTAAGTGGTTTACAGAATCAGCATCTTGCCTCCAACAATATGGGTCCTCATTTTACCCACCTCGGAAAGATGGAAGAAGGCTGAGTCAACCTTGAGCCGGTGGTGAGATTTGAACTGCTGAACTACAGCTAGCAGTTAGCTGAAGTAGCTTGCAGTGCTGCATTCTAACCACTGTGCCACCCGGCTCTGGTGTCATCCCAGAGCTTGTTTTGATTTTTGCAGGAAGGGGGTTAAAGTAACTAAAGAATATCTCCGGGACCGCCTTCTGCCGCACGAATCCCAGCGACCGATTAGGCCTTCTCCGGGTCCCGTCGACTAAACAATGTCGTCTGGCGGGTCCCAGGGGAAGAGCCTTCTCTGTGGCGGCCCCGACTCTCTGGAATCAGCTCCCCCCGGAGATTAGAACTGCCCCCACCCTCCTTGCCTTCCGTAAACTCCTTAAAATCCACCTCTGCCATCAGGCATGGGGTAATTGAGGCATTCCCCCCTCTCCCGGGCTTATACAATTTATGTATGGTATGTCTGTGTGTATGTCTGGTTTAATAATGGGGTTTTTTAATTTTTTTAATTGATTAGATTTGTTGTGAATTGTTTTATTATATGTTGTGAGCCGCCCCGAGTCTACGGAGAGGGGTGGCATACAAATCAAATCAAATCAAATCAAATCAAATCAAATCAAATCAAATCATAGATAGATAGATAGATAGATAGATAGATAAACAAATAAATAAAATAATAAGAAAGAAAGAAAGATAAATAAACAAATAAATAAATAAAATAATAAGAAAGAAAGAAAGAAAGAAAGAAAGAAAGAAAGAAAGAAAGAAAGAAAGAAAGAAAGAAAGAAAGAAAGAAAGAGAAATGTGGTAACTCGAAAAGGTAGTCTAAGACAGGGGTGTTGTTGTTAGTTGCAAAGTCATGTCCAACCGTTGCAACTTCTTGGACAATGTTTTTCCAAGCTTTCCTGTCCTCTGCCATCCCTTGGAGTCCATTTAAGCTTATGCCAACTGCTTCAGTGACTCCATCCATCAACCTCGTTCTCTGCTGTCCCCTCCTTCTTTTGTCCTCAATCGTTCCCAGCATTAAGCTCTTCTCCAGTGAGTCCTTCCTTTTTATTAGGTGGCCAAAGTCTTTGAGTTTCATCTTCAGAATTTGGCCTTCTAAAGAGCAGTCAGGGTGGATGTCCTCTAGGACTGACCCTTTGGATAACCCAGCAGTCCAAGGGACTCAAAGGAGTTTTCTCCAGCACCATAGTTCAGAGGCCTCAATTCTTTGGTGCTCAGACTTCGTTATGGTCCAACTTTCACAGCTATACATTGCAACTGGGAAAACCACAGCCTTGGTTATTGCTGTGGTTAGCTCTGGCCCAGCTCCTGCCCCAAGGACTGTGGATGTAGGGGAGACATCCACATGCTGCAGGCCTGTTTTACCCCCCGGTGGAATCTGCTGATGAAGGCTCCTCTGACCAAGAAGACATGAGTGAAAGGGAGGAGGAGAGTGTGGCAGACAACTCAGAAGGAGATCAATTATCTAGCTCCTCCTTGGATTCAGAACAAAAGTTAATGATACAGCCACCCATGCGGAGAGTGATGCATAGGCAACAACAACTGAGAGATTATTATCAAAGAAAATGAGGCCACCTGTGGTTGGGTGGGGCTGTGGTAATTAGTGAGGATGCTATAAATAGCAGCCTGTGGGTTTGGCCATTGTGGAGGATTATCTGATCGTTGTGTTTCGTGCCTGCTTTACTGACTTTGACCTTTTGTGTGCTGATTTTTCCCTGCTTTGAAACTAAACCAGGGCAAAGTGTGTTTCACTTTGTGAAAGAAGAAGGACTGTGAATTGCCTCACAGCTGCAAGCTAAGTATCACAGAACTGATAAGAGACTTGTACAAATTACCAGTTTGTTTGGAGACGAGTGCTCTTTGCTAAACCAAAAGAGGGCTTGGTTTAAGTGAATTTTCATTATAAAGAACATTGTTTTGAATTTTCAAACGTGTGTGTGTGTCTGAAATTTGTACCTGTGAATTTTTGGGAGGAGTCTACTAGAGAGCCCGACAGAACAGTTATATGCACTTTTGTTGGCAGGGTGATGTTTCTGCTGTCTAGATTTGTCATAGCTTTCCTCCTTAGGAAAGAAGACAGGGATGTCAAACTCAATTTCATTGAGGGCCACATCAGGGTTGTGTTTGACCTCATGATGGATGTGGCTAGCTCCCAGTGTTTTCTTTCCTGTGGTAAACAGGTCCAAATGACTCTTTGCATGTTTAAGATTGCTGACCTCTGGTCTAGCCTAAGAGATCTTGAAGGACTAAGCAGTAACAGATCAATGAGTCCTGATGGCCTTCACCCAGGAGCTCTTAAAAACCTCAGGTGTAATGTTTACAATGGCCTAGCAAAATAATGTGACTGGATACTCAAATAGGGTTCCATGTCATATAATGATGGATACATGATCACGGAGATAACAATTTTAAAAAATGAATCCAGAAGGGGAATTGAGAAATTATAGACCAATCCATTACTCGTATGTTTCAGACGGATGGATGGATAGATGGTGGATGGATGAGAAAGGAAGGAAGGAAGAAAAAAGGAAGGGAGGAAGGAGGGAAGGAAGGAAAGAAGGAAGGAAGGAAGGAAGGAAGGAGGGAGGGAACGAAGGAACGAAGGAACGAAGGAACGAAGGAACGAAGGAACGAAGGAACGAAGGAACGAAGGAACAAAGGAACAAAGGAACAAAGGAACAAAGGAACAAAGGAACAAAGGAACAAAGGAACAAAGGAAGGGGAGGGGAAAGAGGGAGGGAGGATGGTGAAGCAAGGAAGGAAGGAGGTTGGAGGAAAAGGAAGGGAGCGAGGGAGGAAGGAAGGAGAAAATAAAGAAGAGAAAAGAGGGAGGCAGGCAGGCAGGAAGGACAAAAAGGAAGGAAGAGAAAAGATGAAGGGAGGGACGGAGAAAGGAAGCAAGCAAGCAAGCTTGCTGAAGGAACTGCAAAGTTAAATCCCACCTTACTTTCTGTGGTTTTATGGGGCTTTTTAAGTGTCAATAGGCTTGTAAGGAAAGGTAACTCTGTTGACTTTGTATTAGATTTTCAGAAAGCCTTTGAGAACATTCCTTTTGAAAGGTTCTTGAATAAACTTAGTGGATATGGGATGAGAGCTCCTGCCCTTTTATAGGTTGTTAACTAGTTGTTGTTGTTTTTAAAACAGGAAACTAAATTCATAGCAGGGGAAAGATAGTAAGAAGTGAAGTTTCTCAAAGGGGATTATAAACACCAGGGTTTTTAATTGGTTTATTAAAGATCTTGTTCGAGGGGGAAACAGTTAACTGAACTTGTGTATGATACAAAATGGTTCTAGCAGGTGAAATCCAAAAGTAATTTTGTGTGCGTGTGTGTGTGTGTGTGTGTGTAAGAGAGACAGAAGGGAGGAGAGTGACAGAGAGATATGACAGAGAGATGGTAAGACGTTACCAACATACTAGTACCTTGGTACCCAATTGCTTTGAAACTCATCAAATGTAGTACTCAATGCATTTTGTTCCTGGACTCATCATTCATTGTTACTCAACACACAAGCTAGAATTTGTAGTGTCAACTGCCTTGTGACTCACTGCAGGGGTGTGTTTCACTTATCTTTGCCACCAGTTCACATTGTGACGTTTTGTGGCTCCTCGTGCAATTATGCTTTCGTGCTTGCTTAGTAGCTAGTATCAGCTCTAAACATAACTGAGGAGCTGATCAGCTGTGCTTTGGGTGAAGGAATATAGGTGAGTATAAACTTGGGGAGGGGCTTTTTCAAGCAGCAGGAGAGGAAAAAATTTCCAGTAAAAAATTTGGAAAAAATGCCTCCCCAAAAAAGATGGTGGCACCACACATCGGCACCCACCAAACCCGATCTGTGATGCCATTGTGACATCACCAGTGGGTCACTACTAGTGATGGGCGAACCCAACGGTGTTTGGGTTTGGTGAGTTCGGCCAAACTTGCCGTGAATTTCGGGTGAGTTCGACGAACCTGAACCCGAACCTGAACACTCCGTGACGTCGAAGCTCCACCCCCAGAATCCTATTGTGGGATTTCCCAGCTCCTTTTGCTGAAAGGACCTCCCTTTTTTTCTTAGAAGAGAGGGCAGAAGCATTGTTGGTTCTTTAGTATAATGGTTAGCGCTCTGGACTTTGAATCCAGCGATCTGGGTTCAAATCTCTGTGAAACCTCCTTTTAAAATATATATATATATATATATATTTATTTATTTATCATCATCATCATCATCATGCATCTTTATGTAATAAAAGGGGTTTGGGTCTTTTTAATGCTTTCTTAGTGGGAAAAAAAGAAAGCATTAAAAGGACCATCCAGCTCTTTGGGGGTAAAAAGGAACCTTCCCGGTGGAAATAATTAATAAATGATGATGATGATGATGATGATGATGATGATGATGATGATGATAAATAAAAAAATAAAAATTTTATAAAAGGAGGTTCCACCAAGATTTGAACCCAGATCACTGGATTTAAAGTCCAGAGCACTAGCCATCACACTATAGAGCTGGCTATGCTTTTGCCCTATCTTCCAAGCAAGTAAAGGGAGGTCCTTTCAGCAAAACACAAATCTGGCTTTCCCCATCGATTTTGCTTGCTCACTGTCTCCTGGTGATTGGAGCAAAGTAAACCAGTCGGATTTCATACCTAAGGTGATACTAGAACTCACTGTCTCCTGGTGATGAGCAAAGTAACCCAGTCAGCTTTCATACCTAAGGTGGTACTAGAACTCACTGTCTCTGATTGGAGCAAAGTCAACCAGCTGGCTTTCCTGCCTAAAAGAGAACTGGAATTCCGAGTTTTCTGATTTCTGGGACAGCCCCTTCATTACTGCACCGAACTAGCACTCCAAAGATCATAAACCAATCCTAAATTCAAAGTGAATTTTGATATTACACAAGCAAAGTTTGAGCACTTCAATAGAACCGAAAATCGATGGCTTAAGATCGCTGAAACCGAAAATAAAAATTAAAGATTTATCTCCAAAGCGCGGCCCCCTCCCAACCTCACAGCCTGGGTTTTAATGATGAAGTCTGCAGTTGTTATTATTGGCACGTCCATTATCAATTCTCAGTAAACCTTGAAGATAAGAGGGTTGTTTCCAATTTCCGCCTGCACAAAAAACATCTGGGGAATGTGCTTCAAGGCCTCTACCTAGCCCGCACATTTCTGGCGGACACAATATTTCACATTTCCTCGCTGCCTCGCATGACAGAGATGCAGACGCATGATTAATGTGCTTCATGCTCCTTCTTTTAAAAGCTGCATCCGAAAACAGAGGCAGCCTTGAAAAAACATTTTCAGCTAAAGGATGCTACTAGTCTCCACTATGCTCATTCAGGAACTTTCGGCCAAGCAATTATACAAGACGGTACAATAATATTTCATTCTTACTTTTTAGTGTGTGTGTGTGTATATAAGTGAGTGTAAAAATGAAATATTTTGGTGGGGAATTAAAAAAGCAGAATAGAAAAAATCTTAAGGGAGGTAAAAAAAACCGCCCCAGTTTCCCTGCCCCAAGCAAACTTGAGGAGGCCAGCTTTTATAAATGCAGACTTGGTAATCCATTCGGAAAGACTGAGCCAAGACAGAAACTCCAGATAAGCAACAAACAAAATTAGCTCAGACAAAGACCTAGGATTTTCCCTTTTGCCTACAGAGCCAGTCATGATCCCATAGTGTTCTGCCTGACTGGGCTCAAGCAATGCGTAACAGTTCAAGGAAAAGAAATCAAACGCACACGTGCTCTGCTAATCAGCAAACTTGTATTAGATAAACAAAAAAGGATTACTCAAAAACAGTTCTTAGTGTCCGAAAACAATGAGAGTGCAAGGCTTACTTCAGCCGCATACAAAAACACAGGAAAAAACAAACAAAGACAACCTGGAATGAGCAAAGACATTTCAGGAGTCCTTTTGAATCTTTGGAGCAAACAGCAAGTCCCAGAGTTTTCACCTCCCACTTGTCTGAAAAAGCTGGGTTGAAAACTCCAACGGCACGGAACAGAAACTTCAGAGCAGGAACCACAAAATAACACAGATAAACAGCCACAGTTTGCCTTGGCCTTTGTTCCCTTTTATCCCTTTAGCCCTCATTAAGGGAACCACACCCAGCCCTCAGTATAAGAATAACACCCAGCCCAGGTGTTCCTATAATGACTTGTAATACTCCTTAAAGTGATCCCTTCTTTGCATAGCTCTTCGGCTACGCAGATCAATATATTGATCTGCAGAAGAACCCAGGGACGAAAGACTGTCTGAGGGACTGCATGCCAAATCCCCTGGGCTGTCTGCTGAATCCTGCGTCCCAGTGGCCTCATCCTCCTGGCTGTCTGCCACATCTTCCTGGCTGTCAGCCAGGCTTTCGCATTCACTTTGTGCCGCGTCTCTCCCATCTGTGGGAGCAATGGCTGGCCCAGGCCCAAACACAACACATAGGAGTCTGACAAAAAACCTATAGAATATTAAAGGACAGGAAAAGGAAACTCAAAGAAGGTATTAAAAACCCTCCCACTCTCAACTCCGTTTTGTCAGTTGCCCAGAACTGCACACTGAGTGTGTGTTGGTTCTATTCACCAATAAACAGAGTGTTTCTTTCCAGTCAGCCTCCATTTTATTCCCAGCTTGGATCTGGATATTTCTTCCAAAAGATGTCAAAGAATTAGAAAGGTATGTAAAAGAATACAAGGTGTGTTTCAAGCCACAGAGGTTGGTGATATATCAACAGCTTGCCTCATTATCTATAGAATGCCTGGTGTTTATGGAAACTTACACCTACACTCCACGAGCTGCACTGGCTTCCTATTAGTCTCTGGGCACAATCCAAGATGTTGGTTATCAGCTATAAAGCCCTATATGGCTCAGGGCCAGACTATGTACTGTTCTGCCGGGCTTCTCGGCACGAGCCCTCAATTAAGTTCAAAGGTAGGAATTCAGACACACACAGATGTAAGTCAATAACACTGTTTTTTATTGAAAATAAAATAGGAGCCAAGCACACTTTTAGTCAGGCAAAATGCTCACCCTCAAATCAACAGCCTTGAGTGCCGTGAAGAACAATAAACAAACAAAAAGCAGATAACAAGCAGCTGTGAAGACGTCACAGCCACTCTCCTTCAAGCGGTTTCAAAGTCACAAACCTAACTATGATTTAGTTCAAAAGCCCTGGAAACATTTCACAGAGAGTCCTTGTAGAATCCTGAGACAAACACCTAGTTTTTAGTTGGGGGAAAGATCAAAAGCAATGTGAGAAAATATTATTTCACTGAAAGAGTAGTAGATCCTTGGAACAAACTTCCAGCAGACGCGGTTGGTAAATCCACAGTAACTGAATTTAAACATGCCTGGGATAAACATATATCCATTGTAAGATAAATTACAGGAAATAGTATAAGGGCAGACTAGATGGACCATGAGGTTTTTTTCTGCCGTCAATCTTCTATGTTTCTAAAATACATGTCCTCCTTTACCGAATGGATAAACTTCCACACCCAGAGGCCAGAACGCCTACTATTTAACAGCAGCTCCAATTAGTCTAATTACACCCAGCCACAGGGGATCTACCTTATTTCCTGTAGTATTTACGCAGCTGCTCTTTCCTACACATTGCCTTGCGGCTGCGTACATCAATGAATGCATCTCTTTCAGAATCCAGTGATGATAACAATGATGAATCACTCACGGGGTGACTACCTAATGGGCTGTCTGCCATTACCCCCTCTGAGGATCCCATTTCACTTCCACTATCTGCTTCAGACGCTTCGCTGTCAGAAGCAGTCAACAGTAAAACTGGCCTCTGACACTGGGAGGATTCACCCACATCTACCCCCACAGTCCTTGGGGCAAGAGCTGGCCCAGAGCCAACCACAAAATGTACTGGACCACCTCTTGCCACATCCCTCCCAGAGATCTATAAGAGCACACAGAGTTGGCCTCCTCCAGGTCCTGTCAACTCAGCAATGCAGATTGCCGGGGCCTTCTCTGTTGCCGCCCCGGCTCTATGGAATCAACTTCCCCCTCCTGAGGTCCGTACTTCTCCCACCCTAATTGCTTTTCATAAGGCCACATAGACCTGGCTTTGCCGGCAGGCCTGGGAGCCATGAACCAACAACAATCATGGCCAAATTGTATGAATATCAAGTATGCATGTTGGGTTAGTTTATTATGGCTTTTAATTATGGTTTTATAGTTCAGATTCAATATTTGACTTCTTTTTACTGTTTTTGTATTTTATACTGTTGTAAGCAGCGTTCCCTGTAAGCTGCACGTGTGTGCACGTGCGTGCTTCAAAATACCCCCCCGCGCACCCTTTTCTACGGGTGCGCGCTCCTCATCCCCCTGCCAGCCTGCGGGGGGGGAGGCGCTGGCAATAGAAGGAAAGGGAGCCACGGCCGCCCCTGCCTCCCCACGGTGCCTCCGGCCCCCTCGCGCCCCTGGCCTCTCGACACTGCGCCCCGCCCACCTGATCCGCCCCTCTCCTCCTCCCACTGCCTCCTGCCTTGGGGCACGACTTCTCCCGCGGCAGTGGCTGCGGCTTCTCCTTCTCCACTTCTGTGCTCCCAGCCAGGGGGCTGCGAGAGAGGGGGAGAGAGAAAGAGAGAGAAAGAGAGAGAAATGACTCTTGATTTAAAACATATGGTAAAAAGCACCCAAATAATAACAGAGAAAAAAAACCCCAGCCTTTTGTCTGTGTGTGTGTGTGTGAACTCTTGAACCATTTCCAATAGCTCACCTGTTATTGGAAATGGTTCAAGAGTTCACACACACACACACACACATACACAAAAGGGGGGAGGAGACAGGGATGGAAAAAGAGAGGATAGTAATAATAGTAATAGATTTTGGTTTTGTTTTATTATTAATTTCTTTTAATAAAAAAGAAGGGAATTTATTTATTTATTCATTCATTCATTCATTCATTTATTTATTTATTTATTGGACATTGGTTGTAAGCTGCCCTGAGTCCTTCAGGATTGGGCAGCATAGAAGTCAAACAAACAAACAAACAAACAAACAAACAAACAAACAAACAAACAACTTGCCCTGCTGGCACAATTACGTGACATGTTTGTGGGTGGGGGACAAGGGATGTGAACTTTCAACTGGGTGGGAAACTCAGATTTAGGTTTTCCAATGCGGGTGCCAGTTTGGCTCTGGAAATAAATTGGAACTTTGAGGAGTTCTTTGACTTGGACTCTGATTTAGTTTTGAGGCTACCTGGAACCTTGACAGTGTGGGGCAGAGGTCGGTTCCTGACAATTTGGATTGGTTCTATAGAACCGATACTGGGAAATTCCCCTCCCCCTCACTTGCCAAACCGACAATGATGGCTGGCTGGACATGCCCCTGAACTGGCTCTCTCTCGGTGGCACCATAAGGTGCTGCCATCTTGGTTTTTGCTTCTGCGCATTTACAGAAGCTGTTTTTTTTTTGCTTTGGCGCCTGCACAGAAGCTGGGTTTTTAGCACTGCACATGTGTGCGCACTCATGTGGCATATGAGGAAGCAAACCATAGAAACATAGAAACATAGAAGACTGACGGCAGAAAAAGACCTCATGGTCCATCTAGTCTGCCCTTATACTATTTCCTGTATTTTATCTTACAATGGATATATGTTTATCCCAGGCATGTTTAAATTCAGTTACTGTGGATTTACCAACCACGTCTGCTGGAAGTTTGTTCCAAGGATCTACTACTCTTTCAGTAAAATAATATTTTCTCATGTTGCCTTTGATCTTTCCCCCAATTAACTTCAGCCGTAAGATAAATCAGAACCCGCCCCTGCTGTGGGGTCATGACAGCCTTCCCAACAAAACTCCAGCAATAGTTCCCTCTATTACAATCTGCTCATGGCCCCTCCTATAGAGAATAAATAGCTCAGAAGTTATTATGAAGAAAAATATCTCAAATAAATTATTATTATGTCAATACAACCCAGCAAACAAGATCACTATGCTGGATTTCGTATTTCATCACCAGTCGGGCGCTTCCCAAGCACCTAGGACTGCGTGATGTAGCGGTGAATTATGTTTGCCGATCCCAGTAAAGCGGCCTTTTGCAATTGACAGATGGAGAGTTTGTTAATTCCGATGGTTTTCAAATGTCCACTGAGATCCTTTGGTACTGCGCCCAGCGTGCCAAGTACCACTGGGACCACTTTCACTGGCTTATGCCAGAGTCATTGTAGCTCGATTTTTAGATCTTCGTATTTCACTAATTTCTCTAGCTGCTTCTCCTCAATTCTGCTTTCTCCTGGGATTGCAATGTCGATGATCCTATACTTTCTTTTTCTCCACAATCAGGATGTCTGGTGTGTTCCTTCTTCTTCTTCTTCTTCTTCTTCTTCTTCTTCTTCTTCTTCTTCTTCTTCTTCTTCTTCTTCTTCTTCTTCTCCTCCTCCTCCTCCTCCTCCTCCTCCTCCTCCCCCTCCCCCTCCTCCTCCTCCTCTTCTTCTCCTCCTCCTCTTCTTCTCCTCCTCTTCCTCTTCTTCTTCTCCTCCTCTTCCTCTTCTTCTTCTCCTCCTCCTCCTCTTCTCCTCCTCCTCCTCTTCTCCTCCTCCTCCTCTTCTTCTCCTCCTCTTCCTCTTCTTCTCCTCCTCCTCCTCTTCTTCTTCTTGTTGTTTGTTGTTTGTTGTTTGTTGTTTGTTTGTTTGTTGTTTGTTTGTTGTTTGTTTGTTGTTTGCTGTTTGCTGTTTGTTGTTATTATTAATTAGATTTGTATGCCGCCCTTCTCCAAGGACTCGGGCCGGCTCACAGGATACAATGTGAACAATACAACAACAAATTACAAACTAAAAACCCAATATATTAAAATCAATCAGACAATTCATTCACAACCACACATCTCATTCTCATGATGGGACTTCCCTGAGAATAAGGGAGGAAAACAGGAGCTCTTTTCCCAGGGGGATAAGAATGATGCTTGAATAATTGCACAATGTATTCATCATGAATTAAGAGGCATCATTCAGAGTCCTCCTGTTGCAAACATAGTTTCAAAATTCAGAAACCCAGGAGCAACACATGTATTGGGGAAAGATAATCAGGAACAGGCTCATTTTAAAGTCTGCGCAGGTAGATGTAGATATTATCATGGTTCACTTGGAAGGTTGTGCAGCAAACCAAGGAGATCTTGTCTCTCAAGCCTGCCAATCATCTGACTAATCTTACGTGGAGTGCAGCAAAGGAATAGAATATCAAAGCTCATTTTCACCATCGCAGCCGTGAAGAATTTAAATTGTACTAACAAAGCACTTCTGTCTAGGGCGCCTCACCTTATTTGGCGACATTTCAATTGGTTTTCTTCTAACTCATCTACTCCAAAATGTCCAAAATTTAACAGTGTCCCAGACAATCTGAAATATTAAATGTTACAAAGAAAAACATTTGCCAGTTCTGATGGCTGTCCCTTGGTCAAGTCATCACATTTATGGCTGTTTGCAATGTCCTGCAACCACATGATCAATGAAAGGCTGCAAAAAATTTTACTACCGGGGATGTGGCTTATTTTGTGGGTGTGGCTTTCCGGCCATGTGACCAGGTGGGAGTGGGTTGATGATCATGTGACCAGGGGGTGGCTTAAAAGTCATGTGACTGGCTTAAAGGTGGCCAACTTGACGTCACTCACATCAAGGGTTTGGGTTAGGGTGCCTGGCCTCTCCTCACCTCAAAGAGATACAATTTCCCTGTCTATTTACTATTACTGAACATCCAAAATATACTATTTAATTCTATGTATATATGCCATATGTATACATACATATTACACACAGGCACACAAAAATATACTGCAACAATATAGCCAAGAAGGCTTCAAGAGTTGTAAACCTAATCCTACGTAGCTTCTGCTCTGGCAATCTCACACTACTTACCAGAGCTTACAAAACTTTCGTCAGACCCATCCTCGAATACAGCTCATCCGTTTGGAACCCATATCACATCTCAGACATTAACACCCTTGAAAATGTCCAAAGATACTTCACCAAAAGAGCCCTTCACTCCTCCACTCGAAACAGAATACCCTACGAGACTAGATTTTCAATCCTGGGCCTAGAAAGTTTAGAACTAAGACGCCTTAAACAAGATCTAAGTATTGCGCACAAGATCATATGCTGCAACGTCCTGCCTGTTGGCGACTACTTCAGCTTCAACCACAAGAACACAAGAACACACAACAGATTTAAACTTAATATTAACCGCTCCAAACTTGACTGTAAAAAAAATATTTTATTTATTTATTTTATTCATTCAATTTTTATGCCGCCCTTCTTTCCTTAGACTCAGGGCGGCTTACAGCATGTTAGCAATAGCACTTTTTAACAGAGCCAGCATATTGTGTCCACAATCCGGGTCCTCATTTTACCCACCTCGGAAGGATGGAAGGCTGAGTCAACCTTGAGCCGGTGATGAGATTTGAACCGCTGACCTTCAGATTTTCAGTCAGCTGCAGTGGCCTGCAGTACAGTGGTACCTCGAGATACGAGTTTAATTCGTTCCGGACCTGGGCTCTTAAGTCGAGCAGCTCTTATCTCGAATGACTTTTCCCCATAGGAATTAATGTAAATAATTTTAATTGGTTCCAGCCCTCAAAAAACTCACAAAGTTAGTCTAAATTATGCAGAAAGACATGTTTTTAATGAAGAAATGTACATGTACATATAAATGAATAATGAAGTTTCTTTCACTTAACTTGTAAACTTTCTTAAACTTTTAAATTTACATATGTTCAACTTCTCTGCCACCCAATCCTGTAGGACAGAGGTCTCCAACCCTTTTTGCACCAGGGACCGGCTTTAAGCGATCAAGAGAGGAATGGGTGAGTGAATGGACGGAGGGTGGGAAGGAAGGAAGGAAAGAGGGAAGGGACAGGAACAGAGGAAGGAAGCAAGGAAACTTATGAAAGGGGAGAGTAAGAGAGGAATGAGTGAAGGGAGGGAGGGAAGAAGGTGGGAAGGAGAAAGAAAAGAAGAAATAGAGGAAGGGAAGGTAAAAGAGAGAAAGAAAAAGAGCAAGAAAGAAAGCTGCAAGCACCCCCCCGAGCCCCCCAGGTCGGCTGCAACCTTTTAAAACACGCGCGCCGCTTCGCAGCTGTCTCCTGAAGCCGAACGCGGAAGTTAGCGTTTGGCTTCAGGAGACAGCTCCTTGGCGCTTGTATCTCGAATTTGGGCTTGTAAGTAGAACAAAAATATCTCTCCCCTCCCAGCTCTTATCTCGAGTTGATCTTAAGTAGAGCAGCTCTTATGTCGGGGTTCCACTGTACTTCACTCTACCCACTGCGCCACCCCGGCTCAAAAAATATGACTTCAGTAACTGAGTTGTCGAAGCGTGGAACTCATTACCGGACTCCATAGTGTCATCCCCAAACCCCAACACTTTACCCTTGAATTATCCACGGTTGACCTATTCCGATTCCTAAGAGGTCAGTAAGGGGCAAGTACAAGTGCACTAGAGTGCCTTCCGTCCCCTGTCCTATTGTTCTCCTATATCTCATATACCTTTCTTCTATTCCTATATCACTTCTTCTATTCTTTCATTGATATGTTCTATTCCTATAACTTCTCTTTTATTCTTTCTTAGATATATTTTACTATGAGTACATCCTCTATAACCTTAATCATGTATGTTACTATGTGTATACCCACTAAAACCCTCATTGTGTATTGGACAAAATGAATCAATTAATAATAAATAAATACATTATCTACTGTATAAACTATATGTGTATGTACATACACACGCACCACTCTTCTAAAATTATACACATTCAACCTCGTTTACTGGGATAGGAAAAACATACCTAGAGCCCAAAAGGGGAAAAAAAGAAGAAAAAAAATCAAAAAATTTCTACTGGTTCTGCCTACCTGACTGTACCCATAGGAGCCCAACATTGCACGTGGTCATGATTTATGATGCTTTTGCAAAAAAACTGACCTTCCAATTTTCGGCAAAAACCTCACAACAAGAAGGGGGCTCTCTCATTGACCATGGTGTTCACTTTATGACTATTTCATTTACTTTACAATTGCTATGTTTGATTAACAACTGCGACAAAAAAGGGTCATTAAAGTCACGGGATGACCCACTTTGTAAATGTTATGAATGACTTATGGACAGGTTCCATAATGGTCATACACTGCGGATTAATTTTCTCCAATATAAGTGGTGACTGATTACTATAGAATTTTGGGGGTAAAAAATCTATGAATGGGGAGAGAGTCAAAATTTGTTTATGTTTTGATATTTTAATAATAATTTAAAAATAAGTAATAATTTTGTCTGAATTTTGATTACGTGGCCACGAGAATGTTGAAATGGTTCCAAGTGTGAAAAATGGTCCTGAGTTACTTTTTTCAGTACCGTTGTAACTTTGAACGGTCACTAAATGAATGGTTGCAAGTTGAGGTCACCTTGTAATTGATACTAGTCTTGACCCTCTATGTCAGTGGTTCTCAACCTGGGGGTCGGGACCCCTTTGAGGGTCGAATGACCATTTCAAAGAGTTCGCCCAAGACCAAGGGAAAAAACAAATTTCCATTGGTGTTAGGAACTAAAGCTTCTATTTTGGCACCTTGGAACATAGTCTGCATTGGTTGCCAATCAATTTCCAGTCACAATTCAAAGTGTTGGTCTTGACCTATAAAGCCCTTCATGGCATTGGACCAGAATATCTCCGGGACCGCCTTCTGCCGCATGAATCCCAGCGACCAATTAGGTCCCATAGAGTTGGCCTTCTCCGGGTCCCGTCGGCCAAACAGTGTCATTTGGCGGGTCCCAGGGGAATAGCCTTCTCTGTGGTGGCCCCGACCCTCTGGAACCAGCTTCCCTCTGAGATTAGAACAGCCCCCACCCTCCTTGCCTTTCATAAACTCCTTAAGACCCAACTCTGTCGTCAGGCATGGGGAATTGAAATATCTTCCCCAGGCCTATACTGTTTATGTATGGTATGTTGTGTGAATGTTTTTTAAATTATGGGTTTTTAGCTTTCTAATTATTGAATTTGTATTTTACACTGTTTTCCTGCTGCTGTTGTGAGCCACCCCGAGTCTGCGGAGAGGGGCGGCATACAAATTTAATAAAAAAATAAATTTGTACACTCCGACCAATCAGGGGTTTACAGTGGGAGTGTCCCTCTAACCTTCCTGCCAATCAGCTTAAAGCTCTGTTGGGAGAATTGGCAGTAGACTTATGGTTGGGGGTCCCCACAACACAAGGAACTGTATTAAGGGGTTGTGGCATTAGAAAGGTTGAGAACCACTGCTCTATGTCTTCCCTTGGCAACCAGTTTAAGCCTCCTTAGCCACTGCCTGTTTCTTATCTCTGTTTCCCCAGAAGAAGCAATCAACCTTGGTTTGTGTGTGTGTGTGTGTGTTTGTGTGTGTGTCTGGTGAGTTTCATCCCTACCTGATTGAGAAGCGTTCCCGCTGCTCATTCCGCAGCAGCAGATGGATTGCCTCTTTGCCTCGAAAGGTGATTGACTTTGTGACAGGCGCAGAGGTCACCTGCAAATCAAATCAGTCTGAAAAACTGATTGTGGCTGGCCGCAAAGCCTTTGTTTTGGCTTCTGTTTTGGGAAATGAAACCTGGACCTTGCTGGCTTTTGTTTTCCACTTCTAGGGGGGGAAAGTTAGAGAATCTACTTATTCTGTACATGGTGATATTGAAATGCAAACAAGAGCATCTGTTTCCTTAAGTTGTGGCTCCTCTTCCTTCTCTCTCTCTCTGTCATCTCTCTCTCTCTCTCTCTCTCTTTCTGACTCTGTCTCTGCCTATCTCTGTCTCTCTCTCTCCATCTGTCTCTCTCTCTCTCACACGCACCTTTCTCTCTTTCTGACTCTGTCTCTGTGTCTGTCTATCTCTGTCCCTCTCTCTCTCACACACACACACCTTTCTTTCTCTCTTTCTGACTGTTTCTCTGTCAGTCTGTCTCTCTTTCTGATTGTCTCTCTCTCTCTCTTCATCTGTCTGTCTCTCTGTCTGTCTCTTTCTTTCTCTCTCCCTGTCTCTCTCTCTCCTCTTCCTCTCTTTCTGACTCTCTTTCTCTCTCTCTCTCTTCATCTGTTTTTCTTTCTCTTTATCTCCTCTCTCTTTCTGTCTCTCTCTCCTCTTGCTCTCTTTCTGACTCTCTCTCTCTCCATCTGTCTGTCTCTTTATTTCTCTCTCCCTGTCTCTCTATCTCATATCTCTCTCTTTCTGACTCTCCATCTTTCTGTCTCTTTATTTCTCTCTCCCTGTCTCTCTCTCTCCTCTTGCTCTCTTTCTGACTCTCTTTCTCTCTCTCTCTCCATCTGTCTTTTTCTTTTTCTTTATCTCCTCTCTCTTTCTGTCTCTCTCTCCTCTTGCTCTCTTTCTGACTCTCTCTCTCTCCATCTGTCTGTCTCTTTATTTCTCTCTCCCTGTCTCTCTATCTCATATCTCTCTCTTTCTGACTCTCTCTCTCTACGTCTGTCTGTCTCTTTATTTCTCTCTCCCTGTCTCTCTATCTCATATCTCTCTCTTTCTGACTCTCTCTCTCTACGTCTGTCTGTCTCTTTATTTCTCTCTCCCTGTCTCTCTATCTCATATCTCTCTCTTTCTGACTCTCTCTCTCTACGTCTGTCTGTCTCTTTATTTCTCTCTCCCTGTCTCTCTATCTCATATCTCTCTCTTTCTGACTCTCTCTCTCTACGTCTGTCTGTCTCTTTATTTCTCTCTCCCTGTCTCTCTATCTCATATCTCTCTCTTTCTGACTCTCTCTCTCTACGTCTGTCTGTCTCTTTATTTCTCTCTCCGTCTCTCCGTCTCTCTATCTCATATCTCTCTCTTTCTGACTCTCTCTCTCTACGTCTGTCTGTCTCTTTATTTCTCTCTCCCTGTCTCTCTATCTCATATCTCTCTCTTTCTGACTCTCTCTCTCTACGTCTGTCTGTCTCTTTATTTCTCTCTCCCTGTCTCTCTATCTCATATCTCTCTCTTTCTGACTCTCTCTCTCTACGTCTGTCTGTCTCTTTATTTCTCTCTCCCTGTCTCTCTATCTCATATCTCTCTCTTTCTGACTCTCTCTCTCTACGTCTGTCTGTCTCTTTATTTCTCTCTCCCTGTCTCTCTATCTCATATCTCTCTCTTTCTGACTCTCTCTCTCTACGTCTGTCTGTCTCTTTATTTCTCTCTCCCTGTCTCTCTATCTCATATCTCTCTCTTTCTGACTCTCTCTCTCTACGTCTGTCTGTCTCTTTATTTCTCTCTTCGTCTCTCCGTCTCTCTATCTCATATCTCTCTCTTTCTGACTCTCTCTCTCTACGTCTGTCTGTCTCTTTATTTCTCTCTCCCTGTCTCTCTATCTCATATCTCTCTCTTTCTGACTCTCTCTCTCTACGTCTGTCTGTCTCTTTATTTCTCTCTCCCTGTCTCTCTATCTCATATCTCTCTCTTTCTGACTCTCTCTCTCTACGTCTGTCTGTCTCTTTATTTCTCTCTCCCTGTCTCTCTATCTCATATCTCTCTCTTTCTGACTCTCTCTCTCTACGTCTGTCTGTCTCTTTATTTCTCTCTCCCTGTCTCTCTATCTCATATCTCTCTCTTTCTGACTCTCTCTCTCTACGTCTGTCTGTCTCTTTATTTCTCTCTCCGTCTCTCCGTCTCTCTATCTCATATCTCTCTCTTTCTGACTCTCTCTCTCTACGTCTGTCTGTCTCTTTATTTCTCTCTCCCTGTCTCTCTATCTCATATCTCTCTCTTTCTGACTCTCTCTCTCTACGTCTGTCTGTCTCTTTATTTCTCTCTCCCTGTCTCTCTATCTCATATCTCTCTCTTTCTGACTCTCTCTCTCTACGTCTGTCTGTCTCTTTATTTCTCTCTCCCTGTCTCTCTATCTCATATCTCTCTCTTTCTGACTCTCTCTCTCTACGTCTGTCTGTCTCTTTATTTCTCTCTCCCTGTCTCTCTATCTCATATCTCTCTCTTTCTGACTCTCTCTCTCTACGTCTGTCTGTCTCTTTATTTCTCTCTCCCTGTCTCTCTATCTCATATCTCTCTCTTTCTGACTCTCTCTCTCTACGTCTGTCTGTCTCTTTATTTCTCTCTTCGTCTCTCCGTCTCTCTATCTCATATCTCTCTCTTTCTGACTCTCTCTCTCTACGTCTGTCTGTCTCTTTATTTCTCTCTCCCTGTCTCTCTATCTCATATCTCTCTCTTTCTGACTCTCTCTCTCTACGTCTGTCTGTCTCTTTATTTCTCTCTCCCTGTCTCTCTATCTCATATCTCTCTCTTTCTGACTCTCTCTCTCTACGTCTGTCTGTCTCTTTATTTCTCTCTCCCTGTCTCTCTATCTCATATCTCTCTCTTTCTGACTCTCTCTCTCTACGTCTGTCTGTCTCTTTATTTCTCTCTCCCTGTCTCTCTATCTCATATCTCTCTCTTTCTGACTCTCTCTCTCTACGTCTGTCTGTCTCTTTATTTCTCTCTCCCTGTCTCTCTATCTCATATCTCTCTCTTTCTGACTCTCTCTCTCTACGTCTGTCTGTCTCTTTATTTCTCTCTCCGTCTCTCTATCTCATATCTCTCTCTTTCTGACTCTCTCTCTCTACGTCTGTCTGTCTCTTTATTTCTCTCTCCCTGTCTCTCTATCTCATATCTCTCTCTTTCTGACTCTCTCTCTCTACGTCTGTCTGTCTCTTTATTTCTCTCTCCCTGTCTCTCTATCTCATATCTCTCTCTTTCTGACTCTCTCTCTCTACGTCTGTCTGTCTCTTTATTTCTCTCTCCCTGTCTCTCTATCTCATATCTCTCTCTTTCTGACTCTCTCTCTCTACGTCTGTCTGTCTCTTTATTTCTCTCTCCCTGTCTCTCTATCTCATATCTCTCTCTTTCTGACTCTCTCTCTCTACGTCTGTCTGTCTCTTTATTTCTCTCTCCCTGTCTCTCTATCTCATATCTCTCTCTTTCTGACTCTCTCTCTACGTCTGTCTGTCTCTTTATTTCTCTCTCCCTGTCTCTCTATCTCATATCTCTCTCTTTCTGACTCTCTCTCTCTCCATCTGTCTGTCTCTTTATTTCTCTCTCCCTGTCTCTCTATCTCATATCTCTCTCTTTCTGACTCTCTCTCTCTCTACATCTGTCTGTCTCTCTATCTCTCTCTCTTTCTTTCTCTCTCTCTCTTTCTGACTCTCTCTATTTCTCTTTCTCTCTCTCTCTCTCTCTGTCAATCTGTCTCTCTGTCTCTGTCACTTTCTCCCTCCCTCTCCCTCCTTCCCTCTCCCCCCCTCTCTCTCACACACAAACAAAACAGTTCTCTGGACAGCTTTTTTGTTTGTAATCTTCTTGCCCTCTTGAAAATGTACCTGCACTTTTTAAAAAATCTCAAGTCAAGGCCCTACATCTACAGTGATGTAATTTACATCCTCCCAAAGGAATAAAAGTTAACCCTGAAGTATTTTGACAACTGGATGTCGGATAACAGCTACCTCGAGTGTCACAACAGTCTCTCTCTCTCTCTCTCTCTCTCTCTCTCTCTCTTATCGAATGGCAATTATACATATTAAGGTAAATTTTTCTTGCTTATAGCTTTTTCCTGGAGTGTTTAATATGTGGACATTCTCACTTTTTGCTCCAACAATAGTCAGCCATCATATGTACATCCCATCTACCTTGATACCGTGCCTCCATTTATTTATTTATTTATTTTATTTGTCATACAAATCTTGTATTGTAGTATGTTTAACATAATACAAGTATAGATAGAAAAGATAAAAAGACATTAGTCACGAAGGTGCACTTATGCACGCCCCTTACCATACCTCTTAGAAAAGAGGAGAGGTCTATTGTAGCTAATGTAAGGCTGAAGATTTTGGGATTGGGGGAAGAAACAACAGAGTCCAGTAGTGAATTCCAAGCATTGACCACCCTATTGCTGAAATTGTATTTTCTGCAGTCTAGTTTAGAGCGATTTATATTTAGTTTGTATCTATTGCATGCTCTTTTGTTGTTGTTGTTAAAGGTGAAGTAGTCGCTAACACGGAGTATTTGTTTGTTTGTTTGTTTGTTTGTTTGTTTATTTATTTTGTCCAATACACAATGAGGGTTTTAGTGGGTATATATCTATATACATATAGTAAAATACATGATGAAGGTTATAGAGGAGATACTCATAGTAAAATATATCTAAGAAATAATAGAAAAGAAGGTATAGTAATAGAACGTATCAATGAAAGAATAGAAGAAGAGGTATAGGAATAGAAGAAAGGTATAGGAGATATAGGAGAGCAATAGGACAGGGGACGGAAGGCACTCTAGTGCACTTGTACTTGCCCCTTACTGACCTCTTAGGAATCTGGATAGGTCAACCGTGGATAATCTAAGGGTAAAGTGTTGGGGGTTTGGGGATGACACTGTGGAGTCCGGTAATGAGTTCCACGCTTCGATAACTCGGTTACTGAAGTCATATTTTATACAGTCAAGTTTGGAGCGGTTAATAATAAGTTTAAATCTGTTGTGTGCTCTTGTGTTGTTGTGGTTGAAGCTGAAGTAGTCGCCGACAGGCAGGACATTGCAGCATATGATCTTGTGGGCAATACTTAGTCTAGTCTCATAGGGTATTCTATTAAGTACATTGTTATGTATGATTTTATGAACAACAGTTAAATCAATTTGGAGGTGGCGTAGCTGTAAATTTTCTAAACGTAGTAATTGAAGTCTGGAGGAGTAAGGTAATTTGTTGGGTGAGGAGGAGTGGAGGACTCTTCTTGCGAAGTATTTCTGGACTCTTTCAATTGTATTAATGTCTGTTATGCAGTGTGGATTCCATATAGGTGAGTTGTTTTCAAGAATTGGTCTGACCTTCAAATCTTGCTGGAATCGCTCACCCTGCTCATCACTGACCGCACCAAGATTTCCCGGGAAGTTATCAAGATGGCTAAGTAAAAAATGCAATTTGATGCTCAGGTTGCCTATTTAACTATATTATGTATATAAGGTGTAGAGGGAAAAACTTGATGCGGTAGAAGAAAACTAACCATAGTTTTGAAACTAGCATGCCTAATTAACTATTAAAAAAGCCCAAAAATCAAACAGAAATTGTATTACAAATTGTTCCCCAGTGTAATCTTGTCACTGTCAGAATGCATTCTGTTACAAGAAATTGGTGAAACTGAGTTGAAAGTCAACAAAATAGTCAATTCTTATTTCTTATTCTTATTTATTGGATTTGTATGCCGCCCCTCTCCGCAGACTCGGGGCGGCTAACAACAGTGGTAAAACAACATGAACAATCCAATTAATAAAAACAACTTTAAAAACCCCTTATTATAAAAAAGCCAAACATACACACAAACATACCATGCATAACTTGTAATAGCCTAGGGGGAAAGGATAACTTAACTCCCCCATGCCTGGCCACAAGGGTGGGTCTTAAGTAATTTGCGAAAGACAAGGAGGGTGGGGGCCGTTCTAATCTCTGGGGGGAGTTGATTCCAGAGAAAGTACAAGAAAGTTTCTTTGGTTATGATTGTGTAGTATCGATTGTTTTTAAGATTATTATTATTATTATTATTATTATTATTATTATTATTATTATTAATTGGATTTGTATGCCGCCCCACTCCGCAGACTCGGGGCGGCTAACAACAGTGATAAAAAACAACATGTAACAATCCAATTAATAAAACAACTAAAAAACCTCATTATAAAACCAAACATACACACAAACATACCATGCATAACATGTAATGGCTTAGAGGGAAGGAATATCTTAATTCCCCCATGCCTGGAGATAAAGGTGGGTCTTAAGTAATTTGCGAAAGACAAGGAGGGTGGGGGCCATTCTAATCTCTGGGGGGAGTTGATTCCAGAGGGCTGGGGCCGCCACAGAGAAGGCTCTTCCCCTGGGGCCCGCCAAATGACATTGTTTGGTCAACGGGACCCGGAGAAGGCCAACTCTGTGGGACCTTATCGGCCGCTGGGATTCGTGCAGTAGAAGGCGGTTCCGGATGTATTCTGGCCCAATGCCATGTAGGGCTTTAAAGGTCATTACCAACACTTTGAATTGTGACCAGAAACCGATTGGCAGCCAGTGCAGGCCACGGAGTGTTGCAGAAACGTGGGCGAATCTAGGAAGCCCCACGATGGCTCTCGCGGCCGCATTCTGCACGATCTGAGGTTTCCTAACACTTTTCAAAGGTAGCCCCATGTAGAGAGCGTTGCAGTAATTCTCCCAGCATGGGTGTTTCCAGTGTGGCTGCAATGATTTCTTTAAAAAAAAAAAAAAATTAGTGCGTTATTTACATTTAAAAACAACAAAAAAGACACAAACAAATAAATGAACAAAACAAAACAATACCATACCACACAACTATACTACATAACCTCTAGGGTTATCTTACAGCAACTTATACCAACAATAAATTTATGCTGCAATGGTTTCATATGGACCCAAGTCTTCTGCAGCACAGAGAATTTGTTCCTCACAAGCCATAAATATCTTGTTCCCCAATAACCAATGCAATGTTATGGCATTTCAATTTAATTTTATGTCTCAATTTACTAGGTGTTAACAGCAAGATTGATATTGTGGAAAATTAGACATTGGTTCCTTGGTAATCCTGTACAAGAAAGTTTCTTTGTATGACAACTTGTCTACGAGTAAGGGACATCACATGGAAGTGGAGCAGGGAATTCACACAATGTTGCTCTTGTAGTTTTGTGTACTATTCCTGCTGTGTGCTAAAAGTTGTATGGGCAGCATTTATTTGTGTTGACTTATTTTCCTCCTGGTCCCAGCATGAGTTTTCAGCAGGTATTTAAGTTCTAAATAATTTTCCATGTGCTACAGAGAAAAATAAGATGTTTATTCATTTAAGAAAATGTGTTAGCCGCCCACTCATTCTCAGTGGTTCTGGATGGCTTGCAAAAATAAAAACCCAATATACAAACAATTAAAAAAACAGTAACACACACACACACACACACTCAGTGACAGCAATCAATCAAACATGCTGGTTGTTGGAGTCCATCACACTCTGAGTTCCTCAGGACCATTGGCAAAACCAGAACTTCGGTCCTTGAAAAAGAATGTCAAAGTTGAAAACAATCTAATTTCCACATGGATGATGTTCCTGTTGTGGTCCACCAGCTGCCAGTGGAGTTGGTGGCAGACTCAGATGATGAGGAGGTTGGGGAAGAACTTGGGCCAGTGATATAATGTGGCTAGGGAATGTTGTGAGTGATCCACGACCAACTCAGTTAGTCACAGTTTCTGAGGAGGATGAACTGGGTCCATCTTGGTACCCGAAGCCAGGGTTCTTGCTAGCTGAATCAGAGAGTGAGAATTAGGGAGAATTGGATCCTGAGAAACCTGAGGAACCACCAGAGACTGTAAAAACCCCAATTATGGTAATGTCTGATTCAGAGGAGGAGGGAGACATTGGGGACCAGGAGCCCCTATTAGATGCCAGAGTCAGAAGGTCATGAAGCAGACAGGAATATCTTTATGGGAAAAGTTCTAGAAAGTGTGTGAAGAAAGTCTAGACAGTAATATCTATAGGAAGCAGTTGACCACACTCAGACAGTATATAAGTGAGGATTTATTGGTAAAGAGGTGTGGAGCTTCAACATTTGTAATTGTCGAAGTCCTAGATCTGAGGTTCCAGAAATGCTTTGCTGGCAAACTGCTGTTATCCCTTTAAGTTCATTGTGCATACACCTGAAGATTCACGAGTGTGTGTAAAAGACATAAGAGCACTGAACAATTTCTAAATTGGATTTGGCTCCCAGTCGCAGCCGCTCCTTCTCTATCAACCAATTTGACTGGGAATACTGCCAACATGGACTAAACTCCTGACCTTGTTTTCTATAAATCATTCTTAAATATAGTTTTGTCTTTTATTTGATTTCCATGTGAGTGGGTACTTCTTTGTTCTGATCTGATTAGGCCCAACCAGAACAGATAACATCTTCATTTGAGTTTAGGGGATGACATACCTATCACAAGCATCTCACTCGATACAACCACACCTAAAACCCTTATAAACACAAGAACATTGAGATGAACATCCCTTAAATTCCCCTGAAGATGTTACCTAGCTTGGTAATGAAACCTTTGGAAACCAATTCACCAACTCGGTGAATGAAATTTCACCTTCAGTCAAGACTATGCTGAAGTGGCAGATATTTTCTACCTTTTGACTGGACTATCAATAGTAAAAGAATAAGCACTTGGAATACACTGCAGGTTAGCACTTGAGAGAACAGCCATGAAGGCCTTGGGAACGATATTCAAATGTATAGCCACATATATAGCTACATACCTTTGCAGCTATACCTATGAAGATGAGAATCATGCAAGCCACAATATTTCCAGTGACATTCTATGGAAGTGTAAGTTGGACTTTGAAGAAGCAGGATAGAAAAAGTATTGTGGATGCTTTGGAGTTTGGTATCGGGAGAAAAAATACCTGAGAATACCATGGATGGTCAAGAAAACAACCCAACGGATCATCTAACAAATCAAGCTAGACTTCTCTACTCCACAATGAAGACTCTAATGCTTGGAAGGATGGAATGAATGAGGGGAAGGAGGAGGAGGAGGAGGAGGAGGAGGGAGAAGAAGGGAAGGGGAAGAGGAGGGGGAAGAAGGAGGAGGAGCAGGAGAAGGAGAAGGAGAAGAAGAAGAAGAAGAAGAAGAAGAAGAAGAAGAAGAAGAAGAAGAAGAAGAAGAAGAAGAAGAAGAAGAAGAAGACAACCACTATCAATAAGTGAGATGGACACGGTTACAGTGATACCCCTGGAAGACCCAAATGAGATTAGAGGCACATTGAAATGGAGAAAATCTAACTATGTGGT
Source organism: Erythrolamprus reginae (assembly GCF_031021105.1). Taxonomy (NCBI): domain Eukaryota; kingdom Metazoa; phylum Chordata; class Lepidosauria; order Squamata; family Dipsadidae; genus Erythrolamprus; species Erythrolamprus reginae. The sequence goes on from NC_091952.1 coordinate 247,950,892, forward strand.
TTCTAGGAGTTGAAAATAACGTAAAGGAACCTAATAAATCAACAAACGGAGAAAAATAAGATCTTTCATGCAACTTTTCCATCCCGTTTGAAAGCACAATTAGGCACTCCTTCTAACAGCCAGGATGATCTCAAACTTCCTATTTAGGAGAGGTCAGAATGACACTGTGATCTGCAGTGCTGTGTAAATTGTGAAGCCTTTTTCCACTTTCACATTCAAGGCAGTTTTCTTTTCTAATTTACACTTCTCCAGATTTTGCTTAGCAGTTCCCCAATTTAAAAAGAACTCACACATCGCAGCACATACCCCCCCCCATATATCAGTTGATCTAATGCACAGTAAATTCAGAACTGCTACTTGCAAGCTGAAGTACGGTGGACAAATACTGTTTGAAATGAAATTCACACAAAGAAGAGGTTCACCGTTCCAATCTACATTTTTATTTACCGTATTTTTCAGAGTATAAGACACAACTTAGGTTTTGGGGAGCAAAATAGGGAAAATAATCTGCTTACTAGATATTCATCTGGCTAGCATCCTTAGTCTGATCAGTTTCAGCACATTATTTTATCCCCTGGTTAGGGCTTTACAAAAAACCTTATTTGGAGAGAGTAACAATGAAAGAGCTTGCAAGACCTGGAAACATTGTTAGAATCTGGCTAGGGCTGGAAAGAAACATTCAGAGCAAGTAGAGCAATGAAAAAAAAAACCTGCAAATACTTAGGGCTTGGAAAACATTCTTAGCAAAGAGTAACAATGAAAGATCTTGCAAGCCGGTAAGAGCTGGGAACATTGTTAGCACCTAGTTAGGGCTGGAAAGAAACATTCAGAGCAAGTAGAACAATAAAAAACCTACAAAGACAGGGTGTGGAAAATATTATTCACAGAGAGTAACAGTGAAAGAGCTTGCAAGTAGGTAAGAGTTGGGAACATCATTAGCACCTGGTCAGAGCTGGAAAGAAACATTTGGAGCAAGTTAAAGCAAGGAAAAAAGAAAACCCTGCAAAGACTTAGGGCTTGGAAAACATTCTTTGCAGAGAGTAACGATGAAAGAGCTTACAAGCCAGTAAGAGCTGGGAACACCGTTAGCACCTGATTAGGGCTGGAAAGAAACTTACTCAGAGCAAGTTAGAGCAATGAAACCCCCCCTGCAAAGACAGTTTGGAAAACATTCTTTGCAGAGAGTAACAATGAAAGAACCTGCAAGATAAGAGCTGGGAAAACCGTTAGCACCTAGTTAGGGCTGGGGGAAAAAGCTTTGAAAACAGTTGCATTCAGAATATAAGACCAACCTGAATTTTCAGCCTCTTTTAGGGAGGAAAAAGGTGTGTCTTATACTCCCAAAAATACAGCATTTTAAAAATCAAACACATTTGGAAAATAGGACAGCCCAAATGTAAGGAAGGAAAGAACAGAGACATACAGCTGTGATTATCCAGTTGTGATTCCAGCAATCAGTATAGTTTAAGTCAATGCTAGGGAAGAAATCTCTTACGTGGAGCCCTTGAATTGATATTAATAATAATAATAATTTATTGGATTTGTATGCCGCCCTTCTTCGCAGACTCGGGGCGGCTAACAACAATAATAAACACAACATGTACAATCCAATAATAAAAAACAACTAAAAACCCCTATTATAAAACCAAACATACACACAAACATACCATGCATAACTTGTAATGGCCTAGGGGGAAGAGTTATCTCAACTCCCCCATGCCTGGCGGTATAAATGAGTCTTGAGTAGTTTACGAAAGACAGGGAGGGTGGGGGCAGTTCTAATCTCCGGGGGGAGTTGGTTCCAGAGGGCCGGGGCTGCCACAGAGAAGGCTCTTCCCCTGGGGCCCACCAAATGACATTGTTTAGTCGACGGGACCCGGAGAAGGCCAACTCTGTGGGACCTTATCAGTCGCTGGGATTTGTGTGGTAGCAGGCGGTTCTGAAGGTAATCTGGTCCATTGCCATGTAGGGCTTTAAAGTTCATATCCAACACTTTGAACTGTGACCGGAAACTGATCGGTAGCCAATGAAAGCCATGGAGTGTTGAAGAAACGTGGGCGAATCTTGGAAGCCCCACGATGGCTCTCGCGGCTGCGTTCTGCACGATCTGAAGTTTTCTATTCTCTCCTTTATGGCCCAACTGTCTTTCTGACAATCAGTTGGACTTCAAACTTATTGGAAGAGGTCCATGTTTATCCTTTGAAACTAGAAAATTAATAACGGGTTCATTTTTTCTTTTAACCGTTCCATATTATTTTGGACTTTAGGAGCTATAGCAGATGGGTGAGGAAGCCTCTGATTTCTTTGGTTACTTTCATGTCGCTATCTCTTTTCTTATTCTGAAAACTCAGCTCTATTTGAAATAGCTGTTTTGCTGGACAGCCTCCAGTTAATTAACTTGATAATAAAGGCTACCATGAAAATCGCATCTCAAAGCAATGCGTTCCAGTCAACATTCTTCTTCGCCAAATGGTAATAGCATTATGTCTTTTACTGGGACAAGAGTAATCATTTTCCTATCCCTCACACACACACCCCACACCACCACATCCCCATCCCCAATAAACTTATTTCCTCTGAATTTGTTATCATATCCCTACCAGCTGTAGAAACAGGATAAAAGAATCCAGTCTGTTTCATCAAGACAGACTGTTTGTTCGCTAATACCCAATTAAACCATCTTTTCCAGATGGTCAGTTTATTCTCAGCGCCCCCCCCCCCCCAACACACACACAATCTTGCAGATACCATGTTCCTACATTTTTTAAAACAGAAGAACATAAATCTTAAGTCAAAACTTTGCTTAGCCACCTTGTCATCATCCAGTCAAAAAAAATGCTGCAATGCAGAAGGTTAGATTAGATTAGATTAGATTAGATTAGATTTATTGGATTTATATGCCACCCCTCTCGGCAGACTCTGGGCGGCTCACAAGAATAGTAAAAAACAGTACATAGTGACAAATCCAATACCCATCAATCCAATTACAGTTTTAAGTTAAGAAATTCATAAAACAATCCCAATATATATAAAAAACAAGCACACAATCAATCAGACAGCAAAACAACATGGGCAAGGCGGAAATGTTTTAGTTCCCCCATGCCTGACGGCAGAGGTGGGTTTTAAGGAGTTTACGAAAGGCAAGGAGGGTGGGGGCAATCCTAATCTCAGGGGGGAGCTGGTTCCAGAGGGTCGGAGCCACCACAGAGAAGGCTCTTCCCCTGGGTCCTGCCAGATTACATTGTTTAGTCGACGGGACCCGAAGAAGGCCAACTCTGTGGGACCTAACCGGTCGCTGGGATTCGTGCAGCAGAAGGTGGTCCCGAAGATATTCTGGTCCGGTGCCATGAAGGGCTTTATAGGTCATAACCAACACTTTGAATTGTGACCGGAAACTGATCGGCAACCAATGCAGACTGCAGAGTGTTGGAGTAATATGGGCATACTTAGAGAGGCCCATAATTGCTTTCGCAGCTGCATTCTGCACGATCTGAAGTTTCCGAACACTTTTCAAAGGTAGCAGAGGGTATGTGATTGTCATTTACAATATTATTTATTAGATTTCTATCACAAACTTCCTGTCAGGCCAAAGCCATCATTGACTTGGAGAGTTTGGCCTGCCACACTTTATATACATCGGACCAGAATATCTCCGGGACCACCTTCTTCCGCATGAATCCCAGCGACCAGTTAGGTCCCACAGAGTTGGCCTTCTCCAGGTCCCATCAACTAAACAATGTCATTTGGTGTGGCCCAGGGGAAGAGCCTTCTCTGTGGCGGCCCCGGCCCTCTGGAACCAACTCCCCCCAGAGATCAGAATTGCCCCCACCCTCCTCGCCTTTCGTAAGCTCCTTAAAACCCACCTCTGTCATCAGGCATGGGGGAATTGAAATATACCTTCCCCCCTAGGCCTATACAATTTATGCATGGTATGTTTGTGTGTATGTTTGGTTTTTAATAAGGTTTTTTAGTAATTTAAATATTAGATTTGTTATATGCTGTTTTTATTATTGTTGTCAGCCACCCTGAGTCTACGGAGAGGGGCGGCATACAAATCTAATAAATAAATAAAATAAATAAATACTGCTCAAAAAAATAAAGGGAACACTCAAATAACACATCCTAGATCTGAATGAATGAAATATTGTCATTGAATACTTCATTTGCACAACTATTCCATTTGCACAACAGGATGTGAAATTGACTGTCAGTCAGCGTTGCTTTCTAAGTGGACAATTTGATTTCACAGAAGTTTGATTTACTTGAAGTTATATTCTGTTTTTTAAGTGTTCCCTTAATTTTTTTTTTAGCAGTGTACTTTAGAAAGTATTCTTGTTGTGGGAAATTTGGAGGGGCCGTTGCATGGGGGATGTAGAGATGTAGCTATAACAAATTTTGTTTAGTACATGCCTAGAAACTAATGGGAGTAACAGATACGTTGGCAAGAAGACGACTGGTCAACATGATGAACTTGTGGGTATGGGAGCAAGGGAATGAACTTTATTTAATTTTTAAATTTTTTTATTGAATATAAACATTAAAAAATACATTTAAAACTGAACCACAAACTTCAGAACAAACCTATACAAACATCACATATAAACATATAAACAAAAACAAAACCCTTCTAACCCTTTCTATTACCATAAGACTGCCTTGTTGTTATATTTCTGTAACCCTTCTAGTAAGTTAAACTGTATTTCTTCAATTTATTTTTTAATTAATTTTTATAACATCAATAACAATAGAACATACTTTATTCATTAGATTTGTATGCCGCCCCTCTCTGTAGACTCAGGGTGGCTAACAACAATAATAAGACAATATAAACAAATCTAATATTTAAGTTAATTTAAAAACCCTAATTTAAGAAACCAATCATACATACAGACATACCATGCATACATTTTATCAGCCTAGGGAGAAGGGAAAATCTCAATTCCCCCATGCCTGACGACAGAGGTGGGTTTTAAGGAGCTTACAAAAGGCAAGGAGGGTGGGGGCAACTCTGATATCTGGGGGGAGCTGGTTCCAGAGGGTCGGGGCCGCCACAGAGAAGGCTCTTCCCCTGGGTCACGCCAAACGACATTGGTTAGTTGATGGGACCCGGAGAAGGCCAACTCTGTGAGACCTAACTTGTCGCTGGGATTCATGCAGCAGAAGGCGGTCCTGGAGATATTCTGGTCCGATACACACAACATATAACAATGTGCTCGGTGTTTAAGTGCCCGTCACCAGACAACATTCATACCCCTCCACCAAAAGGGGGGTATAATTTCTCTATAGCATTTTAACTCAAGAGCAATACATCTATTTACATATTATAACGTGATTCTAATTTATTCTTTATAGCTTGGTCTCGAATTCTACTGACCATCTATCCTCTTACCTTGTCCCATCGTCTCATCAGTTCCCACAGATTAGTTTCATTGGCCGAATTCATCCTCTTATTCATAATCTCAAATTGAATATGATCCACCATGTACCAATACCAATTTTGTATTGTCCATTTTGTCGCATCCTTACAGCCTAGGACTATTACCGCTTGAGCACTTTCTATCACTGCTTCTTTTATTTCTCTAAATTCTCCCATCTCATTCCTTTTAACTACCGGTAATACCGCCATGTTTGTTTGTTTGTTTGTTCATTCATTCATTCATTCATTCATTCATTCATTCATTCATTCATTCATTCATTCATTCATTTATTTATTTATTTATTTATTTATTTATTTATTTATTTATTGTTAGAGTTGAAAGGGACCATGACGGCCATCGAGTTCAACCCCCTGCCCAAGCAGGAACCCTATAGCACACCAGTCAAGTGGCAGTTCAATCTTCTCTTAAAAATGTCCAGAGTGTTGGAGTTCACAATGTCCACTGGTAGGTTGTTCCATTGGTTGATCGCTCTGACCGTCAGGAAGTTCCTCCTTATCTCCATGTTTAATCTCTCCTTAGTCAGCTTCCAGCCGTTGTTCCTCGTCCGGCCCTCTGGTGCCCTGGAGAATAAAGTGATCCCCTCCTCTCTGTGACATCCCCTCGTATACTTGTAGATTGCTATCATGTCCGCCCTGGCCCTCCTTTTCTCTAGGCTATCCATGCCCAGTTCCTTCAGTCTCTCTTCGTAAGTCTTGGTTTCCAATCCCTTAATCATCTTGATTGCTCTTTTTTGCAACTTCTCCAGAGTTTCAATGTCTCTTTTGAAGTGTGGTGACCAGAACTGGATACAGTACTCCAGGTGTGGTCGGACCAGGGCGTAGTAGAGTGGTATTAAGATTTCCCTGGTCTTGGGGTGTATTCCTATGTTGATGCAGCTTAGGATTGTCCTAGCTCAGCTCCAAAGTGCATGTGTGTGCCAGCCAGCTGATTTTTAGCTTGTACAGAGGCTCTGGGAGGGTGTTTTTGGCTTCTAGAGAGCTTCGGGGGGATAGGTGAGGGCATTTTTACCCTTCCCCAGCTCCAGGGAAGCCTTTGGATCCTGGGGAGGATGAAACACCAGCCCACTGGTCCCACCAGAAGTTGAGAAACAGGCCGTTTCCGGCCTCCAGAGGGCCTCGGGGGAGGGGAAGCTGTTTTGAATTATGAATTGTGGCATTGAATTATGGGTATGGGCACTCGGGCATGCACAATAACTGATGCCCACACTCTTTTGCCACCCGAGGGAAAAAAGGTTCGCCATCACTGATATATAATAACTCTAGTCTTGCTATGTCTTCACTATAATTTCCTTATTTATCCTATCATGTGTTGTGGTTGGCTCTGGCCCAGCTCCTGCCCCAGGGAATGTGGAGGTGGATGCAGGGGAAACTTCAACATGTCACAGGCCTGTGTTATTGCCAACAGAGTCAGTTCAGAGTTTAGTTTCCTCTGATGAAGAAGAAGGTGGGAGTGACATGGAAGAGGGGGGCTTGGCATACAGCCCAGGCAGTCAATCTCCCTTATCTTCCATTGATTCGGATGAAGACAACTTGGACCCACGCAAGCGCAGAATTATGCGTAGAAGAGACCAAGTAAGGACATATTACAGGAGATAAGAGAGGCCACCTGTGTTTGGGTGGGGCTCCAGTAATTAGGGCTGCTGCTATAAATAGCAGCGTGTGGGTTTGGCCATTGTGGAAGAGTATCTGATCGCAGTTCTTCAGGAATCCTGGGTTGCTGGTTTCTGGACTTTGTTTGTTGATTTTTCATGCTTTTGAAACCAAAGCAGAGCAATGTGTGTGTGTGTGCGTCTCACTTCATTGGAAGAAGAAGGGGTATGAAGTTTCTTCACAGCTGCTAGCTAAGTACTTAATGACTGCTTATGGGAAATTGTACAGACTACCCGGTTGTTTTGGGACAAGTGCTGCTTGCAATACAAAAAGAGTGCTTAGTTTATTTTGACTTTTGTGATAAAGAACATTGCTTTGAATTTTCAAACGTGTCTGTGTGTCTGAGATTTGTACCCTTGAATTTTCGGGAGGCTCCTACCAGAGAGCCTGGCAGAATATCATATTTATTCTTTTCTATATCTATAACTATCCATATCTCTATTTCTATCACTATATACAATATATCACTATATTCCAGTGATACAACTTTAAACTGGGTGGAGAAACCATTGTTGCTTTGGATTCGGGCTTCTCACAGATGTGCCAACATAGTTCTGTTAATAAATTGGAACTTTGAAGAGTGCTACACCTCAGATTCTGATTTAATTTCAGATGCTATTTGGAACCCTGACACTTGCAGTATTTAAATTACTGTTTAAAGGGACTTTTGAGGTCTTTTAGTTCAAGACTCTGCTTAAGAAGGAAACTCTATACCACTGGTCCCCAAACTACGGCCTGCGGGCCACATGCGGCCCACTGAGGCCATTTATCTGGCCCACCAGTGAGTGACAAGAGCATAGGGGAAAGAGAGACCGAAAGAAAGAAAAGGGAAAGAGAGGGAGGGAAGGAGAAGTGGAGAGGAATGAAGGAGGGAAAGAAGGAAGGAGAAATAGAGGGAACAAGGAAGGAAGGAAGGAAGGAAGGAAGGAAGGAAGGAAGGAAGGAAGGAAGGAAGGAAGGAAGGAAGAATGAAATGAATGGAGGGACAGAGGAAGTTTTTTGGGGGGGTAATTTTTTTAAATTTTTCTCTCAATATACATTCAAACAACACAGTGTACCATCTAATTTTCCATGAATAAAATGCAGTATTTTGTTAGTAACTAATATCAATCATCAAAAAAGTTGCAAAAGCTTTTTTTTCTAATTTTGTCATCCAGTTACATTCATTTTCTTTTAATTAAATTCTCTCCTTAATGTTCCTTCAAAAAGTGCAACACCAATTATATTTCTAACTTATTAACCATTATGCCAAAGTGCTTCCTTCTTTCTTTATACATTTTTCATAAGCCAAGAAAACCTTGTATAGCCAATCAGGTGTCAACAAAAGAAAATTTAAAACAAAACATAAACATATTGCATTTCAGACCTTCTCCCCCCTCTAAATAGTACGTCTCCATTTTGTTTTTTACTTTAAAACAAGGTATGTGCAGTGTGGATAGGAATTTGTTCATAGGGTTTTTTTTGTAGTCCGGCCCTCCAACAGTCCAAGGGACAGTGAACTGGCCACCTGTGTAAAAAGTTTGGGGACCCCTGCTCTACACCATCTCAGACAAATGTTGCCCAGTCTCTTCTTAAAAACCTCCATTGTTAGAGCACCCACAAATTCTGGAGGCAAGCTGTTCCACTGATTAATTGTTCTCACTGTGAGGAATTTTCTCCTTAGTTCAAAGTTGCTTCTCTCCTTGATTAGTTTCCACCTATTGATTCTTGTTCTGCCTCCAGGTGCTTTGGAGAATAGATTGACCCCTCCTGTTCTTTGTGGCAGCCCGTTAGATATTGGAAAACCTATAGCAAAGCAAGGAGTCTCTGGCCAAACTTTGGGTTTGATTGCTATCAAAGAGCTACGGTTATCTTTCTTGTTTTTAACTATTAATATAGTGTCAACAGTATAAAAGGCTCTATGCAGGAAAGTCATCCATGCTTCAAGGGAATTATGGTTAATGGGAAACAATGGAAGGAGAGGAAAATAGAATAGAATAGAATGGAATGGAATGGAATGGAATGGAGTGGAGTGGAGTAGAATGGAATAGAATAGAATAGAATAGAATAGAATATCATGAGGTACAACACTTACTAATTGTCATAGGGGACAAATAAGCAATGAGGAAACAATCAATATTAATACAAATCCTAAGGATACAAGCAACAAGCTACAGGCATAAGTGGGAGGAGATGGGTGATAGGAACAATGAAGAAACATAGTAATAGTAGTGCAGACTTAGTAAATAGTTTGATAGTGTTGAGTTATTTGTTTAGCAGAGTGAGGGCGTTTGGGAAAAACTGTTCTTGTGTCTAGTTGTCTTGGTGTACGGTGCTCTATAGCGATGTATTGAGGGTAGGAGTTGAAACAGTTTATATCCAGGATGCGATGGGTCAGTAAATATTTTCGCAGCCCTCTTTTTGACTCGTGCAGTGTACAGGTCCTCAATGGAAGGCAGGTTGGCAGCAATTGTTTTTTCTGCAGTTCTGATTCTCCTCTGAAGCCTGTGTTGGTCTTGTTAGGTTGCAGAAGGGATGATTGGAAAATCAATGGAGTCGATCAAACTCTGGTTAGCCAGCTCGGGTTTTTAAAAAAGGATTCTCCCAGAATCTTCTTTAACAAGATCGATTAAAAGATGAAAGGATAAGGCTACAGAAATTTCAACAAGTGGATTGCTTTCACCTCAGAACGCAATTTACCTTCCCTTTGATTAGGATGGAGACTTTTTTTTAAAAAAAAAAAAGCCTTAATCTAACAGCTTTCTTGTGAACAGGAAAACTGACAGCTTTCTAGTTAGGCAACCAAGGACAATTTGGAAAATGGGATGATTAAATTTGTCCTTTAAATTGAATTTACAATGCACACATTACTCAAATGCAGATCACAGTGCGTTGTAGATATTTATGTATATAGAGAGAGTGGTCACAAAATAAGAATTGCAACTCATGGGTAAGAAAGAGATGGTTAGAAGACACTTGGATTTGAATAATAAGTTTAAATCACCAGGACTGCAGCAATTATATCCAAATGTCCTGAAGAATATTAGTTCAAAATTTCTTTTAGTGATCTTTAAGAAATTGCAAAAGACAGGCTTGATTGCAGGTGACAGGGGGAATACAAATGTTCATATTTTTACAAAAGGAATAAAGGGATCTCAGTAACTAGCAACCAGTCAACTTAATAGCAATAACACTTAAGTTTATATACTGCTTTACAGTGCTTTACAGCCCTCTCTAAGCAATTTACAGAGTCAGCATATTGCTTCCCAAAATCTGGATCCTCATTTTACCCACCTTGAAAGGATGGTAGCAGTGGTGAAATCCAATTATTTTTACAACTGGATTTGTGGGAATGGCTTGGTGGTTGAGGTGTGGCTTGGTGGGCATGGAGGAGGAGGAGGAGGAGGAGGAGGAGGAGGAGGAGGAGGAGGAGAAGAAGAAGAAGAAGAAGGAGAAGGAGAAGAAGAAGAAGAAGAAGAGGAAGAGGAAGAGGAAGAGGACGGCTAGCAATAAGTGAGATGGACACAGTTATAGTGGTACGCCTGGAAGACCCAAATGAGATTAGGGCAAGATTAACATGGAGAAAATTTAACTGTGGTTTCCAGGAGTTGAAAATATTATTTATTAGATTTGCATGCCGCCCTTCTCCGAGGACTCGGAGCGGAAAATAGCGTAATGGTACCGAATAAATCAACAAACAGAGAAAATTAAGACCTTCCATGCAACTTTTATAACTCAACACAAAGAAATAGTTTATAGAAAAGAAACAGCAAGCAAAGAGAAATGCTTAACATCTGGTGAGTTGTTAGAACAAGAACTCAGAGAATATAAGTTGAAGTCAAAAGAGCAATTGATTGCAGAGGGATTTAGTTTTCAATTGTCTTCATGTGTGCAGTTAAGAGAAAGATTTTAAACTAGAAAAAAGGACAATCGCCTCAGAGAGCGTAAGATAGAATTAGAAAGTGAATTATGTGCAACGGATGAACTTGAAATTGCTAAGAAGACTTTTATTGAAATTTGAAATGGAAGAACAGCTTTAAAAAGCATATGATAAAACGGACTAAGAAGTTTAGTTTTAATACATGGATCAATCGGGAAACCTGTGGTTGAAAGGACTGAAATCACTTTACATTACAATTTTAAAAAGAATTAACTTGCTTAATGTCCTGCCTCAGGTGCTTTGGAGAATAGCTTGACCCCTCTTCTTTGTGACAACCCCTGAGATATGGGAACACTGCCATCATGTCACCCCTAGACCTTCTTTTCATTAAACTCCAGCAATGACCGAATTGTTCTTCATCTCCTAATCAATCTTGGTTGCTCTTCTCTGCACTCTTTCTAGAGTCTTAACATCCTTTTAACATCGTGGTGACCAAAATTGAATGCAGTATTCCAAGTGTAGCCTTACCACAGCATTATAAAGTGGTATTAACACTTCACGTGATCTTGATTCTAACCCTCTGTTAATAGAAAAGAAAAGAAAAGAATAGAATTCTTTATTGGCCAAGTGTGATTGGACACACAAGGAATTTGTCTTGGTGCATATGCTCTCAGCGTACATAGAAGAAAAAGATACATTTGTCAAGAATCATGTGGTACAACACTTAATGATTGTCATAGGGGTCAAATAAGCAATGAAGAAACAATCAATATTAATAAAAATCTTAGGATGCAAGCAACAAGTTGCAGTTAATTTACCTAAGTGGGAGGAAATGGATGAAAGGAATGATGAGAAAAAACTAGTAGAAATAGAAGCGCAGACTTAGTAAAAAGTTTGACAGTGTTGAGGAAATTATTTATTTAGTAGAGTGATGGCGTTTGGGACAAAACTGTTCTTGTGTCTAGTTGCAGCCTAGAACTGTGTTGGCTTTTTTGGCAGCTGCTGCACACTGCTGGTTGTTTACTGGGGCTCCAAAGCCCCTCTCACAATTGACTACTATTAAACCAGGTACAAAGGTGGTAACTTCAGCCAGTTTGGACCGGTTTGCCCGAACTGGTAGTGGAAATCACAGGTGGGCCCGCCCACGCATCCCGCTCTATTTCATCTTATTTAGGCACATTTTTGAGGCCGAGCATATGCGCAGAAAGCACATGCGCAAAATGCATGCACGAATGGACGTGTGTAAGCATGGTGCACATGCTCACATTTATGAACCGGTAGCAAAGGTATGGGAATAACACCCCTGGCCAGGTACCACCTATACCAGTGATGGTGAACCTTTTTTTCCTCTGGTCCGAAAGAGCGTACGTGTGTGCTATCACGCATGTGTGAGTGTCCACACCCATAATTCAATGCCTGGAAAGGGCAAAAACAGCTTCCCCCACCCCTGGAGGCCCTCTGGAGGCAGGAAATGACCTGTTTCCCATCTTCTGATGGGCCCAATAGGCTCATGTTTCGCCCTCCCCAAGCTCCAAAGGTTTCCCTGGAGTTTGAGGAGAGTAAAAACATTCTCCTCCATCCCCCCAAAGGCTCTCTGGAAGCCAAAAATGCCCTCTCAGAGCATCTGTGTGTACCAAAAATTAGCTGGCCGGCACACCTCCACATCTTCAAATATCAACCAACAAATGCTCTACCTTCCACATCGGCAAAAATAATCCAAACCTCATATATAAACTGAATAAACAAAATCTCACAGCCAACCCCCACTCAGTAAAAGACCTTGGAATACTAATATCAAATGACCTAAGTGCTAAAGTCCACTGCACCAATATCGCCAAAAAGGCTTCTAGAGTTGTTAACCTGATCCTACGCAGCTTCTGCTCTGGCAATCTCACACTACTCACCAGAGCCTACAAAACTTTTGCCAGACCAATCCTTCAATACAGTTCATCTGTCTGGAACCCATACCACATCTCGGACATCAACACCCTAGAAAATGTCCAAAGATACTTCACCAGAAGACCCCTTCATTCCTCCACTCAAAACAGAATGCCCTACGAAAGCAGACTATCAATCCTAGGTCTAGAAAGCTTAGAATCTAAGTATTGCCCACAAGATCATATGCTGCAACGTCTTGCCTGTCAATGACTACTTCAGCTTCAACCGCAACAACACAAGAGCACGCAACTAATTCAAACTTAATATTAATCGCTCCAAGCTTGACTGTAAAAAATATGACTTTAGCAATCGAGTTGTCGAAGCATGGAACTCATTACCGGACTCAGTAGTGTCAACCCCTAATCCCCAACATTTCTCCCTTAGACTATCCACGATTGACCTCTCCAGGTTCCTAAGAGGTCAGCAAGGGGCGTGCATAAGTGCACTAGCCTGCTTTTTGTCCCCTGTCCAATTGTCTCTCTTTATCTCCTATATCATACATCTTTTCTTCCTTTCATATATCTTCTCCTCTACTTTTATATCTTTTCTTTATATATAATACTTCATGTCTATCCTCCTCAATATGTATTGTGTATTGGACAAAATAAATAAGTAAAATAAATAAATAAATGGAGCCGAGCTAGGGCAATGGCTTGCCTACCAGCAGATATGACTCCGTGTGCCACCTGTGGCACCCGTGCCATAGGTGTGCCATCACTGACCTGTGCTATATGTGTACATCTAGATCTCTATTAGTAATAACATCGCTATGGGAGGAAACATTGCTCAGCAGAAGAACAGAGAGCCAATATAATATTTTGGTGGACTGCATGCCACAATGTTCTTTGCTGTGAAGGAGAAAAAAGGATAATATCTCACACTACAATTGGGGAATTAGAAGCCTTTGAAATGCTGAATTATAGAGGGTTGCTTAAAATTTCATGGATGGAATGCATATAAAATGAGGCATTCTCTCTCCCCCTCCAAAAAACAGGAAAGAATTGAGAATACCATCAAGAAAAGGAAACGGTATTGTTTAGGACACATGCTAGAAGGAATATCAGCTACTTCAATTAATTATACAAGGGTTCGTGGGAACCATGACATTAAAAGATGGCTCACAGCCAGGGCAAAATTTCTGCGTGCTTGGTTTGGCAAAATTAAATTGACCTTGCTTTGGACAATAACATCAGAAGAACAAATAGCCTTGGTGTCTGGAGACAGCATTGAAAAAAGAAGCCAATGTATTTCCACCGAGCTGCTCGCATTTAATAGCAAGAATTGTGGATGCTATACAGTGGTACAAAAGTTTGCAAGAAGAAGCAATTTTCCCCATAGGAATCAATGTAAAAGCAAATAATGCATGCGATTGGGGAAACCACAGGGAGGGTGGAGAACCTGCTTCCTCCCAGGAGATTCCTAGAGAGGCCCCATGGAAGCTTCTTCCTGCCTTTTCTGGTCCTGTTTCCTCCCAGGAGATTCCTAGAGAGGCCCCATGGAGGCTTCTCCCTGCCTTTTCTGGCCCTGTTTCCTTCTAGGAGATTCCTAGAGAAGCCCCACAAAGGCTTCTCCCTGCCTTTTCTGGTTACAGTTTCAGAGGCTTAGGTTTGTAAGTGGAAAATGGTTCTTGAGAAGAGGCAAAAACATCTTGAACACCCAGTTCTTATCTAGAAAAGTTCGTAAGTAGAGGCGTTCTTAGGTAGACGTACTACTGTATTTCCCTTTTCTTGGGTCAAAGAAAGAAAGAAACCTTAGTTACTTAGATGGCTCCTTCTGGCTCATTTTAAAAGAATTAACAAGCTTTGGTTTTAGGAAAGAGTTCAGAAACTGACAATTTCAGTAGCAATTCAGGATATGCTTAGATGGCCAACTGAAACACATATGGGCAAATATAGGCTTGCACATCGTTTTGAAGCCCTAGTAATTAAAGAAGTAAGCAAAGATGAACTTATCAAACGTGCAGAAATTCCATTTCATCCCTTCAAGAGTAGAGCAAATGTAAACATGAATCATGCATGGCCTTACTACCGAAGACAGAACAAAGATTGATGAATAATTGCTAGGAGAGTATTGCAGCACCCCCTCAAATGAACTTATCACGAGGACTAGATGTAATTAGTTGCTGTCAAACAAGAAATACAGAGTAATGGAACCATGAACACATGTGCTTGTTGAACTGGTGCTAGCTAATATCTTTTGCAATACATCGGTCAAAGGACCCAATGCTGTTTTTTTCGAGAGGCAACTGGATTTTCTTTGTTCTTCCTTAAAGATGTTTTCCTTATCATCA
Source organism: Erythrolamprus reginae (assembly GCF_031021105.1). NCBI lineage: Eukaryota > Metazoa > Chordata > Lepidosauria > Squamata > Dipsadidae > Erythrolamprus > Erythrolamprus reginae. The sequence continues at coordinate 247,966,066 of NC_091952.1, forward strand.
ATTGTCAAAGCAGAGCTGAAGAATCCTTTTGGATGAAAGGCGAAATGTCTTCAAAGAAAAACCAGGAAGTTCTGTTGCCTCTTTGGGACAACTATGAGCTGGATGACTGAGAATCTTCATCAGCCAGAGGAGCTAAAAATGTGATCAGGACATGCCTACTAAGAGAAGGAAGACTAACCAACTAACCATTGGGCCACTTAGGGTGGGCAAAACTGCCAGGAATACTTGCCACATTTTTCTGGATTTTTCTTAACCAGGAAGGACTTTCTCTCATCAATAGAGAAGGTGGAAGAATTATTATTATTATTATTATTATTATTATTATTATTATTATTATTATTATTATTAGAGTTAAAAGGGACCTTACAGGTCATCAAGTTCAACCCCCTGCCTGAGCAGGAAATCCTACAGCATCCCAGCCAAATGGCAGTCCAATCTCCTCTTGAAAGTGTCCAAAGTTAGGGAGTCCACAACCTCCGCTGGCAGGCCGTTCCACTGGTTGATCGCTCTCACTGTCAGGAAATTCTTTCTTATCTCCAGGTTGAATCTTTCCTTGGTCAGTTTCCAACCGCTGTTCCTCGTCCAGCCCTCTGGTGCCCTGGAAAACAGTGTGTCCCCCTCCTCTCCATGGTAATCCCTTAAGTACCTGCATGCAGCTATCAATTATTATTGTTAGTATTGGTTTGGCTTCATTTCGTATCCCACATGGCTTTATTAATAAATTGGAACTCGGAAGAAGGCCAAGGTTTGAACTCTGATTTAATTCTCAGATGTTTATTGGAATGCTGACACCCAACCAGCTTTTATGCCTAAGGTGGAGCTAGAACTCAGTGTCTCCTAGTGATTGGTCCAAAGTCCCATCCATCTTTTATGTCTAAGGCAGGAATAGAACTCACCACCTCATAGTTTCCAGTCTGGTACCTTGACCACTAGGCCAAACTGTTTTGGTGGGGGAGGGGGGTACTTGGTTAGAGACTGAATAAGAACTGGGAGTGAAATAATGCTGGATAATTATTCGGTATAGCACAAATGATGCAAAGGCCTTTACTCAGGTGAGGAACTCTCAAAACCCCTTCCTTAGCTGATAGGTAGAAACATAGAAACATAGAAGACTGACGGCAGAAAAAAACCTCATGGTCCATCTAATCTGCCCTTATACTATTTCCTGTATTTTATCTTACAATGGATATCCCAGGCATGTTTAAATTCAGTTACTGTGGATTTACCAACCATGTCTGCTGGAAGTTTGTTCCAAGCATCTACTACTATTTTCTCATGTTGCTTTTGATCTTTCCCCCAATTAACCTCAGATTGTGTCCCCTTGTTCTTGTGTTCACTTTCCTATTAAAAACACTTCCCTCCTGAACCTTATTTAACCCTTTAACATATTTAAAAGTTTCGATCATGTCCCCCCTTTCCCTTTTGTCCTCCAGTCTATACAGATTGAGTTCATTAAGTCTTTCCTGATACGTTTTATGCTTAAGACCTTCCACCATTCTTGTAGCCCGTCTTTGGACTCGTTCAGTTTTGTCAATATCTTTTTGTAGATGACGTCTCCAGAACTGAACACAGTACTCCAAATGTGGTCTCACCAGCGCTCTACACAGCGGGATCACAATCTCCCTCTTCCTGCCTGCTATACCCCTAGCTATGCAGCCAAGCATCCTACTTGCTTTCCCTACCGCCTGACCACACTGCTCACCCATTTTGAGACTGTCAGAAATCACTACCCCTAAATCCTTCTCTTCTGAAGAAAAGATAAGGTAAAGATATGGTAAGCTTTTCCCTGGAACAGAAACCCAAATTGAATGGACTAATAGTTTGATGTAGGGCCATTTCCTGTTTTCAAATGAAGGTTGGATAGCCATCATGGCCTCCGCAGGGGAAGAATGAAAACAATTGCCAGTCCAATTTCCTCCAAATTCCCTTCTCTGGGACCGCTTCGTTTCACTGATCGATGCAGAAGAGCAAATGCGTGAGCAGCATTCACTGCAAATAAATGAAGAAGGACGGGCATCGGACAGAACAGTAAACTCCACCCCGTTTACTGTAACCCTTTCCTGACTGACAGTTTTTGCACTTAAGCCCGTTGGTTGCAGGCAGTAATGGGCTACAGCCCCCCCCCGGGGGGTGGACGGGATGAGATACAGTGGAAGTAGTAAGTTTATGCAATATTTATTGAATACAGTACTGTACTTAATACTTATAGTCTGGAGGACAGAAGGAAAAGGAGGGACATGATCGAAACATTTAAATATGCTAAAGGGTTAAATAAGGTCCAGGAGGGAAGTGTTTTTAATAGGAAAGTGAACACAAGAACAAGGGGACACAATCTGAAGTTAGTTGGGGGAAAGATCAAAAGCAACGTGAGAAAATATTATTTTACTGAAAGAGTAGTAGATCCTTGGAACAAACTTCCAGCAGACGTGGTAGATAAATCCACAGTAACTGAATTTAAACATGCCTGGGATAAACATATATCCATCCTAAGATAAAATACAGAAAATAGTATAAGGGCAGACTAGATGGACCATGAGGTCTTTTTTTGCCGTCAGACTTTTATGTTTCTATGTTTATTGTCTTTCCTTCTCTAGTACCTTAGCAAGATCTTTAATTACTTTTAAAATAGGAAATAATTAAATAGTTATGTTTTTACGCATTTAATCATAGAACTGAACTTTTATAGCAATTTTTAAAAATAGAACTACTTGCCTAATCTGTTATCATACTGAACCTTCTGGGTTCAGTGCAAAACCTTAAAATGTTACTGTGCTCTTCCACAAATAATGCTGTCTACCATTTGTCGCTTTTGTGACTATTCAAATAATGTGACTTAATCAACTGAAAAAGAGTCCAAGCACTTATTTGAAAACTTACCTTGGTCGGTGAACCACTCCCACCCAGTCACATGACCCGTAAGCCACACCCACAAAATACATTATGCCCACAGTGTGGCAGTAAAAATTTTGGCAGCCCATCATTGGTTGCAGGGTTGCTTTTCATTCCATGCCCCTTCTTTCTACCTGAATAGGCAGGAGGAATAAATCAGACTTTTTCATCTGATACAGTTTGTTTGTTTGTTTGTTTGTTTGTTTGTTTGTTTGTTCGTTCGTTCGTTCGTTCGTTCGTTCGTTCGTTCGTTTGTTTGACTTCTATGCTGCCCAATCCCAATGGGACACAGAGCGGCTTACAACAATATAAAAATACAAATTACAATAGTAAAAGAAGTCAAATATAAATATTAAAACCATAAAACCCCAGCACCAACAATCCAATCAACCCACATGCATGCCACTCAACACAATTTGGCCATGACAGATGTAAATATTCACGCCCCCCAGGCCTGCTGGCAAAGCCAGGTCTTCGCAGCCTTTTAGAAGGCCAGTAGGGTGGGAGAAGTATGGACATCGGGGGGGAGTTAGTTCCATAGAGCCAGGGCAGCCACAGAGAAGGCCCTCCCTGCGGTCCTGCCAACCTACATTGCTTAGTCAATGGGACCTGGAAAAGGCCAACCCTGTGCAACCTTATTGGTCTCTGGGAGGAATGCGGCAGGAGACAGTTCCAAAGATAGTCCGGTCCTAAGCCATGTAGGACTTTATAGGTGATAACCAACACCTTGAATTGGGACTGGAGACTAATCAGTTCATGGAGCATTGATGTTATATGGGTGTACCGAGGTTGCATGGTTGCATTCTGTAGCCTCCAAACACTCTTCAAGGGTTGCCCCATGTAGAGCGCATTGCAATAATCAAGACAGGAGATGATGAGGACCTGAGTGACTATGGGCAAAACCTCCTTGTCCAGGTAGGGACACAACCAGGTGAACCTGGGCAAAGGTCCAAAGTTGGTGGCTCTTTCTTTACTTTATTTATATCTTGCCTTATGATTTTTTTTATAAACAACTTTAGATACAACATATCAAAATTTGACACGACAACTTTGGGGCCCAGACAACTTAGAATTTTGCTGTCTTCGATCCAACCTAAGTACAGTGGTACCTCTACTTAAGAACTTAATTCGTTCCAATGCCAGGTTCTTAAGTAGAAATGTTTGTAATTAGAAGCAATTTTTCCCATAGGAATCAATGTAAAAGCAAATAATGCGTGGAAACACATTAGAAAAGAAATAAAAGGGGGCTTCCGGTTTGGTGGAGATCGCGGCGGGACGTGTCTGGCAGGGCTCTGCCAGGCGAATCCTTTCTACCCCCTCCGAAGGTCGCATTTGCGATCGGATCGGGCCCGGATGGCCCGATCCATGAACAGGGGGCTTTCCTCTGCCCGAGGACCCATCGCCAGGACTCCGGAGGCAGTGGTTCGCCCCGCAGCTTCGGAGACGGGAGAACCGCTCCTCTTTGATTAAGAGGACCGGCCAGCGCTTTCTCCCCTCACTCAGCGGGAAGAACAAAAATCAAAGAAGCGAAAGTATAAATATCTACATCTACATTGAAAAAGAATATAGCAGAGAAAGGACCTAAGGTAAAAATCTCCATTGTGTTTCGTGTTTAAAGCCAGAAGATCGTAAAAGTTCTAAGTAAAAGTTTTTTTTTTCTCCAGGGTGAAAGTGAAAGTTTTTTCTTGTTTAAACTCATCCGCAAATAACAGCCGGACCTAATTTTTTTTTTTCACTTTTACTTTTCCATCTTGAACGTGAACTTTGGAACCTATAAAATAATTTTCTGACTTTATGGTTTAACAAAATAGTTTAAATTTGACATGACTATTTAGAAAATTTTAACTGCTAAAGGAAATTCCTAGTGATGATCAGAATTTGTTGTTGATAGACTTTTAAAATCATAATGTTCTGGACTTAATTTTTGAAGCGGAGGAACACAGTCTTGCTGCCTTTTTTTTTTTCTTCTGCTGCTCCTTTTTACAACATGAAATAACTTAATAATTATGAACTAAATGGAATCTAGAAGAGATTGAAATCACTTCTTTTTTGGATTACTTATTGTTGGATTAACCTATTTGGAATACTTGCTGAGCCTTTTGGATTATTTGCTGACACCTTTTGGATTATTTGCTGAGAACTCTTTGGTTTAACATCTGCCTGCTGCACGGAAATTAACTTGACTCCATCTTGGGATCTGTTTCTTTGTTCCTGTCTTGAATTTGGAAAATAAACTGACTTCATTTTGAACACAAGCAAGCCTTGGATTTGTTTTACTCTTTGAATTTTGAATTGAAATCAAATATAACTTTACCCTTTGAGATTTGGATTTTCATCTCTATTTCCTAGCAAAACTACAGGATTTATAAGAAGAACTTAAGTATACAATACTGTTATTGTGTCTTTGAATAATTATCTGTTTTTTTTCCTGATTTTTCTTTGACTTTCTTCCCTATTCTTGGACATTTCTATTACTAGAAGAAGTTTGGTTTGAACTATATGCATTGTTAATAAACCTTGGGTTCCTGCTCTATTCTAAATAGTTGAACTAAAATATTACCCCCCTTCCTTTTCTTTTTGAACAACTCTTTTTACTTTATTTTTTTTCCTTCTCTTTTTTCTTCCCTCCTCCTAAAGTTTCCCCTCCAACTTTTTTTCTTTTGTTTTCTACATACAGTTGATATTTCTTCCCTTCTTTTACTTTTTGTCTTCCTTTTACTTGAAAAGGCTAATATCTGTTCTTCTTTTCTGTGGCACTAAATAATAATATTTCTTTTTCCTTCTCTTTCTTCTCCCTTCTTTTTTTTGAATTCTGTTATTAATTGAATTGTTATTGAATTGGTATAGCCATATTATAAGGGAAACAAAATACATTGAACAGATTTGGAATTTATAGTAATTTTTTTTCCTTTTCACTACATATAAAATTGAAACTAACCTTAAAATTTGAAATAGTGGATTCTAATTTGATAATGTCCCACACCTCAACCCTTGTTAAAACAACAAAAAAACAAACTACACCAACTACCCTATCTCCACAAGTGTCACCGCATTCTTCTCCTTCGCATCAAGTGTTAACCATGTCTACCAAAGACAAAGACAAAGACAAAACAATGCAGTCCAATCTTGCAACTATACATGAGACTTTGAACACTTTGAAGGACTTCATGGTTAAATCACAAGAAGACGCCACTCAACAAAGAGAGGCCATAAAGGAGGAGGCAACACAACAAAGAGAAGCCATAAAGGAGGAGGCAACACAACAAAGAGAAGCCATAAAAGCTGACTTGGCAGAATTTAAAGTGGAGATGGCCCAAATGAAAGCTGATATGGGTGAGATGAAAGACCAGATAAAGCAGATCCAACAAACACTTCAAGAAAGTGACGACCGAGTTAAAAAAGTTGAAGAACAATCTGATAAAAATGAGAAAAGAATGGATTATCTTGAAGGGAGAGCCGATGAGAGATACAGAAGATATGATGAATCTATTATCCAGCTGGAGATGCAACGAGCTTCATACGGACTTCGATTTCAGAATATAAAGGAGGAAAAAGATGAAGACTTAAAAGTGACTATGGCGGAAATTATTGGAGCTATACTTCAAGAGGACCCCATAGCTTTACAGAGAGAAATCGATGAAGTTTACAGAATCTCGAATAGCTATATCCGTCGGCACAACCTCCCAAGAGAGATACATATTAAGTTTACAAGAAAGGCGTTGCAAGATGAGATACTTCATCATTCAAGAAACTCCCCGCCCCAACGTCAGGGAGTAGAAATAAAGATACTAAAGCAAGTTCCAAGAAGTGTCAGAGAAAACAGAAGAGATTATCACTTTCTAACTAAAATTTTGATCAAAGAAAACATTACTTACCGTTGGCTTATTCCACAAGGACTTTCTCTGACATGGCGTTCTACAAGGTACAAACTGGAAAACGTAGAACAAGCCATGTACTTTCTTGAACAGAGCGGTTTGGGCCACTCCGACTACGCAAGTAAGCAACAAGTGGTCCAACTACAACTAGTTCAACAGCAACCAGGGGAAAAATTACCAACTCAGCAAGAAGAAAACTTGGGGGCAACTGCCCAAGTAATAGAGCAGGACCAAGGTGCTAGAAGAGTTCAACCTCAGCGAGAAACCAAAAAACCCATTAAATGACAACGAATAAAGACTTAAAAATCTTTTCCGTAAATGTTAATGGACTTAACGAACCAAGAAAAAGGAAGCAAATTTTTTCTAAAATTAGAAACCAAAATGTTCAGATTGCAATACTACAAGAAGTTCATATTAAAAAAGATAACCAAAAATTACTGTTGAATCCCAAAATTGGAAAAATGTATGCTGCATTAGCAGACCAAAAAAAAAGAGGTGTAGTGATGTATGTCAAGAATTCTATAAATTCCAAACAAATATATAAGGATAAAGAGGGTAGGATATTGATTGTACAAGTAGATATTGAACCTAGACCTCTAGTGGTTGTTTCTATTTATGCTCCCAATGAAGACCAAATGACATTTTATAAAAATTTACACCAAATAATAATAGATTTAGCTATTGATAATTTATTGATAATAGGTGATTTCAATGCTATCGCGAATAGACAATTAGACCACTCAGGAGGGGGAGGTAATAAAAAAAGGGGAAAAGGCAAAAAAACAAGAAGAAATTTGCTACCTAGTACTTTTCAAAAAATGAAAGCGGAATTATTACTAAGCGACATTTGGAGGGAAAGACACCCTCACAAAAGGCAATTTACCTTTTACTCCAATCCTCACAAAATTTGGACGAGAATTGACATGTTATGGGCACCAAAAACGGTGGCAGAACAAATAAGAGAGGTCGAGATAGACGTTAATACATGGGCTGATCATAACCCAATAGTGGTCTATATGACGATGAATAATAAACAGAACAACTGGCGGATGAATAGGTATATATTAAATGATAAGAAATATAAGGATTGGATTGAAAAGGAATTAAAAATATTTTTTGAAATTAATAAAACATCAGACACTACTCCACAGAACTTATGGGATACAGTTAAAGCGTATATAAGAGGTTTAACAATATCCTATACAGCAAAACACAATAAGGAAAAGAAATTAGAGTACTTACAATTAACAAATGAACTAAAACAATTAGAATCCTTATCGCAGCAACACATTAAGAACAGAGATCTAAAGACAGAAATAAATGTAATTAAACATAAAATTAGAGTTATAGAACAAAACCAACTAACTGAAAAGATCAAAAGAGCAAAGCAACAATATTTTGAACATGCAAATAAACCTGGCAGATGGCTAGCGTATAAACTTAGAAAACAGAGTCAATCAAAATTAATCCAAAAATTAGAAGATAAAGATGGTAAAATAAAATATGACACAGAAGGTAAGGCAGACATTGTGTATAATTTTTATAAAGAATTATATGCTAAAGATCATGTTATTGAAGATGAAGTTTTTAACTATTTAGAGGCTTCAAATTTACCACAAATAACAGAAGATCAACAGGCCACCATGGATGGACCAATAACAATGGAGGAACTCCTAATAACAATTAAAAACAGAAAAGCAACAAGGCCACAGGCCCAGATGCCATACCGGCAGAATGGTACAAGATAGACAACGAAACAATAAGAAACCATATGTTAGAAACTTTTAATTTATGTAGACTTGAGGGAAAAATCCCCAAATCTTGGTCAGAATCACTGACAACCTTAATACATAAACAGGGTACAGAACCAGAAAAAATTAAAAATTATAGGCCTATATCATTATTAAATGTAGATTATAAGATCTTTATTGCCATTTATGCAGAGAGACTCAAAAGAGTTATAAATGGAATAATACACCAAGACCAAAATGGGTTTCTTCCAGGGAGACAAATTAAAAATAATATTAGAACTGTAATAAATATACTAGAGTACTATGAACAACACCCAGACAAGACGGCATCTTTAATGTTTTTGGACGCTCAAAAAGCCTTCGACAACGTTAATTGGATATTTATAAAAATGCAATTAAATAAAATGAGATTTGGCCCAAAATTTGTTAACCTAATAGATACCATATATTCAAAACAAACAACGAATATAATATTGAATAACAGTCAATTACCAATACTTGACATAAATAAGGGAGTTCGCCAAGGATGTCCTATATCACCATTGTTATTTATTATGACCCTTGAAACCTTATTAATTAAAATAAGAGCGGACCCCAAAATAAAAGGTTTAACCGTAGGAGATGAAACCTACAAACTCCAGGCCTTTGCAGACGATCTAATGTTTATAATTGAAGAACCGACTACAACAGTTCCTACCTTACTACAAACCATTGAACAATATGGAAACGTAGCAGGTTTAAAGATAAACAAAAGCAAAACACATTACTTGACCAAAAATATGAATAAAACACTAGAAACTAAATTAGAAAGTATTTCTGGAATAAAGACTGTAAAAAAGGTAAAATATTTAGGAATAAATTTAACAGCGAAAACAATAACATTAAAAAATGATAATTATATGAAATTACTAGCAGAAATTAAAAAAGACTTAGCAATGTGGAATAATTTGAAAATATCTTTCTTAGGAAGAATTGCAACAATCAAGATGAACATTTTACCCAAGGTCTTATTTCTTTTTCAGACAATACCAATAAACCCAGGGGGTATCTTTTTAAAAACTTTAACAAACTTAGTTAAAAAATTTATATGGCAAGGTAAAAAAGCAAGGATAAAAATGAATTGTTTAGAAGATATTAAAGAAAGAGGAGGATTTGGCCTTCCAAATTGGAAACTATATTATCAGGCCGCTGCATTAACATGGCTTAGAGATTGGATAATTTTAGATAATAAAAGAACACTTGACCTAGAAGGACATGATTTAATGCTTGGATGGCACGCATTTTTATGGTATGATAAGGACAAAAACCATTCATATTTTAAAAGGCATACATTAAGGAAATACTTATTAGAAGTATGGAAAGACATAAAGAAAAATCATTTTTTAAGTATCCCAGACTGGCTAGCTCCTTTAGAAGCAATAACACATCCAAAGTCTATAAAGGATAAGAAAATAACTTATAGATATAAAGAACTATTAAATGATCAGATGAAGCTTAAATCTAGAATTGAATTACAAGAAGAAGGGATAATAATAGATTGGTGGCACTACGCCCAGATCCGATCTAGATATCAGAAGGATAAAATTCTTTACATTTTTAATAAAAGTAAGAATCCTTTAACTACTTTAATTACCACTAATTCAACAAAAATGATAGGGAAAATATATAAATTACTTATCGCTCATAAAAATATAGAGTTGACTTTAAAAGATACTATGATAAGATGGTGTAGAAATATTGGCAAGGAAATAGATATAGACACATGGGAGAAAGTATGGATTAACAATTGGAAAATGACTAAATCAGTTTCCCTAAAAGAAAATCAAATCAAAATGTTTTATAGATGGCATCTCCCACCAAATAGGATAGCAAAAATGTTTCCCAAAACATCCCCAACATGCTGGAAATGTAAGAAGGATATAGGAACTTATTATCATCAATGGTGGACATGTGGTAAAGCAAAAATATATTGGAAAATGATTGAAAAAATATTAAAAGAAATAATAAAGCAAGATATAGATAATACCCCGGAATTTTACTTACTAGGTGTCACAAATCAGACCTACAAGAAAGAAATTTTTTATTTAATTATACACATATTAACTGCGGCTAGAATAATATATGCGCAAAATTGGAAAGGGGAGGAAATCCCCAAGGAAGAAGAGGTCATAGCTAAAATATTAGATTGCGCTGAAATGGATATGATGACAAGAAGATTAAACGATCAAGAGGATACTAAATTTTATGAAACATGGAACAATGTTTATAAATGGATAGATAAGAAAAAATAAGATATATCTTTAGTTGTTTTTTTTGTATTAGTTTTTACCTAGGTGATAATAATATTAATATTAGTTTAAAAGGACTTTTTGACGATTATGATATAGTAGTGTATGTATGTATAAGTATAAGCAACATACCAAGATCTTCGATGTATAATAGTTGAATTTAGTTTTATTGTTTGGATTGAAGGTTTGACACTATTTTACTATAGTAATTAGGATTATATTAAAGGTATTTTTTGGTAATTATGTTATACTAACCCTACTTAACACTCACATCAAGATCTGTAAAACTTTAACTCAAATTTATTAACTTTTTTTACTATAATAGATAACATATATTTAATTATGTATTCTTTTTCTATATTTGAATGTATACTTTCATAAGAAGCGGGGGAAATATACCCCCACTTTATGTTTATTGTTTGTATGTATTTGTTTGTTTTTATGAAAAATAATAAAAAAATTGAAAAAAAAGAAAAGAAAAGAAATAAAAGCTCGGAATTTGGGTGGGAGGAGGAGAAGGAAGAGGAGGAGGAGGACAGTCGCTGCTGAAGGAAGAAAGTGAGGTGAAGGGTGAAGTAGACCCAGGACACGGGATGAATTGAGAACGGTACGTTTATTCAGCTCAGTAAGTAAAAGTGACTTTCAGCTGTACCGTCTGCTTTGCCTGGAAGAAACCGCTCCTTTTATACATTTGCGGTTCCCGCCAAAGCAATAGCCAGGCGCGCCTGAGCCAATCAGGAGCGACTTCCTTATTTGGCTCAGGCAGCGTTAGAAAAGAGGAACAAACCATTTCAATGATACAAAGGTAGCCATTACGGGATACAACAAAGGGAATAAAAAAAATCCAAAACTTTAAGGCTTTAAAAAAAAAAGATGGACTCTGAGGTGGCAAGGAGGAGCACACACCTCCCATACACCCAACACAAGGCTGCCTCCCATACTCTGAGTCAGAGAGAGCAACCCAGGGGGAATGGCAAGAAACTGGCCGGGCCTTCATGCTGCTCTCAAATTTCCTGGGAAATATTTCCCAGCTCGGGTTCTTAAATAGAAAATGGTTCTTAAGAAGAGGCAAAAAAATCTTGAACACCCGGTTCTTATCTAGAAAAGTTCTTAAGTAGAGGCATTCTTAAGTAGAGGCACCACTGTATAGTACATAAAATTATACTCTACAATGTCCTACCTGTCAATGACTACTTCAGCTTCAACCACAACAATAGATGATGTTCGTCCATCGTGTTCAAAGAGGGCCTTCACATCTAACAGGTTACAGGGTTTCCCAGGAGGTGGTGCCAATATCGAGGGACTTGAAGGAGGTTTTCAACGTGTCTTTGTATCGTTTCCTTCGTCCCCCGTATGATCGCTTTCCTTTAGACAGCTCACCATAGAGGAGCCGTTTAGGGATGCGATGGTCTGGCATCCAAGCAACATCGCCTGCCCAGTGTATCTGGGCAGGGTGGGAATTGATGATAGGCCTGCTCTGGAGAGGACTTCTGGGTCAGGCACCTTATCACCTGTGTCTGGCACACAATAGATACAAACTTATGGTAAACTGCTCCAAACTTGAAAATACAGCCGGTGATCAGCAGAGTAGCTTGCAGTAATGCACTCTAACCATTGTGCCACCGAGGCTCTCTATGGTGGGACAAAAACTCACGGTCTCCTGATGATTGGCCCAAAGTCACCAAGCCAGCTTTCATGTCTAGGCTGGGACTAGAACTCAGAGTCTCCTAGTGATTAGCCCAAAGTCACCCAGCTGATTTTCATGTTTAAGGCGGTACTAAAACTCACGGTCTCCTGATGATTGGCCCAAAGTCACCAAGCCAGCTTTCATGCCTAGGGCGGGACTAGAACTCAGAATCTCCTGCTGATTGGCCCAAAGTAACCCAGCTGATTTTCATGTCTAAGGCGGGACTAGAACTCATGGTCTCCTGATGATTGGGCCAAAGTCACCCAACCAGCTTTCATTGCTAAGGTGGGATTAGAACCCACAGTCACCCAGTTTTTAGCCTAATGTTTTAACCACTAGACACAAACTGGGGCTCTCTTTTCAACCCCATTAACAACAATAGAAATCAGTTGCACCCTTGAACCAACGAATGCTATTTTTGCTTCAGAGCTGGAGAGGTTTGCTCCTCAGATCCATTGGGAATCACCTGGTTTTATTTTATTTTATTTTTTATCAAACCTTCATGCCCACATAGCTGTGTGCGCTTATTAATTCATGTGTCCTAAATCAGCCCCATCTAAGCAAAATGCAATTACGGTTGCTGTGTGACGGATTCTGGGCTCCTTAGCATCCAACCCTGAAAAGATCAATATCCATCATTCCATACCCTGGAAAATTCAATAAGTAATTGCTCAATTTGCCACACAGCCACACAAGCTGCAGCTACACAATTTTTCTTTTTTTGTTGACCATCTGCTCAGTGGTGACAGTATACATTCCCTCTTTGGTGTCTCTGCCAACTTAACTGATTATACCTAAGCTGCTGGGTCAAGGATCCAGCAACTGCCCTTGTGTTGGAAAACTCAAATGTTAGGGTTTATTTTTTCTCATGAGTGAAGTATCTCACCGGCATCAGAGATAGGTTTCACATATCAGCGATAGGTTTCCCTCAACACTGTCAGACTTTTTACTAAATCTGCACTTCTATTTCTACTAGTTTTTCCTCATCATTCCTATCATCCTTTTCCTCCCACTTAGGACTGTATGACTGTAACTTGTTGCTTCTATCCTAAGATTTTTATTAATATTGATTGTTTCTTCATTGCTTATTTGACCCCTATGACAATCGTTAAGTGTTGTACCACATGATTCTTGACAAATGTCTCTTTTTCTTTTATGTATGCTGAGAGTATATGCACCAAGACAAATTCCTTGTTTGTCCAATCACACTTGGCCAATAAAAATTCTATTCTATTCTATTCTATTCTATTCTATATCATTGCTACCGGTTGCTTCTGCACATGTATAGAACCTTCTGTGAGATGGTATGATTGGGTCAATCCAAAAAATATTTAAAAGCTTAAATATCTATAATGTAGTCAAATCTTTCAAATTTTGAAAGTATACAGGGGGTAAAATTGTCAGCAATCTTGTTACTTGTTTTTTGTATTAGATATATAAAACAAAATGGTTGTTTAGCAATTAATTTTGGATTTATGATTTGGGTGATAAGAGTGAAATCAACAAAGATCAAGATTCAGGTATATAGAATATAGCAATGTAAATGTGAAATTAGCAGGCTGATAAAACAAGACCTATGATTAGAAAGCTGTAGCAATAATGCCAACGAGCAGGTTGGCATGTGTAAATCATTGAGTGTTCAAGATACAACTGTAAGTATGAATGTTTTATTTTTTGGGGGGGAGGGTTCCTGTGTGTTTTTTTTAATGTAAATAATTAATAATTTGTTTTTGTTTGTTTTTTAAAAAAGAACCTTCTGCAAATGTGCAGATCATCTTTGATGATGTCCGGACAGGAATCCCAGCGACTGGTGAGGTCCCACAGAGTTGGTCTCCTTAGGGTCCTGTCGACTAAACAATGTCAACAAATGGGACCTAGGGGAAGAGCCTTCTCTGGGGGGGGCGGCCCTCTGGAATCAGCTCCCCCCAGAGATTCACACTGCCCCCACGCTCCCTGCCTTGCAAAAGAGTTTAAAAACTCATCTTTGCCGCCAGGCGTTTTTAGATCTTCCCCCCTGACCAATGAATGTTTCTTAGTATGATTGTCGAATGAATGGTAAATCAGAATTTTAAGGACTGTTTTCTTTAGTGTATTATTAATTGGATTGTTTATTACTGTTTTCTGTATATGCTGCGAGTTGCCCCGAGTCCTCAGAGAGGGGCGGCATACAAATCCAATTAAATCTAAATCTAAATCTAGCCAGAACCTCCTTCCACTGCCACTACTGGTTTGCCCAAGCTGAGGAAAACTGGTAGCAACCCACCACTGATCTTGGAATCCTAATACACAATCAGCTAAACATGAGCTGGCAGTGTGCAGCAGCAGCCCAAAATATCCAATGCAATCCTAAATTGCATTAACAGAGGGAACATAAGAACATAAGAGGAACCATGCTGAATCAAGTCAAAGCCCATCGAGTCCAGCATTTTGTGTCACACAGTGGCTCACCAATTGTCCATGGGGATCTTGAGCAGAAAGAGAAGGCAAAAACCCTCCCTTTCCCTTGACCCCTCAACAAATGGTACCCAAGGGAATCTTGCCTGCCTCAACCAACATAGAGGCAGCACTTGGACCTCTGTGGGATACAATCTAGGACTAGGGAGGTACTAATACCACTCTATAAAGCCCTAATTAGACCACACATAGAGTACGGCATCCAGTTTTGGTCACCATACTACAAAAAGACCTTGAAACATTAGAGAAAATGCAGTGGAGAGCAACCAGGATGATAAGGGGACTGGAAGCTGTAGCATACGAAAAGCAGTTGCAAGAACTGGGCATTGATAGTCTAGCGAAGAAAAGGGCCAGGGGAGACCTGAGAGCAGTCTTCCAATATTTGAGAGGTTGCCACAGGGAAGAAGGGGTCAGGCTGTTACCAAGGCACCAGAAGGCCAGACAAGGAGAGATTCAACCTGGAAATAAGGAGAAAGTTTCTGACAGTGAGAGCAATCCAGCAGTGGAACAGCTTGCCTATGAAGGTTCTGAGAGCTCCAACACTTGAGACCTTCAAGAGGAAATGGGACTGCTATCTGTCTGAAGTGTGTAGGCACTCCTGCTGAAGCAGGAGGGTTGGACTAGATGACATACAAGGTCCCTTCCAACTCTAGTAATCTATAATCTGTAAATTTAAACTTTCTCTAAATGTAGATCACTGGAGGTTTTTAAGAAGAGATTGGACAGCCATTTTTCTGAAATGGTATAGGGTTTCCTACATGAGCAAGAGGTTGGCTAGAAGATCTCTAAAGTCCCTTCTGTTCTGTCTCACATGAAGATCACTAGAAGATCTCTAAGGTCCCTTCTGTTATGTCTCACATGGCAGCCGGCCAGTAATTAACCTCAAATTAAAACTCAAACACAAAGGTTTTGAAATGAAAAAGAGTCTATTTACAATATCATTTTTTGAACAGCACAAACAAGGACTAAAGAATGTCTTTCAACTGCCAAAGGTCAAGTGGGAGGCCCAATTGATAAGATAAATTCCCAAACAAATGATTCTCAAGCCAAGGATTACTTACAAGATTCTTAACCCTATAAGTGTCCAGTACTGCAGCAAGGTTTGTCAGAACAACAAACAAAAACAACTCTTCACATGCTCTTCTCCTCCAGAGGCATAGACGTTGGCTTTTTGCAAAGGACACCTCCCAATTTCTCCCCTTATATATCCTCTGGGAGTGCAGACTATGCACAACTGTGCTCACTTCCTCCTTCTGAGCCTCCGTAACTGCTCTTGCCTCCCCCACATCCTTCTGATGCGTACATCCAGGATTGGATCCCTTATCTCCTCTTTCTCCTCCGACCCAGGCAAATCCCCAGTTGGAGGTTGTGCAGCTTCTGCAGGCTCCTCACACCCAGACTCCCCCTCCTCATCCTTCCCCTCCTCCTCCTCCTCACTGTCCGACTCCTCCGACAACCACATAGGCTGACCATGGCCAGATGGCCCAAGTTCATCAGACTCAAAGTCTGTTGCCAGAGGACCTGGCTGCGAGCCAACCACAACACCTTCCACCTCTGTTATTCGTTTATTGTAATCTGTGGTAGAATTGCTGTCCCAGAAATCTTTAAACAAGCCACATGGTCACTTTCAAAAAATATTATCAAGTACATTGAACTTTGATTATCTAAGATGGCTGCCAGTAAGGCTTTATAGAAAGTTGTGAGGCTTGACAACTGAAGCCAGGCAGAGTCTTGCCAAGTTAGAGTGTCAACCCTCCTTCCAACTGCGCTCCAGAAGCACCAAAATGTCATTACAGTGTAGTTCATAAATCTCAGCATGGTTGGCATTTATTGATTAAAGCTCCGAGGTAAATTGATCAGTTGCTCTCTCTTCTACTCTCTCTCTCTCTTTTTCTCTCTTGCCAGCAGGTTATTAAAATAATACAGTAGGATGTAATAAACTCTGTATCAGTGACACATGAAGATAAGACCGGGCTCCTACTACAAATTTTGAACGTGGGCCACGGAATGGTGCCCTTCAGCCACCATTTCATTTGCTACCTATTTATCGAGAAGAATAATTTCAAGAATATATCATTTGCCTTCAGTTCTGGCTCAGAGTTCTTTCGTTCAAAAATATCTACCATATTACACAGCTTATCGTAGAAGGTGGTGTCGGAAGGGATTTCTGAATGTGAGCTTTAACTCTGAGTGCTGAGCTATTTTAGACCTATTTCCATTTACTTCTTTCTGCATAAAGGCTTTCTGTTTGTGTGTATATATATATAATGAGCCTTAAAACAATTGGTTCTACCAGATTTTTCTGTAACCTGGGGGTGAGAGGACTTTAAATCTATTGGGTATTGATTATTAATTTGCAGAGTTTGTACTATTTACTTTTGCAGCAGATATGGCACCGCAAGAAGGAGAAACACGTGGCCGGCAATCCCCTTTGTTTAGTAGTAAATAATCACTCCTTGTATAAGATGAAAAGGTCAATCTTTTAGGTACAATTTACCGTATTTTTCAGGGTATAAGACGCACCTTGTTCCTCCCTGAAAGTGGGTGATAATTAGGATGTGTCTTATACTCTGAATGTAGCTTTTTTTATTACTCTAACTACAGTAGCTGCTAGCAATCTTTCCAGCTCTTACTTTGCAGGCTCTTTCATTGTTTCTCTCTGTGAAGACTGTTTTCCAAGCCCTAAGTGTTTGCAGGTTTTTTTTTTTCATTACTCTAACTTGCTCTGAGTAAGTTTCTTTCCAGCCCTAACCAGGTGCTAACGATGTTCCCAGCTCTTACTGGCTTGCAGGCTCTTTCATTGTTTCTCTCTTCCAAGAATGTATTCCAAACCCTATTGCTTTACTTGCTCCAGATGTTTCTTTCCAGCCCTAACCAGGTGCAATTAATGTATCAAAGCCCTTTCATTGTTTCTCTCTGCAAATAATGTTTTCCAAGCTCTAAGTCTTTGCAGAGTTTTTTTCATTACTCTAATTTTCTCTGATTAAGTTTCTTTCTAGCCCTAACCAGGTGCTAATAATGTTCCCATCTTTTACCGGCTTGCAAGCTCTTTCATTGTTACTCTCTTCCAAAAATGTATTCCAAACCCTATTGCTTTACTTGCTCCAGATGTGTCTTTCCAGCCCTAACCAGGTGCAATTAATGTATCAAAGCCCTTTCATTGTTACTCTCTGTGAAGGATGTTTTCCAAGCCCTAAGTCTTTGCAGGGGTTTTTTTCCCCATTGGTCTAACTTGTTACAAATGTTTCTTTCCTAACCAGGTGCTAATGTTGTTTCCCGCGCAGCGATAGCACCCCGAGTGAGTTGTGGCCTTTGGGAGCAGCAGCGCTGTGGTTCCGAAGGCCATGACTCACTCAGGGCACCATCGCCAAGAGATTATTGTGATGTGAGAGAGAACAGAACAGGCTGTTCAGCTGGAGCTCGGGGCTGCATGGCCACCTTCCCGCACTGCCTGCCATCTTCTCGGCAAGGGAGAAGCCATTGCGCAAGGTAAGGCAGGCAACAGGGAGTGGAGCACTCAGGCAGCTCGCGGCAGAACCATCACTCGCGGCAGGGCAGATGGGGAGGGCAACCCAGCAGGGCAGGCGGTGGGGGTAACTTGCCTTATTTTCACTTTCCAGCCTGGGTGAATGGGTGAACAGTGAACAGTGCAGTCAGGCGGTAGGGAAAGCAAGTAGGATGCTTGGCTGCATAGCTAGAGGTATAACAAGCAGCAAGAGGGAGATCATGATCCCGCTATATAGAGCGCTGGTGAGACCACATTTGGAATACTGTGTTCAATTCTGGAGACCTCACCTACAAAAAGATATTGACAAAATTGAACGGGTCCAAAGACGGGCTACAAGAATGGTGGAAGGTTTTAAGCATAAAATGTATCAGGAAAGACTTAATGAACTCAATCTGTATAGTCTGGAGGACAGAAAGGAAAGGGGGGACATGATCGAAACATTTAAATATGTTAAAGGGTTAAATAAGGTCCAGGAGGGAAGTGTTTTTAATAGGAAAGTGAACACAAGAACAAGGGGACACAATCTGAAGTTAATTGGGGAAAAGATCAAAAACAACATGAGAAAATATTATTTTACTGAAAGAGTAGTAGATCCTTGGAACAAACTTCCAGCAGACGTGGTAGATAAATCCACAGTAACTGAATTTAAACATGCCTGGGATAAACATATATCCATCCTAAGATAAAATAAAGAAAATAGTATAAGGGCAGACTAGATGGACCATGAGGTCTTTTTCTGCCGTCAGACTTCTATGTTTCTATGTTTTTGCTTGTATGCACTGTTATATATATCAGGGGCCCCCATCCATGGACTGGATGTTGCGGGGCCCTGATATAACAGTATAATCCATGTAAGGCTTCCAATAAAATTAGAGTCTACATTAGATTTACTTTGCGTATAGGAAGTTGTTCTTCACAATGAAGCATACTCCTTCCATTTAATTAGTCTCACTTCCTAAGAAGGAACCAAAGATCTTTTCCATTAAAAAACATAAAAAATCCTTGCAGCCATTATTACGTGCACTGTAGTTCAGGGAGTTTGGGAGGAATGCATAGTTTAATGAAATTTAATAGAAATGTCTCAGTTTGAAATGGAATTAAAACCTTCAAAATCCATTGCATTAGGCTACGAGTCATTCTTTCAGGAGTCAAGGGATTTAACAACATTGCTGCTATATTTGAAAAAAGAAAAAAAGATCCAATCTGTTTATTACATTTCCCACATTTTTTTAAAGAGCAGTGATTATTCCTTTTAAGAATCAAGTCTAGAATAATCTGACAGCAGCAAGATGTCTGATAGCATTTATTTTTAAGTACAGTATTCAAAAATCAATGTAGATTTAGATTTAATTAGATTTGCATGCCGCCCCTCTCCGAGGACTCAGGGCGGCTCACAGCATATACAAAAAACAGAGGACAGTAATAAACAATCCCCCTTTCTAAGTGATCTGTAAGGGGCGTGCATAAGCGCACCACTGTGCCTACCGTCCCTGTCCTATTGTCTCCTTTTGTTACTTTTTATCATTACTTAGCTAATGTTTAAATTAATGTACAAATTATCACCCTATAATTGTTTAACTAACTAACTAACTAACTAACTAACTAACTAACTAACTAACTAAATAAATAAATAAATAAATAAACAAACAAACAAACAAACAAATAAACGAATAAATGAATAAACTAATGAACGAATAAAATAATGAACAAAAGAACGAATGAACGAATGAACGAATGAACGAATGAACGAATGAACGAATGAACGAATGAACGAATGAACGAATGAACGAATGAACGAATGAACGAATGAACGAATGAACGAATGAACGAATGAACGAATGAACGAATGAACGAATGAACGAATGAACGAATGAACGAATGAACGAATGAACGAATGAACAAATGAACGAATAAATAAATAAATGTGAACATTCCTCACAAGAGCTACGTGCCTTGCAACCTTACTTTCTAGATAAACCTCGTATATTCACAGTGCTTTACAGCCATCTTTAAGCAGTTTACAGAGTCAGCCTATTGCTCCCAACAATCTGTGTCCTCATTTTATGGATCTTGGAAGGATAGAAGGCTGAGTCAATCAGAATCGAACTCCTGGAGTAAGCAATGAGTTAGCCCAGTGAGTTAGCTCAGATAACACAATCTGAAGTTAGATTATGGGCACAATCTGAGGGCGCAATCTGAGGTTAGTTAGGGAAAAGATCAGAAGCAACATGAGAAAATGTTACTTTACTGAAGGAGTAGTAGATGCTTGGAACAAACTTCCAGCAGACGTGACTGGTAAATCCACAGTAACTGAATTTAAACATGCCTGGGATAAACATAGATCCATCCTAAAATAAAATACAGGAAATAGTATAAGGGCAGACTAGATGGACCATGAGGTCTTTTTGTGCTATAAATCATCTATGTTTCTATGTTTCTATGTTTCTATAATATAAAATGTGAAAATAAATGAGCAGATAAAGTTCCTAGTGCAGCTCTTCCTTTTGCAGATTTCCCCTAGAACAGCACTTTACAAATTTGGCTACTTTAAGACAGGAGGACTTCAACTCCCAGAATTCTCCAGCTAGAATATGGGGAATTCTGGGAGTTTATGTCTACCTATCTTAACGTTTGAGAAACACTGCTGTAGAACATCAAGTCTGCGCTGGCAGCCAATCAGAGCCTTGCTTTTACTTAACCAAGTGAGGTTATCGGCGAATGGCTGAACAGGTAGTTTAACAATTCCTCTGGGTTCACCCGACTTGTGTTCTTTTTGACAGGTCGCGCTCATTTTCTCTGGACTCAGTACGGCATCTTCTACTAAAAGGGCCTTAGGGATCCTCATTGTCTCTCATCTTCAGGAAGCACCAGCGGTGCCTGAAATGAGAGCAAGAAACCTAAATTAGAAGATGATTAAGAGGCTGTTTCTGTTTTCCCAGGAGTTTCGACATCCTTCTGAAAAAGCCTAAATTGAAAAGCTTTCCTTTTCAAGGAGGAAAGTAAATTGAAAACCAAGCAGATTAGCGGCTGGTTCCATCCGAAGGATTATTCTCCAGAGATCAGGTGCCTGAGCAGCAAACCTGTGAATCTATAAGAAGAAATGATAAATAGATATAGGTAGTCCTCCACTTGTGACCACAATTAAGCCAACATTTCTGTAGTTAAGTGAGACATTTGTCCAGTGAGTTTTAATAATAATAATAATTTTATTTATTTATTTATTTATTTATTTATTTATTTATTTAATTATTTGTTTAATTAATTAATTAATTGATTTGGTCAATTTTTATGCCGCCCTTCTCCTTAGACTCACGGCGGCTTACAACATGTCAGCAATAGCACTTTTTTAACAGAGCCAGCCTATTGCCCCCACAATCTGGCTCCTCATTTGACCCACCATGGAAGGATGGAAGGCTGAGTCAACCTTGAGCCGGTGATGAGATTTGAACCGCTGACCTTCAGATCTACAGTCAGCTTCAGTCGCCTGCAGTACAGCACTCTACCTGCTGCGCCACCCCGGCTCTTGACCTCCGTTCTCTCTGGGGCAGTCTCTCAAATATCATGTCTCTATCATTATCAGGTCTCTATCACTGCTATCCTGTCTCCCCTGGTACTTCACAGTTCCTGTTCATTGTATGTTTTAGCATCCAGTCCCCTAATCATCTTGATTGCTCTTCTCTGCACTCTTTCTACAGTCTACATTTGGGCTGGTGACCAAAACTGGATGCAATACTCTAGGTGTGGTCTTACTAAGGCTTTATAAAGTGGTATTAGTTCTTCCCTTGATCTTGATTGTACCCCTTTCTTAATGCAACCTAGGATTTCATTGGCTTTTTTGGTGGCCGCTTGTATTTATTTATTTTATTATTTTATTTTATTTTATTTTATTTTTATATTTTATTTTATTTTATTTTATTTTATTTTATTTTATTTTATTTTATTTTATTTTATTTTATTTTATTTTATTTTATTTTATTTTATTTTATTTATTTTATTTTATTTTATTTTATTTTATTTTATTTTATTTTATTTTATTTTATTTTATTTTATTTTATTTTATTTTATTTTATTTTATTTTATTTTATTTTATTTTATTTTATTTTATTTTATTTTATTTTATTTTATTTTATTTTATTTTATTTTATTTTATTTTATTTTATTTTATTTTATTTTATTTTATTTTATTTTATTTTATTTTATTTTATTTTATTTTATTTTATTTTATTTTATTTTATTTTATTTTATTTTATTTTATTTTATTTTATTTTATTTTATTTTATTTTATTTTATTTTATTTTATTTGTTTGTTTTGTCCAATACACAATTATACAAAATGAGGGTTATAGAGGATATAATCAGGTAGAATGTATTAAAAGGGGAATAGAGGAGAAAATAAAGGAGTGAAATATAACTATGAGAGAATAGCAGGAAAAGATATAGGTATAGAAGAGAAGATATAGGAGAGACAGGAGAGACAATAGGACAGGGGACGGTAGACACTCTGGTGCACTTATGTACGCCCCTTAGGAACTTGGTGAGGTCAACCGTGGATAATCTAAGGGTAAAGTGTTGGGGGTTCAGCCTTCTTCCATCCGGGCAAGATCCAGACAGTGTAATTTCAACTAATAACTCTCCATCCATCCCTGAGAATTCTGAAGGTCGAACTTTTATACCTCTGAATGAAGGTTGAAGAAAATAGATTACTTCAATGTTTTCTACTGGAGATTGTCCTTTAAAGCAGTGTTTCCCAATCTTGGCAACTTGGAGATATCTGGACTTCAACTCCCAGAATTCCCCAGCCAGCATTTGCTGGCTGGGGAATTCTGGGAGTTGAAGTCCAAATATCTTGAAGTTGCCAAGGTTGGGAAACACTGCTTTAGACATTTATCCTATTGCAAAGCTGAGGATTACTGGGTTAGCAGGAACCAAAAGGATTTCTTCACATGAAGTGATTATCTCTGGGTTGGCTCTTGCATCGTGTCAAAGCTATTTCTCAAATTTGCATTGTATTTGCTTTGGGCCTTCTGCCCAACAACTAACTTTGAGACCACCATTACTGGCAACAAGTTATGTTCATTTTCCATAGCTCAAGTTTTCAAATCACACACATTCTCTCTATTTATATCGGGCACAAAGCAGATAATAAATCATACTTCTATGAATAATAACAACCTACATTGCTGTTTGGCATTATAATAAAGCTCTATTGAAACACCATCCAATTGCTGCTGCTTCCCACCTGGCCTTTAGAGATGATATGATTGTATTCACAATGGGGAATTAACAGGGATCTCTTCCTGTTCACCATTAAGCCTGGTATCCATTTAAAAAAAAAAAGATTGTGTGATTATTATGATACTGGAAGCAGACAATCTGTCAAAGAAGGCAACATCAAAATCTGGAAATCTACCTGTTCTGTCAGGCTCTCTGGTAGGAGCCTCCCGAAAAATCAAGGGTACAAATTTCAGACACACACACGTTTGAAAATACAAAACAATGTTCTTTATCCCAAAATTCAAAATAAACTAAGCACTCTTTTTGTATTGCAAAGAGCACTCGTCCCAAAACAGCCGGGTTGTCTGTACAATTAACCTTAAGCAGTCATTAAGTACTTAGCTAGCAGCTGTGAAAAAACTTCACACTCCTTTTTCTTCCAACGAAGTGAGACACACACACACACACACAAACACATGTTGCTCTGCTTTGTTTTCAAAGGCGTGAAAAATCAACAAGCAAAGTCCAGAAACCAGCAACCCAGGATTCCTGGCGAACTGCAATCAGATAATCTTCCACAATGGCCAAACCCACACGCTGCTATTTATAGCAACAGCCCTAATTACTGGAGCCCCACCCAAACACAGGTGGCCGCTCTTATCTCCTGTAATATGTCCTTACTTGGTCTCTTCTACGCATAATTCTGCACTTGCGTGGATCCAAAACATCTTCATCCGAATCAATGGAAGATAAGGGAGATTGACTGCCTGGGCTGTGTGCCAAGCCCCCCTCTTCCGAGTCACTCTCACCTTCTTCTTCGTCCAAGGAAACTAACTGTGAACTGACTCTGTCGGCAATAACACAGGCCTGTGACATGTTGAAGTTTCCCCTGCATCCACCTCCACATTCCTTGGGGCAGGAGCTGGGCCAGAGCCCACCACAATACTACCTAGAGTGAAAAACAGTGGTAATGTGGAAAATAGTTGTTATTCATTCCAAGCCAGAATGATTGGTTTATTTCACTTGTTTACTGAATAAAAGAGAAAAGGGGTATGGGATTCATTGTCCAGGTTTTGAAATGTTTGCAAGCCAAAGCCTATACAAGTTAACAGTAGTAATTTTATTTTACTACTTTGTGGAGGGGGTGCACCACAGACATACAGGTACAGTGGTCACACCTACCGTATTTTTTGGAGTATAAGATGCACTGGAGTATAAAATGCACCTTAGTTTTTGGGGAGGAAAATAGGGAAAAGAATCTGCTTACCAGGTATTCATCTGGCTAGCGTCCTTAGTCTGGTCAGCTTCAGCACATTATTTTATCCCCTGGTTAGGGCTTTAAAAAAAACTTTATTTGGAGAGAGTAACAATGAAAGAGCTTGCAAGCTAGTGAGACTTGGGAACATTGTTAGAACTTGGTTAGGGCTGGAAATAAAAATGCTGAGCAAGTAGAGCAATAAAATAAAAACTGCAAAGACTTAGTGCTTGGAAAACATTCTTTGTAGAGAATAACAGTGAAAGACCTTGCAAGCCAGTAAGAGCTGGGAATATTGTTAACACCTGGTTAGGGCTGGAAAGAAATATCTGGAGCAAGTTAAAGCAATGAAAAAAACCTGTCCACTGAGAGCATGTGCACCAAGACACATTCCAATCACACTTGGCCAATAAAATTCTATTCTATTCTATTCTATTCTATTACTATCATTAAGTGTTGTACCACATGATTATTGACAAATGTATCTTTTTCTTTAATAATAATAATAATAATAATAATAATAATAATAATAATAATAATGTTCTGTCGGGCTCTCTGGTAGACTTCTCCCAAAAATTCAGAGGTACAAATTTCAGACACACAAACGTTTGAAAATTCAAAACAATGTTCTTTATAATGAAAAGTCACTTAAACTAAGCCCTCTTTTGGTATAGCAAAGAGCACTCGTCTCCAAACAAACTGGTAATTTGTACAAGTCCCTTATCAGTTATGTGATACTTAGCTTGCAGCTGTGAGTCAATTCACAGTCCTTCTACTTTCACAAAGTGAAACACACTTTGCTCTGGTTTAGTTTCAAAGCGGGGGGAAATCAGCACACAAAAGGTCAAAGTCAGTAAAGCAGTCATGAAACACAATGATCAGATAATCCTCCACAATGGCCAAACCCACAGGCAGCCTCACTAATTACCACAGCCCCACCCAACCACAGGTGGCCTCATTTTCTTTGATAATAATCTCTCAGTTGTTGTTGCCTATGCATCGCTCTCCGCATGCGTGGCTGTATCATTAACTCTTGTTCTGAATCCAAGGAGGAGCTAGATAATTGATCTCCTTCTGAGCTGTCTGCCCCACTCTCCTCCTCCCTGACACTCATGTCTTCTTGGTCAGAGGAGCCTTCATCAGCAGATTCCACCAGGGGCAAAACAGGCCTGCAGCATGTGGATGTCTCCCCCACATCCACAGTCCTTGGGGCAGGAGCTGGGCCAGAGCTAACCACAACAAATAATAATAATAATAATAATAATAATAATAATAATAATAATAATTTATTAGATTTGTAGGCCACCCCTCTCCGTAGACTCCATAGACTTATGTTCTCTGAGAGCATATGCACCAAGACAAATTCCTTGTGTGTCCAATCACACTTGGCCAATAAAAATCTATTCTATTCTATTCTATTCTACTCTACTCTACTCTATTCTAATTTCTTCCAACAACTTAACATTTCAAGTTTAGGGTACATGAAGATGAAAATGGTACCAGTACATAAAATCCATAATGCCAATTTTTAAAATAGTAATTAAGTGTAGTGCCATAACTGGGAGATGATATTAGTATGTCACTAGAGGACTGTTGTGGAAAATGACAGTTGATTGGGATAAGGGCCTCCTGGTATATTTAGAGTATCAAAGCAAATAAAAAGCCAAGCCTATTTTCATAATTGCATATTTGTGATTCATTTTTCTTGATGTTTCAATATTTTATTGTGAATTAATTTTTGGAGAGAACTAACCTATCTCCCTTTGACATTCAATTCTGCTAGGTAACATTTGCCACTGTCTTTCAAGAGAGGTAATTATTAGTTTGCTATTCTGGGCATCTTCTTAATTAATGTCAAGCACATCCAAGAGCAAGGAGCAACAACAGGTTGACCTTCTGTGGATTTGTAAGTGAAGCAGGATGAGGTTTTCTTGCACCTTAGATGCCAAGCCAGTGAGATATATACCGCAGCAATAGTCTGCACTGGGAAATAATAATTTTGCCATCTCTGAAAAATGCCATCGTAAACTAATTTCATATTTTTTCTCAAGAATTATAATAAAATGTCACCGAGGACACCAGCAATCAAAACTCAAAGATTTCTAGTTCGTGATTATTTCCTCCAGATTCTTAATTAAAATTTTTAGATAAAAGGTAGGAAAAAGAAAGTAAAATTTACATTATATTCGGAGTATAGTTGCATTGATGGGTCTTCCCTTTCTCTTTTTTTAACACTAAAAATTAGGACTCTGGATACTTTGCATTTATTTTCTAAGTTAGTGGGGATTTTTTTTTAACCTGGCAACTTTAAACTTTGCTGCAAATAGTTTCAAAATATCCTGCCTTGAATGGGCTTTGCTTATGAGATCTAGATAGTTGCCTTCCTCTTTCAATAAGCTCTATTTTTTTTTTATTTATTTATTTATTTATTTATTTATTTATTTATTTATTTATTTATTTATTTATTTATTTATTTATTTATTTATTTATTTATTTATTTATTTATTTATTTATTTATTTATTCATTTATTCATTTATTCATTTATTCATTTATTCATTTATTCATTCATTCATTCATTTATTTACAGGTATAGTTTGTGTTGGAAGGGGCCCTGTGGGTCTTCTAGTCCATCCTTCCAAGGTGGGTAAAGTGAGGACCCGGATTGTGGGGGCAATATTCTGGCTCTGTTAAAAAGTGCTATTGCTAACATGTTGTAAGCCGCCCTGAGTTTAAGGAAAAGAATAGCATAAAAATCAATCAATCAAACAAACAAATAAATAAATGTTCTGCCGGCGTGTTTCAACCGCCCCTAATTACAGGGTAATTAGTCCAGGAAGACACACACCACACGATAAAAGGAAAACCCAAAAGTTTTTATAAACAGAAAAACAGAAACAGCTCCCTTTTCTGGTACACAAAAGGCACAGGTTAAATGCAATCCAGTTGCTCACCCAATAACTGGGAAATTGAGTCCAATTCTAAAATCCAGAGAGTCCACACACAATCCTGAACAGCACAAAAATCATGATCTAGACGAAACAATGAATCAGATAAACTGCCATGAGACTAAAACACCAGGTTGCCCTTTTATCTGTAGCACTAATTACAGCAGCCCCACTCAACCACAGGTGGCCTCATTTTCTCTTGTAATAATCCTTCAGTTGTTGTCTCCTATGCATCACTCTACGCATGCGTGGATGTGTCATTAAATCTTGTTCAGAATCTAAGGATGATACAGATGATTGATCTCCTCCTGGGCTGTCTGCCAAACTCCCCTCTTCCCTGCCACTCATGCTTCCTTGGTCAGAGGAGGCTTCGTCAGCAGATTCCATCGGGAGCAAAACAGGCCTGCGGCATGTGGATGTTTCCCCCACATCCATCTGCACATTCCTTGGGGCAGGAGCTGGGCCAGAGCTAACCACAACAAACAAACAAATAAATAAAAACCAACCAACCAACCTCCTGCTGGTGCAGGAGACCCTATATTATCCCGGACATATGGCAGTCCAGTCTCTTCTTGAAGGTCTCCAGTGTTGGGGCGTTCACAACCTCCGCAGGCAGGCCATTCCACTGGTTGATCGCTCTCACCATCAGAAAGTTCTTCCTTATTTCTAGGTTGAATCTCTCCTTGGTCAGCTTCCATCCGTTGCTCCTTGTCTGGCCCTCTAGTACTTTGGAAAACAGTGTGACCCCCTCCTCACCCTAAAGTATTTGAAGACTGCTATCATGTCACCCTTGGACCTCCTCTTCATTAGACTATCCATGCCCAGTTCCTGCAACCTTTCCTCCTATGTTTTGGTTTCCAATCCCCTTATCATTCTGGTTGCTCGCTTCTGCACTTTCTCTAGGGTTTCAATGTCTTTTTTGTAGGGAGGTGACCAAAACTGAATGCAGTACTCTAGGTGTGGTCTGACCAGTGGTAGACTCTTTTTTAAAAAATACAGTGGTACCTCATCTTACGAACACCTCTTCTAACGAGCTTTTCAAGACACGAACCTGGTGTTTAAGATTTTTTTGCCTCTTCTTCTGAACTATTTTCACCTTACAAACCCAAGCAGCTGCTGCTGGGATGAAGGGGTTTCTTTTTTCCCCCTTTTTTGAAGAAAGAAAAGGGAGGGGTTGCTTGGAGTAGGAAACATTTTGCAGAGAACAACATGCTTGCAAAGGCACTGAAAGGGTGTCTTTTTAAGAAAGAAAAGGGAGGAGGGAGGGGCAGCTTGGGGGAGGAAATTTTTTGCAGAGAACAATGTGCTTGCAAAGGAACTGAAACGGTGTCTTTTTAAGAAAGAAAAGGGAGGGGCAGCTTGGAGGAAAGATTTTGCAGAGAACAACGTGCTTGCAAAGGCACTGAAACGGTGTCTTTTGAAGAAAGAAAAGGGAGGGGCGCCCACCTTGCCTTTCTTCCTTGCCACTCACCCTTTAGCCTAGCCTTGCTTCTTCCACCTGCCCCCTTTAGCTGCTCCTCCCTGCCCTCTGTTCGCCTCCCTTCTAAAGTTTGGGATTTTCCTGAAGGATTTGCACGCATTATTTGCTTTTACATTGATTCCTATGGGAAACATTGTTTCATCTTACGAACCTTTCACCTTACGAACCTCCTCCTGGAACCAATTAAGTTCGTATGATGAGGTACCACTGTATCGTTATTGATTATTTACATTGATAAAAACAAAACAACATAAAAGGAAAGCACACATACATACAAACAAGACAAAATAAAGCATTATGCTTTATACATTAAGTAACTTTGGTATCAGAACTTATAATTGATACCTGCTATATAGCAGGATATTTTTTTATTTGCAGCTTATTCATTTGCAACCATTTCAATTCCTACTTACTAGTACACATTAATCTCCTTAAACTATCAATATCTGTTTGTCTGTGTTTCCTTTAGTTTCAACTATATTTATTCTGTGGTATAATGGTTCATTAAGGCAACTATATTGACATTTGATAACACTTTGTTTTTTCTCTCCATATTTCTCCATTCTCATTTGAGTGTGTATTCACAATCAAGATTTTAATTATTTATATACATTTTTTTTGTTATCCAGACATACCACATGTCCCAGGTATTGTTATCTTTATCCTGTAGTTCTTGAGTAAGCTTAGATCTTAAACAAGATCTAAGTATTGCCCACAAGATCATATGCTGCAACGTCCTGCCTGTCGGCAACTACTTCAGCTTTAACCACAACAACACAAGAACACACAACAGATTTAAACTTAATATTAACCGCTCCAAACTTGACTGTAAAAAATATGACTTCAGTAACCGAGTTGTCGAAGCATGGAACTCATTACCCGACTCCATAGTGTCATCCCCAAACCCCCAACACTTTACCCTTAGATTATCTACGGTTGACCTATCCAGATTCCTAAGAGGTCAGTAAGGGGTGAGTACAAGTGCACTAGAGTGCCTTCCGTTCCCCTGTCCTATTGCTCTCCTATATCTCCTATACCTTTCTTCTATTCCTATATCTCTTCTTCTATTCTTTCATTGATATGTTCTATTACTATATTTTATTTTCTATTTTTTCATAGATATATTTTATTATGAGTATTTCCTCTATAACCTTCATCATGTATTTTACTATGTGTGTGTGTATATATATATATACCCACTAAAACTCTCATTGTATATTGGACAAAATAAATAAATAAATAAATAAAATAAAGAGTGGTAGACTCTATCTCCTTAAGTGCTGGCATCTGCTGTTTATTTTATTTATTTATTTTGTCAAACAATTATAGGTTGGTATTTTGTACACATAAAACATTAGATAGGTAATGATAAAAAGTAACAAAAGAAGACAATAGGACAGGGACGGTAGGCACAATGGTGCGCTTATGCTTATGCTGTGGGGTATCCCGAGTCTACGGAGAAGGGTGGCATACAAATCTAATTAATAATAATAATAATAATAATAATAATAATAATAATAATAATAATAATAATGAAAGACCGTGGGGTGCTTTCTTCCTCTAAAGAAATATATTTCTCCATTTCTCCTTTAGGGAAATTTAATATTCTGCCTTTTTTTTTTAATACTTCCCAAAATATTTCATTCTTCTGGATTGTGGAGGTTTCCCCATACTTTGAAAGTTGGCTGCAGGTCCTATGCCTGATTTGGATAAGCCAGTTGGGTGAATTCTTCTTCTGCTGTTTATATCAGATGCTGCTTCTGCCAAACTCACATACATTTGGATAATCCCTCTCCCGCTTCTTTATCCTTGACAAGCCTGCCTTCTGCGAGGCCAGAATAAAGAAATAAAAGCTAAAGCAATTACCCCAGGCAATCATTTAAAAACCGATCTCTGCTTTTTATTATTATTATTGTTACAGGCTCCGGAATTAACAGCTGTAAAACAAGGACCTGATACACCGCGGTAACACTAGATAAATTCCCTGCTCTTCACTTCTCCATATATCTAGCAATTTTCTCTCTCTCTCTCTCTCTTTCCCCTGCGCTCTCTACAGAACAGATGGTACTCAAAGAAGGAAATAAAGCAGTAAGAAAAGTTCTCCAGGATTAAGAGGGACATTCGATCCAGCCTCACCTTCTGATTTGGGGTGACATCTGGGGGAGCAGGAGATAAAATCTGAAAACATTTCTAATTCGTATTTCACGGGAGATGCTTCTCAGCTAGGGTTGCCAAGGCAAGAGGTGCCATAACCATGATTTTGCTTTGCTTAGTTGTGCTTTAGCTTATGTAGAGACGATTTAGTTAATTTTGTTGAGACAGACCTGGCTAGAAGTCTCCAGTTCATTTATTGGGGTTCTTATTTAGGAGACTACACATGCCTGAGTAGAATCAAGCAGCATTGAGGCTGATTCTTCAGGTCCCCAAAGAACCTGCGAATGTATTCAGGATAGTTATGAGGAAGGGAGGGAGGAAGGAGGAAGGGAGGAAGGGGAGGGGAGGCAGGAAAGGAAAAAGTGATAGGAAGGAAGAGATGGAAGGTGGAAAGATAGGAAGAAAGGAGGGAGGAAAGTAAAAGTGAAAGGAAGAATGGAGGGAGAAATGGAGGAAGGAAGGAAAGGGAATGAGGAAAAAAGGAAGGAAGGAAGGAAGGAAGGAAAGAAGGAAGGGAGGGAGGGGAGGGAAGAGGGAGGGAGGAAAGATGGGAAGAAACTAAGGAGGAAAGTAAAAGTGATAGGAAGAAGGAATGGAGGAAGAGAGGGAGGGAGGAAGGAAGGAAGGAAGGAAAGAAGGAAAGAAGGAAAGAAGGAAAGAGGGAAAGAGGGAAAGAGGGAAAGAAGGAAAGAAGGAAAGAAGGAAAGAAGGAAAGAAGGAAAGAAGGAAAGAAGGAAAGAAGGTAAGAAGGAAAGAAGGAAAGAAGGAAAGAAGGAAAGAAGGAAAGAAGGAAAGAAGGAAAGAAGGAAAGAAGGAAGGAAGGGTTTTTTACTGTAGATTTACAGGATGTACAACCAGTTGAGTGGTGGGATTCAAAAGATTTTACTACTGGTTCTGTGGGCATGGCTTGGTGGTGTGGCATGGCTTGCTCGGTTTGGCAGGGGAAGGTTACTGTAAAATCCCCATTTCCTCCTAATCTCCTGGGACTCAGAAGGCAGGGAATAGATGGGGGCACGGCCAGTCAGAGATGGTGTTTACCTATTCTCCAAATTATTCAACATTTCTGCTACTGGTTCTCCAGAACTGGTCAGAACCTGCTGAATTCCACCTCTGAACCAGTTCCTGACATGTTGGCTTACAAACCACCACATTTGCTTAACAACTGCCAGAAAAGTTGTAAAACTTGGCTCAGTCATATGATGACCTATTTTACAACCCATCGCAAAGTACAACCGTATCTGGCAGGTGCCATTAAGATTGTTAGTCAAGGACTGCTTAGCTTAGAGGCGGAGATATTATCTGGGTAATTATTGATAGCTGATTTTCTCAGGCTAAGCTATCCCGGGTGATATTTCATTGTAGTACCATGTAAGGTAAAAGGTAGAATGTAAACATACTAATGCTGAGTCATTGGGTATGAACTGCAACCTGATTGGGCCAGAGCATTATAAGATGCAAATCAACTTCACCATTCCCTTGTGGTCGTTTGCGGTTGATGATGTTAAATTGTTAGTTGGCTGGCTGGAGCAGTTTGAGCGTGAGTTAGATATTGAGTAGAACTGAGATAGTGATATGAAGAAACCTGGATTGGTTTAGTACCTACTAGAAACCCGGATTTGCTTTGTATCTACTTGTAACCTGGATTGGTTGAATATCTACTTGTAAGTAAGATGAATACAGCTGATGTAAAGTTCCTGTATATAGAAGATTGAAGATATTTTTCACTGAAGATTAAACTACTGTTTTATACAAATGTGTCTTCGTCATTTATCTGGTTCATTAAATTGCCACAATATATTCTGATATCTTATCTAGTCCTCCTGCGTTACTCTGCATACATATACAATGGTACCTCTACTTACGAACTTAATTCATTCCGTGACCAGGTTCTTAAGTAGAAACGTTTGTAAGAAGAAGCAATTTTTCCCATAGGAATCAATGTAAAACAAATAATGTGTGCGATTGGGGAAATCACAGGGAAGGTGGAGGCCCTGTTTCCTCCCAGGAGATTCCAAGAGAGGCCCCATGGAGGCTTCTCCCTGTCTTTTCCGGCCATGTTTCTTCCCAGTCTCCACAGAGGCTTCTCCCCGCCTTTTCTGGCCCTGTTTCCTCCCAGGAGATTCCTAGAGAGGCACCACAGAGGCTTCTACCCACCTTTTATGTCCCTGTTTCCTCCCAGGAGATTCCTAGAGAGGCCCCACGGAGGCTTCTCTCTGCCTTTTCCAGTTACAGTTTCAGAGGCTCAGATTTGTAAGTGGAAAATGGTTCTGAGAAGAGGCAAAAAAATCTTGAACACCCGGTTCTTATCTAGAAAAGTTCATAAGTAGAGGCGTTCTTAGGCAGAGGTACCACTGTATCCGGACAGTCCTTTGATCTGGAGCCCTGTCATCTCATCACAACCTGGCCCTCTTCCCACTCTAGCAAATGTTATCTAGGCGGCATTGATGACAACTTCCCCACTATCATCAATCAGGAGCCATAAATGAATTTGGTTAGTACAGGTGCAACTGCAAGCTGGAAATAATGCTCCGCATGATTTTAATAGCCGCTAATTAAAGAAGAAACATTAACACAGAGAGACCTAATTTGCCATATGTCCTAGCGATACCTGAAGGGCAAGGAAAGGGTAAGTGTGCATTAGATTGAATGAATGAGGCTTCCTAACCCTAATAAAACACATTAGCATCATCAGGGCTCCTATGATATATTTACTATTAACAGCCAGGCTCACCTTTACAGCATCTGTTGGGATTGAGTTGCGCAAAACACACCCAGTTTTAAACATCATTATTTCCAACAGATTTCATAATGTAGTTTATGTTGATTCTACATGGTAATCAGGTTAAGGAAGAAAAGGAAGGGCTCAGGGAAATAATATTTTCCAAAATAAAAGGATTATGGGTTTTTTAAAAAATGGTACCCTCATCCATCTAAAATCTGTTTTCAGTAAATTGTGTTTTGGAGAGGTTTTTTCATTTATTTATTTTTTCATTAATTTTTTTATTAATTTTCTTAAAATAAACAGACACACATACAAACATTAAACATAAAGTGGGGGTGCATTTCCCCCGCTTCTCTTGAAAGTATAGATTCAAATACAGAAAAAGAATACATAATTGAATATATGTTGAATATTAAAAAGTCTAGTAAATTTGAGTTAGAATTTTCAAAATCTTAAGTACTATGTATATATAAACTAAAGTTCTTAATATATTGCTTATACATAAACTAATGTACCATAATCATCAAAAAATACCTTTAATCTAGTTTTAACTACTATGCCTGTATAGACCAAAATTCTTTATATATTGCTTATACATAAACTAATATACCATAATCATCAAACAGTACATTTAAACTAATTTCAACTACTATACGTATGTAAACCAAAATTCTTGATATGTTGCTTATACATAAACTACTGTTTCATTTATTTTTTAATTGTACTCCTAATCACATTTCAGTTGATGCTAGCAATGTTTTCCCCTGCCAAATATTTATTCCTTTTGTCTGAGGATAAATATTGTGCAAGTCCATTATTGGAAATTCTGGATGAATTTCCAATAATGAATTGGATGACCAAAGATCCCAAGATCCTGAAGAACAATATGCTAGGACTTCTCCTTGGTCATTGAACCTTTCTCTCCAGAACTCACCTTTTAGAACTGGTGCTGTATTGCTGACCTGATGGAAAATCAATTTAATTATTTCCTATATTTTTTGCACTCTATAACTTTAGCACTTTATAATTTTAACGATCTTTTAATAATTATATGTTATTCTATTAAGATCTTGAGAATAACCTAGTGTTAATTGATATTCTAATATTAATGTAATTGATGTTTATACTGTTTTATTAATAGAATTTATATGGGGTTTTTAATAATTAACATTTTAGCTAATTTATTAGAAGGGTTTTTTAAAACTG
Organism: Erythrolamprus reginae; assembly: GCF_031021105.1. Classification (NCBI taxonomy): domain Eukaryota; kingdom Metazoa; phylum Chordata; class Lepidosauria; order Squamata; family Dipsadidae; genus Erythrolamprus; species Erythrolamprus reginae. The sequence continues at coordinate 248,001,495 of NC_091952.1, forward strand.
ATGAATTATTAAGGTGGGTGTGACAATATGTATGAAATGAATGATTGCTATGGGTGGGCAGGATGGGACTTTGGTATGGATGAAACAAATGGAAATGGTATGAATGATTTGATTAGCCTACCTGACACTGGAGAGGTAGGAGGGGAGGGGGCACCGATATCTGAGGTGGCAGAGGATCGGAATATTCCGGTCTTGCTGGGGAGAGGCAGATATGGCGGGGGCCACAGAGCTAGCCGTTCCAGGGGAACGAGAGATCGCTGCTTAATAACGATCCCTTGTTCCGGCTCTGTGAACCCAATCCTGGGTACTGGTGATGAGTGTAATTCTGGCCCTGGGCTCAAGCTGCTGCTACTCAATGCCAGGTCGGTGGTAAATAAAGAGTTAAATAAGGTCCAGGATGGAAGTGTTTTTAATAGGAAATTGAACACAAGAACAAGGGGACACAATCTGAAGTTAGTTGGGGGTAAGATCAAAAGCAACATGAGAAAATATTATTTTACTGAAAGAGTAGTAGATGCTTGGAACAAACTTCCAGCAGACGTGGTAGATAAATCCACAGTAACTGAATTTAAACATGCCTGGGATAAACATATATCCATCCTAAGATAAAATACAGAAAATAGTACAGTATAAGGGCAGACTAGATGGACCATGAGGTCTTTTTCTGCCGTCAGACTTCTATGTTTCTATAAAGCCCTTCATGGCACCGGACCAGAATATCTCCGGGACCGCCTTCTGCCGCACGAATCCCAGCAACCAGTTAGGTCCCACAGAGTGGGTCTTCTCCAGGTCCCGTCAACTAAACAATGTCGCTTGACGGGACCCAGGGGAAGAGCCTTCTCTGTGGCGGCCCCGACCCTTTGGAACCAACTCCCCCCAGATATCAGAGTTGCCCCCACCCTCCTTGCCTTTCATAAGCTCCTTAAAACCCACCTCTGTCGTCAGGCATGAGGGAATTGAGACTTTCCCTCCCCCTAGGCTTATAGAATTTATGCATGTTATGTTAGTATGTATGATTGCTTTTTAAATTGGGGTTTTAAATTAACTTAAATATTAGATTTGTTTACATTGTATTATTATTGCTGTGAGCCGCCCCGAGTCTGCGGAGAGGGGCGGCATACAAATCTGATAAATAAAAAATAAATAAATAAATAAATGAATGAATGAAACAGAACCAAATTTTTGCAGATGATTCTTATTTAGAGAGAATCTAATTTTATTATTCTATTTTTCATAATTACTTTTCTAGAACATGTTCCCCGGGATAAACTGCAAGAAATTTCAGAGTGGAATTATCTGTTACAATAATAGTACTTCTAGCAATATACAGTAAAAAGAATATTCAACAATATTTATGATCAAATTAAATATTCAATAGCCTTAAAAAGGATGGTAGATTTTGAGAAGTTAGGATGAACTTCCTAGGCTAAAGCAGCATTTACAAAAGGAAGTTTAGAAAAACAGCTTCCACTTATTAGGCTTGGTCAACAAGGTTGAAATCCAAACCCTAATGGCCAGATGTTCCTCAGCCTTCACAACATGGAGATATGTGGACTTCAACTCCCATAATTTATTTATTTATTTATTTATTTATTATTTAGATTTGTATGCCGCCCCTCTCCGCAGACTTCATATTGTTCCTTCATTGATGACAAGCAGTAGGGCTAGAAAGATAAACAGAACAAAGGCAGTGAATCCTTTCTTTGGACACATAGAAATAAATCACATGTACACATTATTCAAAAGAGGCACTAAAAAGTTAAAGAAGAAAACAAAAACAGTAGAAATAACAATAGGACTTAGACTTATATACCACTTCACAGTCCTCTAAGCAGTTTACAGGGTCGGCACAATGTCCCCAACAATCTGTATCCTCATTTATGGATCTTGGAAGTTTTCTGTCTAAGCTAGAAGCTCACAAAGAATTGGGTCTACACACAATCGGATTATCCAATTTTTCAGCATATATTTTTTAAAACACATCACAGCAGAAATAGTTACTGTAGCAAGAGATAAAGTGAATTCCATAACCAATTGGCGGCTGCTATCACAGTCTCAGGCCGGAAGCCAAAAAGTCATAAAAATGTTGTCTTTAGATGCAGTCTTTAATCACTACACTCACATTACTTTGGCAAGAATCCAGGAAAGGCAAATTGCAGCTTTCACATGCTTCATTTTAGTAGAAAGAGTTCTCGGTCACCATGTTCAAACCATCTTTAGTCGAATGTTGATGTTCACAAAGAGCTCATCACAAGACCACCCCTTATATAGCCACAAGGCATGGCCAAGTGTTCTTTACATCTATTCATACAGAGATCTTTCCCCCCCCCTCAAATATTCCTGCTTGCCAATACTTCTGCACACTCTTGCATCTAGAAGGGGCTCTTCATCATCTCCTGAGTCACTCAAGAGCACCTCTGAAGGTGTAACAGTCTCTGGTTGGCTTTCAGCCTCTGACTCCACATCCTCTCTGGCCTCCTCATTCTCAGTCTTGGGGGCCAAGTACACAGGCCTAGAATACCAAAACACACCCATCTCTTGATCCTCAGAATCCATGATAAGCTGAGCAGGATGGGGATGGGTCACAACAGGAAGGATGGAAGGCTGAGTCAACCTTGGACAGGTCAGGATTGAGGAAATCAAATTCCTGGAAATGTGAGCAATATTGCATTCTTAGCACTGCACCCACAACAGCTGGTAAGAATCCTCTCTGGCAGTCTACAGGGATTAGCACCAGACAAACAATTAAGCAGAAAACAATCAAGGAACTTGTTCTGCCAGACTCTCTGGTAGGAGCCTCCCAAAAATTCAAACGTACAAATTTCAGACACACACACGTTTGAAAATTCAAAACAATGTTCTTTATCACAAAATTCAAAATAAACTAAGCACTCTTTTTGTATTGCAAAGAGCACTCGTCCCAAAACAACCGGGTACTTTGTACAAGTCCTTTATCAGTTCATAAGTACTTAGATTGCAGCTGTGAAGAAAGTCATAGCCCTCCTTCTTCCACGAAGTGAAACACACTTTGCTCTGCTTTGGTTTCAAAGTGGTGAAAAGTCAACAAACAAAGGTCGGAGTCAGCAAGACATTCATGAAACACAACGATCAGATAATTCTCCACAACGGCCAAACCCACATGCTGCTATTTATAGCAGCAGCACTAATTTATAGCAGCAGCACTAATTACAGCAGCCCCACCCAACCACAGGTGGCCTCAGGATTGTGGGGGCAATATCAGAGCTTCTATTTGCAGAAACTAGCCTGTTTGTGCCCAAGCAGCAAACCAGTCCAGCCAGCCCATCAACGCAACCAGCCAGCCAGCCACATACCAGTGGAAATGAAGTTGAAGTCTTCAATGAAACATAGCAGCAGTAGGAAGCTGTGGAAAAATATATTTACTTTTTATACTACCACTACTACTACTGTCTATACTACACATACAATAAACTAGTATCTTACTAGTACCTTGCTACAACTATCTTAGTTCAATAACTCACAGCAACCAACATAAAGCATTACAGCTTCTTCACAGCATACTTCCATGAACAGCAACTGCACACAGCTAACAGCGAACAGACAGAGAGAAAGAGCAGGCAGCTCTGGCCTAGTTAAATACTTTTCACATAATTGCTAGGTTGCTGCATTCTCAACTGCCTCTGAATGACTCAGCATTCTTACTCAAGGCCTACTTTCTGCATTATGATATTACCTAGGGATTTTTAATTTCTGACAGGCAATATGCTGGCTCTGTTAAAAAGTGCTTTTGCTAACATGTTGTAAGCCACCCTGAGTCTAAGGAGAAGGGCGGCATAAAAAAAATATCGAATCAAAATCGAAATCTCCCTTGCGTGTATGTCCTCACACAGGATTTTGCTTCCAGCTCATGCGCAGAAGCTGCGTTGCGTGCCGACATGCCCACCCGCTCACCAGATGCACCCATGCCAGTCACCAGGAGTAATCTGGTAGCACCAGTGAAGAGAAACCCTCATCTGATCATCACAGATTACCTGCGCATCCGCAAAAGCTTCTGCACATGCGCAGAAGCACCATGCGCAAGCAAAGATAGCACACATGCTCTCACAGTTGTGAACTGGTAGCAAGGGTAAGTGAAACCCACCACTGACATGACTCCAAAGAATTGTGTTTTTTCCCGAGGCCAAATCTTTGAAGGAAGAGAACATGGATTTATGATAGATGGAGCATTTTGGTCTTTTTTTTAAAATGATTGACTGTCGGAATAAATAATCTTGGCTCTATCTCCTGCTCTAAGATTGATGAGTTGCCTCGCTGGTATTAAAGATATTTAAGAATTACCATCTGTAATATAAATCTCCCGTCTGCTCACTAGGAATGTCACTCCGAATAAGAAAAAATTGAGATGTGGGAAATGAGAACGGTGATTGTTGTCGTGTTGTGATATATTTGACCACAGAATGGTTTAGTTGATAAGATATACCAAGATTGATCTTTTGGGGTTTTGTTTTTAAAAAAGGGGCATTCACAAGGCAGGGTACGACTGGCTAACGCAAACCACATTGCCTCTGATTTATCACTTGCGGAAAAAAATGTTTTCTGCAGCTTTATCCAAATCAAATGCAAATTTGTGCTCCACAATACGGGAATCTGAGTAAATTGCAAATATATGTCACAGTGACATGTCAAAATGTTTATATATTTCTTAGTTAAAGTATCAAAACTGAGAAAAATCATACGTTGCGTGCATGTTTAAAAGTTGGGCTTTAGGAAAAGTTATCTTTGACTCCCAATTTTTTTTCTTGACAAGATGTTAGGAATTGGTTCACCCTACTATTTTATTTGTCAAGTACACATTGGTAGTATGCAAAGAAACAACACTGTTTATATACATGATATTGGTACTAATAAGAGAGAAACATTAGGACAGGGGATGGAAGGCAGGCTGGTGCACCTATGCACGCCCCTTACTGATCTCTTGGAATGGAGTGAGGACAACAGTGGATAGTCTAAGGGTAAAGTTTTGGGAGTTTGGTGATAAAACAACAGAGTCAGGTAGTGAGTTCCATGCATTAACAACCTGATTGTTAAAGTCATTTTCTACAGTCAAGTTTGAAGCAGTTTACTTTGAGTTTGTATCTGTTATGTGCTCCTGTATTGTTGTGGTTGAAGCTGAAGTAGTCATTGACCAGAAGGACATTGTAGCAGAAGATTTTATGGGCAATGTTTAGGTGGTGTTTAAGGAGATAAAACTCCAGGCTTTCTAAGCCTAGGATTTCAAGTCTGGTTGCGTAAGATATTCTGTTATGAGTAGAGGAGTGGAGGACTCTTCTCATAAAATATCTCTGGATGCTTTCTAATGTATTTATGTCCGAAATATGGTATGGGTTCCAGACAGATGAGCTGTATTCAAGGATTGATCTGGTGAAACTTTTGTATGTTTTGATTAGTAGAGTGATACTACTAACACAAGGTCACCCAGTCAGATCCCTTATCTCCTCTTTCTCTTCCTCATACACTGACAAAGTTGGGGGCTGCAAATCCCCAGTTGGGGGTTCTATAGCCTTTGTAGGCTTCTCACACCCAAACTCTCCCTCCTCCTTCAGCTCACTGTCTGACTCCTCCAACAGCCACAATAGCCAACCATGCCCAGATGGCCCCGATTCATTAGGCTCAAAGTCCATTGCCAGAGAGCCTGGCTGCGAGCCAACCACAACAGGAAGGAAGGAAGGAAGGAAGGAAGGAAGGAAGGAAGGAAGGAAGGGGGTGATGGGAGGGAGGGAGACATTATACAAAATGTATTTATTTACTCTTTATTTATTATTTAAATTTATATGCGGCCCAATTCCATGGGACTCAGGGCGGCTTACAGCAAAGATAAAAATAAGTAAATAATTAAAATACCATGATTAGAAATAGTTTAAAACCTTAAGTAACCCCCTACAATCCTACTATCAAATATCCCAGTCAAATCATATCTTGGTCGGAATAAGGTATCAGTCTCATGGCCCCCAGCTCTGTCATCAAAGCCAGGTCTTCAGGGCCTTATGGAAAGCCAGTAGTTGGGGGCAGTATGAACCTTAAAGAACCATCAACTGAAGCTTTAATTATTACTCATAAAAATAACATACTTTTTTTTTTTTACAAAAAATGATCAACACGGATCTTGTTCAATCTGAAACTGAACGGAAAAGAAGGACCAGGGGAGACATGATAGCAGTGTTCCATTATCTCAGGGGTTGCCACAGAGAAGAGGGAGTCAAGCTATTCTCTAGAGCAGTGTTTCCCAACCTTTTTTGAGCCGCGGCACATTATTCATGTTTTCAAAATTCTGGGGAACACTGAAGGGGGGGCGGGGGGGCTAAAGAAAAGTTTGGACAAAAAAAATATCTCTTCCTCCATTTCACTCTATTTCTCCCTCCCTCTTTCTCTCTCTTCCTTCCTTCCCTTCTTTCTCTCCATCCCTCTTTCTTTCTTTCTTCCTCTCTTTTTTGCTCTCTTTCTCTCTCCCTCCTTCCCTCCCTCTATGTCTTTCCCTCTCCCTCCTTCCCCCCTTTCTTTCTCTCTCTCTCTTGCTTTCTTTCCCTCTCTTTCTCTTGCTTTCTTTCTCTCATTCTCTCTCCCCTCCTTTTTCTCTCTCTCTCTCTTTCTCTCTCGTTCACCACGCCAGCAACAGAGAGAAAAAGAAAGAGCGAGAGAGAGCCGGAGAGAGAGTGGAGTGCGCAGCAGCCATCAGCCTCCTTGCCCTCCCAGACGTCCCCAGCGCCCGGCCTCACGCCGCCTCCCGTTAGCCCGGCCGAAAGCCACACAGTCCCGGACTCCCGGATCGCTTGCTTCTCCAGCCAGCGCGGCGCTTTCCTGGGCAGATGGTTTTGCTGACCGGAGAAGCGAGCGATCCGGGAGTCCGGGACTGTGTGGCTTTGCGCCATGAAGAGAAAACGGCAGCAGGGAAAAGTCGGCCGTTTTCTCTTCATTGCGCAAAGCCACACAGTCCCGGACTCCCGGATCGCTCGCTTCTCCGGCCAGCGCGGCGCTTTCCTGGGCAGATGGCTTTGCTGACCGGAGAAGCGAGCGATCCGGGAGTCCGGGACTGTGTGGCTTTGCGCCATGAAGAGAAAACGGCCGACTTTTCCCTGCTGCCGTTTTCTCTTCATGGCGCAAAGCCACACAGTCCCGGACTCCCGGATCGCTCGCTTCTCCGGCCAGCGCAGCGCTTTCCTGGGCAAATGGCTTTGCTGACCGGAGCAACGAGCGATCCGGGAGTCTGGGACTGTGTGGCTTTGCGCCATGAAGAGAAAACGGCAGCAGGGAAAAGTCGGCCGTTTTCTCTTCATGGCGCAAAGCCACACAGTCCCGGACTCCTGGATTGCTCGCCCCAAGGCAGGAGGCGGCGGCGGAGGAGAGTGGGCGGATCGGGTGGGCAATGGGGCAGGGCGGAGAAGCCAGGGGCGCGTTTGGCCGGAGGCACCATGGGGAGGCAGGGGCAGGGAGGTGCGGCAGTAGGTGCCTCCGGCCAAACGCGCCCCTGGCTTCTCCGCCCTGCCCCATTGCCCGCCCGATCCGCCCACTCTCCTCCACCGCCTCTCGCCGCGGCACACCTGACGATGTCTCACGGCACACTAGTGTGCCGCGGCACACCGGTTGGGAAACGCTGCTCTAGAGCACTGGAGGGTAAGACAAGAAGCAACGGGTGGAAACTAATTAAGGAGAGAAGCATCTTAGAACTAAGAAGAAATTTCCTGACAGTTAGGACAATCAATCCATGAAACAACTTGCCTCCAGAAGTTGTGAATGCTCCAACACTAGAAGTTTTTAAGAAGATTTGTCTAAAGTGAAATAGGGTTTGCTGACTATGCAGGGAGTTGGACTAGAAGACCTCAGAGGTCTCTTCCAACTCTGTTGTTATTATTATTATAATGGCCATGCTTATGCCAACTTTCTAAATATAAATGGCAAGGATGCTAATTATGTTTCTGAAGAGCAATTCCACAGGACTGAAATCCTTTACTGGTTTCTGCTGGTCTTCTCCAAGCCTGACTAAATATGAATGCAAGATTATTTTCTATTTTGACTCTTTGACTTGGCTTTGGTTTTAACTGAAAGATTGTGTGTTCTGCGTGCTTCATTGCCTTTTGCATTTGGGATGACTTTGATTGGAAGATGCCTTCTTACTCACAGGGGTAGACAAAGTTGGCTCTTCTATGACATGTGGACTTCAACTCCCAGAATTCCTCAGATAGCATGATTGGCTCAGGAATTCTGGGAGTTGAAGTCCACAAGTCATAGAAGAGCCAACTTTGCCTACCCTTGTCCTAGATGAACGTAATACCATTTTCAAAACTCTGCTGTGGACAAAGGATGGGTGTGCAGTGAATGTACAAAATGAAAAATAAGGCAATTATCATAATTCCCAGGGTGTATAGAGTAGACTCGACCAAGGTGGACCGTGACCGCAGCTAAAAGAAAAATTGAATGGGTTTTGATTAAATTACATTTCAGTTAAATTAAACACAGTTAAAACGATTACTTCCCCTTCGTTGATAATATTCCTCTTCTGTCTCATTAAACATTGTAATTTTGCAGCTTCTCTTTGAGGACTTTTTCAAGCTTCTGGCTGTCCTTGGGGAGTCGAAGGTTGTGATCCTCAGTTGCGTTACACACTTCCACACTCTGAGAACAGCCCCTTAAGGTTATAGTAATGAAGGACTAGATTACGGCTTCAAAAATTGTTATATTAGCATCTTGGGTAATGAGGCTCAGCTGAGGAATCGAGGGATGATGGAGGTCAGGAGTTGCCTTAAAAAGAACAGAGACAATGGATGGAATCATTCATTTTCAACAAATAATTGCCCCACGTTTTTTAAGAAGCCATTGTGATGAGTGTTTCATGGGTCGGTGGACAACAACGGTTATTTGCTGCCTGGAAGGTGTTCTGTCGGGCTCTCTGGTAGACTCCTCCCAAAAATTCACAGGGACAAATTTCAGACACACACACGTTTGAAAATGCAAAACAATGTTCTTTATAATGAAAATTCACTTAACCTAAGCCCTCTTTTGGTATAGCAAAGAGCACTGGTCTCCAAACAAACTGGTAATTTGTACAAGTCCCTTATCAGTTCTGAGATACTTAGTTTGCAGCTGTGAGGCAATTCACAGTCCTTCTTCTTTCACAAAGTGAAACACACTTTGCTCTGGTTTAGTTTCAAAGCGGGGAAAAATCAGCGCACAAAAGGTCAAAGTCAGTAAAGCAGTCACAAAACACAACGATCAGATAATCCTCCACAATGGCCAAACCCACAGGCTGCTCTTTATAGCAGCCTCAATAATCACCACAGCCCCACCCAACCACAGGTGGCCTCATTTTCTTTGATAATAATCTCTCAGTTGTTGTTGCCTATGCATCGCTCTCCGCATGCGTGGCTGTATCATTAACTCTTGTTCTGAATCCAAGGAGGAGCTAGATAATTGATCTCCTTCTGAGTTGTCTGCCCCACTCTCCTCCTCCCTGTCACTCATGGCTTCTTGGTCAGAGGAGCCTTCATCAGCAGATTCCACCGGGGGGGGACAGGCCTGCAGCATGTGGATGTCTCCCCCACATCCACAGTCCTTGGGGCAGGAGCTGGGCCAGAGCTAACCACAACAGAAGGGAAATGCGAAATGCCTCGATTTTGTGATTTAATTAGGATTCGAACATATTTGTGGAGGGCACAATGGCTCAATGGTTAAGGAAGCTGATTTTGTCAGGTGGAAACTTGGCAACCTGGGTTTGAGACCCGTGCAAAGCACGAGTGGGTGAGTACCCGTTCCTTGCTCCAGCTGCTTCCCACCTATCAGTTCGAAAACATGCATATGTGACTAGATAAATATGTACCACTTTGGTCGGGAGGTAACAGCATTCTGTGCATCTTGTTGTATAGCCATGCTGCCTATTTGACCATGGGAAATGGCTCTCTTGAAATGGAGATGAGCACCATAGTGTCAGACAAAACTTGATACGGGAACCAGAGGTGGGTTTCTCCCTGTTCGGCCCAGTTCTGAAAATTGGAACCAACTTCTTTCCTTTGTTCATTTGTTCCTTCCTTCCATGGTTTGTTTGTTCATTCGTTCGTTTGTTCCTTCCTTCCTCCCTCTCACCCCCTCCCTCTTCCTCCTTTCCTCCCTTCATCTCTCTTTCCTTCTCTTCCTCTCCCTCTTTCCTTCCCTTCCCTCTCCCTCTTCCTCCTCTCTTCCTTCCCTCTCTCTTTCCCTCTCTTCCTACTCCTCTTCCTCCCTCCCTCTCTCCTTCGCTTCCCTTCCTTCCTCCCTCTCTCCCTCCCTCCATTCCTCCCTCTCTCCTCCTCTTCCTTCCTTCTTCCCTGCCTCCCACCCTTCCTTCTTTCCTCTGTCCCTTCCACCCTCTCCATCCCTCTCTCCTTCCATCTCTCCCTCTTCCTCCCTCCCACCTTCCCTTCTCTCCCCTTCCTCCCTTCCCTTCCTCCCTCTCTCTCTCCCTCCCTCCATTCCTCCCTCCCTCCTCCTTTTCCTTCCTTCTTCCCTGCCTCCCACCCTTCCTTCTTTCCTCTGTCCCTCCCACCCTCTCCCTCCCTCCCACCCTCTCCCTCCCTCCCACCCTCTCCCTCCTTCCCTCTCTCCCTCTCCCTCTTCCTCCCTCCCACCTTCCCTTCTCTCCCCTTCCTCCCTTCCCTTCCTCCCTCCCTCTCTCTCTCTCCCCTGTGTTAGTTTACATCTTTTGATAATCTTGCATTCAAGTACCTTATGCATAATCAAACAATAGCCATTTCAACCTGACTGGTCTTTATAATATTATTCTAGAAAATATATATTTCGAACACCTTCCATTTTGAAGGATTCCCTTGAATTTCAGCATTGATGCATTCGGACTTCTGATTGAATGTGTTGCTGGAATGTCTGCCCATTTCTATACATATCTATTGTTACAAATGTTCGGGTAACATAAATGCACTGAAAGGCTCACCACAAATTCCTTTCGCTCAATGCACCAATTCTTCAGGGATTTATTTCACCTAGTTTTTACAGCCCTATGTTAGAAGAGCCATCATGAATTCTGAGATAATAAGATCAGTTCTATAAAAATAAATCTCTGCTCTTTGCTGCAAAATGTTAGACTGGACTCTAGCATATCTCTCTCTCTCTGTGTATTTGTGTTTCCCCAGTGAAGAAGGTCATTCTGTGCATTAGATAAGCATGAAAATGTCACCGAGATGTGAGGTGGAATAGAAAAATGGGAATTAAAGGCAGCCACATGTCTTGGAGCACAAGCTGTCTCAGTGATGAACTTTGTGGGTCTTTGTTCTTGCTTCCAAAAGAGTTGTTAAGTTCTCTCGGAGTCTTCAAATTGAAATCCTTGGATCGTTAAAGCCTGTCCCCCCCAAAAAATCTCACCAAGTGGACAAGTGGTTTATCAGATTGCAAAATCAACTGCTCTGGGCTATCTGTGGTTTTTCCAGAAGAAAATCTCTGCTTTTTTTAATATAATTTTTTTTTAAATAGATTTTAAAATATAGAATATAAAACACACATACAACAAGTGCTCAGTGATTGGCGCCCACCACTGTTCTGTCGGGCTCTCTGGTAGAATCCTCCCAAAAATTCACAGGTACAAATTTCAGACACACACACATTTGAAAATTCAAAACAATGTTCTTTATAATGAAAATTCACTTAAACTAAGCCCTCTTTTGGTATAGCCAAGAGCACTCATCTCCAAACAAACTGGTAATTTGTACAAGTCCCTTTTCACTTAGCTTGCAGCTATGAGGCAATTCACAGTCCTTCTTTTTTCACAAAGTGAAACACACTTTGCTCTGGTTTAGTTACAAAGCGGGGGGAAATCAGCACACAAAAAGTCAAAGTCAGTAAAACAGTCACGAAACACAACGATCAGATAATCCTCCACAATGGCCCAACCCACAGGCTGCTATTTATAGCAGCCTCACTAATTACCACAGCCCCATCCAACCACAGGTGGCCTCATTTTCTTTGATAATAATCTCTCAGTTGTTGTTGCCTATGCATCGCTCTCTGCATGCATGGCTGTATCATTAACTCTTGTTCTGAATCCAAGGAGGAGCTAGAGAATTGATCTCCTTCTGAGCTGTCTGCCACACTCTCCTCCTCCCTGTCAGTCATGTCTTCTTGGTCAGAGGAGCCTTCATCATCAGACTCCACCGGGGGCAAAACAGGCCTGCAGCATGTGGATGTCTCTCCCACATCCACAGTCCTTGGGGCAGGAGCTGGGCCAGAGCTAACCACAACCACCAGACAAAGATTCACACCCCTCCACCAAATTGGGGGTATTTCTTATACTGTATATACCATTTTAACTCAAGAGCAATATATCTATTTACATATTATAAAGTGATTTCAATATCACCCTGGTATACTGAAGGAACATCACAGCTCCTTTTTGCCTCTAGGCAATTTTGCCTCTAGGCAATTTGAAAATTAAGGGAGACTAGGATAGATCTATTTCGGCCTTATTTTGGCCTCATCAGCTAGCCATACCCTCACTGGGACTTGAATCTGCAACCTTTGCCTTGTAAGGCAGAGAATTAACCTCTACAGTATCCAATCCTTTCAGCACTGTACCAGGGAAAGGTTACATTTTGTGTCGAATACAGTTTATATAGCAGATAATGTATATTTTTGTGTGCCTGTGTGTAATATGTATGTACACATATGGCATATATACATAGAATTAAATAGTATATTTTGGATGTTCAGTAACAGTAAATAGATAGGGAAATTGTATCTCTTTGAGGCAAAGAGAGGTCAGGCACTCTAACCCTAACTCAAACCCTTGACGTGAGTGACATTAAGTTTGCCAACTTTAGGCTAGTCACATGACCTTTAAGCCATCCCAGTCACATCATCAAGCCACTCTCACCTGGTCACATGGCCATCAAGCCACACCCACAAAATAAGCCACGCGCATAGTGTGGTAGTAAAAATTTTTTGCAGCCCTTCACTGGTTAAGAGTGAGAGAGTACAGAGTGTGGACCTGGAGCCACCCCCAGCCTTAATTCTCCGTTTCAATTCTCTGCACAGACTCAAAAGTGGTCAGTTCCCATTGTCTGCCTTAGTTGGTATACCTATTCATTGGCTAATCTTGTTAGCATGGCTCACCCAGTCATGAATATTCTAACAAAATGAGATTATAACTAATGTGATTTATTGATCCTTGCAGGAAACCCATTGCGAACAGTTGGTTTTCAGCACCAGAGATCTAAGTTCCATCATACTCCGTAAGAGTTCAAACTAATCTTGAAGTGTATTAATAAATAAGAGCTTTTGTTCCTGGTTCTCTCTACTCTGGCTGTCTAAGCCCCATTGATTTGTTTCATTTCAGTTTATTTGATCAATGACACCAGATAATTGGAAGTCACTGTGTTTTGGAGTCAGTTCAGCCAGGTATTAAATATAACCTTAACACTCTTATTTTTTTCATGTACGAGTGATGCTTCTTTGCCAAGATCTCTAACAAATTTGTGACTTTGCAAGGTTCTGTTCACAGAGTGTCTTGTTCTTGCAAGATCTTCACGAGGACTTTAGGGGAACTGAAGGCTTAAACCTATAAAGAACGGGTTGCTGGAACTGAATATATCTCGTTTAATAAAAAGAATGACTAAGGGGAACCCATACCACATCTCAGACATCAACACCCTTGAAAATGTCCAAAGATATTTCACCAGAAGAGCCCTTCACTCCTCCACTCAAAAGAAGAATATCCTACAAAAATAGACTAACAATCCTGGGCCTAGAAAGCCTAGAACTACGGTGCCTAAAACACGATTTGAGTATTGCCCACAAGATCATATGCTGCAACATCCTACCGGTCAATGACTACTTCAGCTTCAACCGCAACAACACAAGAGCACACAACAGATTCAAACTTAATACGAACCGCTCCAAACTTGACTGTAAAAAATATGATTTCAACAATCGAGTTATCGAAGCATGGAACTCATTGCCGGACTCAATTGTGTCAACCCCTAACCCCCAACATTTCTCCCTTAGACTCTCCACGATTGACCTCTCCAGGTTCCTAAGAGGCCAGTAAGGGGCGTACATAAGTGCACTGGTGTGCCTTTTGTCCCCTGTCCAATTGTCTTTCCTTTCTTTCACCTATTATATATATTCTCTTCCTTTCATATATCCTCTCCTCTAAGTTCACTTTTACCCTTATATATATTACTACATGTCTATTTTTCTTCCTATGTATTTGTGTATTGGACAAATAAATAAATAAATAAGTAAGTAAGTAAGTAAGTAAGTTAATTAATTAATTAATTAATTAACAATAGCAGTGTTCTAATAATTAAGATGCTGCCACAAAGAAGGGTCAACCCAGTCTCCATAGCACAAAGGCAGGACAAAGAAACAATGGATGGAAAGACTTCAAGGAGAAACAGTCCAGAATTGAGGAAAGATTTCCTGACAGTGAGAACAATTAATCAGTGGAACAGCTTGCCTCCAGAAATTGTGAATGTTCCAACACTGGAAGTTTTCAAGAAGAGATTGTACAACTATTTGTCTGAAATTGGTATAGGGCAATGGCCACCAACCTTTTGGGCAACAGGGAGTGGTTTTGTGGAGAGAGGTTTTTCTGAGGACTTGAGGGGGTGTTGTTTCACATGCTGTCTGCATGTGGAATGAAAGAACTGTGTGAAAAAGGAGGCAATGAATGTAGATAATGAATTCTAGGGCTGTGCACAGGGGTGGGCTACTGCCAGGATTGGGGGGGGGGAACGCATTGGGATAGCAAAAATGGAGCTCCACCGCAGAGCACCCAATTTGCACTGAAATAAGTTGAAAGAAAATGCAGGGCATCCTGCATAAGCCATGCCCACAGTGTTGTAGTAAAATTTTTGGTAGCCCTTCACTGGCTGTGCAGCACCTCATGTTTGACTCCACAGCGGTTCTACAGAAAGGGTGAAAACCTAATTTTGCTCTGTAATTCTGCACTGTATATTATCCATACCACAATCTGAGGCACTGATGATGTTAGCTAGTTTGGAATGAAACGTCTGCAAGAAAACAAACAAGCTCATAGAGCACCAAGGGCCCCTCCTATCCATACCATCTCCCAGGATTCAACTGTCAGCCCCATCCGGTAGATTAGACCAGAAATATCATCTCTACAGGCAGGTTAAAACTGCTTTTATTGAAATTGACTTTAATAACGGTACTTTGCTGTTCTGTCTGGGTGGATCACCGATCAGAATAAAAACTACACACACACACACACTCAGAGGTTCTTATATAAAAGGACATTGCTATTAAAACATCCAAGTAAACAAGGGTTAAATAGTTTCAACTCCAATTTAATCCATTCTGGCAGTGTTCCCAGCTTACAGTAGTCCCTCGCTATACCGCGCTTCACCTACTGCGGTTTCACTTCATCGCGGGTTTTCAAGAAATATTAATGAGAAAAATCATTCGTGGATCTTCACTGGTTCGCGGATTTCTGAGGAAGTCGATCGGCAGATTTAAACAGCCCGCAGAACTCGATCGACAGGTTTTTCAAAAAATATATATCTAAAATTGTAAATACTGTATTTAAATACTGTATCTAAAATAAATACTGTGTGGGAAGGGTTTATAAACACTTAAAACAATGAAAACTTACCAAACAATTACAATATAAATACTTAAATAAGGACTATCAGTCGATAAAATCCCCATTGCGGATTTCACCTATCGCGGCCAGGTCTGGAATGTAACACCAGCGATAGGTGAGGTCTTACTGTAATTGTCTCTGAGATAAGAACAAGTCCTGAGTGGGAAGCCAAACTCATTAGAGGGAAATTCCTTTGAAGTGATTCTGTCAATCAATTGGACTTACAGTTTCTCCAGAGTTTTTTCAGAGATGCACAGTTCATGAATTAGAGCGATCTGAAAGCATAAAGTTCTCCCGGAACCCTGACAAGATCACAAATGGCCATGATTTCAAATGTTGTTCGCCACGCCCACTTATCCCCAGACTGTCCCTTATATAGTAACAAGGCGTGACCAGGTGTTTCCTACAGCTACTAATGCCAAGACCCCATTCTTTTCAGATACTTTAGTCTGGGCATGGATCTCCTCACTCTGGCATCTAACATGGGCATGTCCTCTAATTCATCTTCCTCTTCTGACTAAGTCCATACCATAACTGGGGGTGTTACAGTCTCTAGTTGATCCTCAGTCTCTAATTCTCCTTCACTCTCGCTCTCAGACCCAGGTGCCAAAAGAACTGGCCAATACACATCCATCTCCTGGTCCTGGAAATCCGTGACCAGCTGAGCTGGACGCGGACCAGTCACAACACCTTTCTAGTTTGTTTGTATTGTACCTCCTTCCCTTTCTTATATTCCAGTAAATCAGGATAGTCTGTCCAAGGACCTTCCACATATTTTCCATCTGTTGTTTCACTCTTTGTCACTTTGATAGCAAATCTTGCACATCTCTGCCAAAGTTATTTTCCTTACTCTCTATGCACAGCAGCTGGTGCATGGATTTGGGGAAAGAACCGAGCTACTTTCAAGAGACGCTGGCAGTTGCTAGATTTGAGTTCCCGTGCTCTCCAAAACACCTTTTGGGGCTCAGATTCAGCCCTTGTCACTCTGCACTTGACAGATGTCAGGGAGCAAATAAACTCTGCATAAATAGTCTGTCATGCAACATTTATTTCTGGGACAAAGATGGCAGGAGGGGTTGAAATAAGACCCGGCTTTCTTGACACACAGAGACGATGTGATTTTTCCTGTACATTTTTTTTTTAAAAAAGGATTTGTATCAAAATTTCTCCAGAACTTATTGAAGGACTGGCAGCTTCAATCAAGTGGTGGAGGAAAGATGCTCCAAAGCTTTAATGGGATCAGGAGGAAGGAGAGGAGGAGGAGAAAAGAAGAAGAAGAAGAAGAAGAAGAAGAAGAAGAAGAAGAAGAAGAAGAAGAAGAAGAAGAAGAAGAAGAAGAAGCAGCAGCAGCAGCAGCAGCAGCAGCGGAGGGGGAGGGGGAGGGGAGGGGGAGGAGGAGGAGGATCCAGAAGAAGAAGTAGATGAAGACAAGGAAGAGGAAGAGGAAGAAGAAGAAGAGAAGATGAAGAAGAAGAAAAAGAAGATGGAGGAGGAGGAGGAGGAGGAGGAGGAGGAGGAAAGGAAGAAGAAGAAGAGGAGGAGGAGGAGGAGGAGGATCCAGAAGAAGAAGTAGATGAAGACGAGGAAGAAGAGAAGATGAAGAAGATGAAAAAGAAGACAAAGAAGAAGAAGGAGGAGGAGGAGGAGGAGGAAAAGAAGAAGAAGAAGAAGAAGAAAAAGAAGAAAAAGAAGAAGAAGAAGAAGAAGAGGAGGAGGAGGAGGAGGAGGAGGATCCAGAAGAAGAAGTAGAGGAAGACGAGGAAGAGGAAGACGAAGAGGAAGACGAAGAAGAAGAAAAAGAAGATGAAGAAGGAGGAGGAGAAGGAAAAGAAGAAGAAGAAGAAGAGGAGGAGGAGGATACAGAAGAAGAAGTAGACGAAGACGAGGAAGAGGAAGAGGAAGAAGAAGAAGAGAAAACGAAGAAGAAGAAAAAGAAGACGAAGGAGGGGGAGGAGGAGGAGAAGGAAAAGAAGAAGAAGAAGAGGAGGAGGAGGATGATCCAGAAGAAGAAGTAGACGAAGACGAGGAAGAGGGAGAAGAAGAAGAGAAGATGAAGAAGATGAAGAAGGAGGAGGAGAAGGAAAAGAAGAAGAAGAAGAAAAAGAAGAAGAAGAAGAAGAAGAAGAAGAGGAGGAGGAGGAGGAGGATACAGAAAAAGAAGTAGACGAAGACGAGGAAGAGGAAGAAGAAGAAGAGAAAACGAAGAAGAAGAAAAAGAAGACGAAGGAGGGGGAGGAGGAGGAGAAGGAAAAGAAGAAGAAGAAGAGGAGGAGGAGGATGATCCAGAAGAAGAAGTAGACGAAGACGAGGAAGAGGGAGAAGAAGAAGAGAAGATGAAGAAGATGAAGAAGGAGGAGGAGAAGGAAAAGAAGAAGAAGAAGAAAAAGAAGAAGAAGAAGAAGAAGAAGAAGAAGAGGAGGAGGAGGAGGAGGATCCAGAAGAAGAAGTAGATGAAGACGAGGAAGAAGAAGAAGAAGAAGAAGAAGAAGAAGAAGAAGAAGAAGAAGAAGACGAAGAAGGAGGAGGAGGAGAAGGAAAAGAAGAAGAAGTAGACAAAGATGAGGAAGAGGAGGAAGAAGAAGTAGACGAAGATGAGGAAGAGGAAGAAGAAGAAGAAGAGAAGACGAAGAAGAAGAAAAAGAAGACGAAGAAGGAGGAGGAGGAGAAGAAGAAGAGGAGGAGCAGCAGCAGCAGCAGAACCAGAAGATGAAAGCGGAGAAGGAAAAACAGAATCAGAAGGAAAAGGAAAGGAGGAGAAGGAGAAGAGCTAACTTTTAATTTTATTTTGCACATCAGTAGAAATGCTTTCTGTAAATCCATTACCAGAAGCTGCCTCAAACCAAAATAGCCAATTGCCTTCAAAATACTGAAGTGTGAAAGAAAGCTTTGATTAACCCTGTGCCACTCGACCCTAACAGCAGAACCCAAATTGACTGCTGACCTATATATTTGCTCCTCACTGCATGCTTTTACTCACATAACAGTCTGCTTTTATTTTTAATTAAAATATGTTTCATCAGTACTGGTTTCACTGTTGGACAATGCAATCTTGGGTAGAAAACGGCATTTACTTCCACTTTCCAGCAAAAACTGTCTAATAGCAAACTAGGCTTCCGCTTCAAGTCTTTAGAGAGTCTCAAACATCCAGGTCATGCTTGGTCCAAAGATGCTTTTTCAGGAGGCAACTGGAATTTCTTGTTTTTTCCTTTGAAGATGTTTCACTTCTGATTCAAGAGGCTTCTTCAGCTCTGACAGGATAGTGGGGAATGGAAAGATAGAAACATAAAAACATAGAAGATTGACGGCAGAAAAAGACCTCATGGTCCATCTAGTCTGCCCTTATACTATTTCCTATATTTTAACTTAGGATGGATGGATGTTTATTCCAGGCATGTTTAAATTCAGTTCCTGTGGATTTACCAACCACGTCTTCTGGAAGTTTGTTCCAAGCATCTACTACTCTTCCAGTTTTTATAGGATTTATAGTCCTTGCAGACAGCTGGGCGTTTGCATCCTTTTAGAGAGTCGTTGAAACACGTAGATGTTTACAGTATAGAAACATAGAAACATAGAAGTCTGACGGCAGAAAAAGACCTCATGGTCCATCTAGTCTGCCCTTATACTATTTTCTGTATTTTATCTTAAGATGGATATATGCTTATCCTAGGCATGTTTAAATTCAGTTACTGTGGATTTATCTACCACGTCTGCTGGAAGTTTGTTCCAAGGATCTACTACTCTTTCAGTAAAATAATATTTTCTCATGTTGCTTTTGATCTTTCCCCCAACTAACTTCAGATTGTGTCCCCTTGTTCTTGTGTTCACTTTCCTATTAAAAACACTTCCCTACTGGACCTTATTTAACCCTTTAATATATTTAAATGTTTCGATCATGTCCCCCCTTTTCCTTCTGTCCTCCAGACTATACAGATTGAGTTCATTAAGTCTTTCCTGATACGTTTTATGCTTAAGACCTTCCACCATTCTTGTAGCCTGTCTTTGGACCCGTTCAATTTTGTCAATATCTTTTTGTAGGTGAGGTCTCCAGAACTGAACACAGTATTCCAAATGTGGTCTCACCAGCATTCTATATAGCGGCATCATAATCTCCCTCTTCCTGCTTGTTATACTTCTAGATATGCAGCCAAGCATCCTACTTTCTTTCCCTACCGCCTGACTGCACTGTTCACCCATTTTGAGACTGTCAGAAATCACTACCCCTAAATCCTTCTCTTCTGAAGTTTTTGCTAACACAGAACTGCCAATACAATACTCAGATTGAGGATTCCTTTTCCCCAAGTGCATTATTTTACATTTGGAAACATTAAACTGCAGTTTCCATTGCTTTGACCATTTATCTAGTAAAGCTAAATCATTTACCATATTACAGACGCCTCCAGGAATATCAACCCTATTGCACACTTTAGAGTCATCGGCAAATAGGCAAACCTTCCCTACCAAACCTTCCCCTATGTCACTGACAAACATATTAAAAAGAATATCTACAGGTATGTCCTCAGAATCACCTTTGGGATAACCATGACATGGATGATGGAGAATCTCTACAGACCTTTAGCTATACAATTTGCGATGAACATTCTTTGAATGGTGTGGGAATAGGATCTCCAGAGGAAAAAAATTGCAGACTACAGGAACCATTAGCAATATTCAGTTAATCCTGAGGACCTAGATGCTTCAATGACCTTGCAGACTTTTCATTACCCAACTAATTAATATCATCAGTAGTGTTGGGTGAACCCAACAAAGTTCTGGTTCGGCGAACTCACCCGAACTTGGCCGTGAAGTTTGGGTGAGTTCGCTGAACCCAAACCCGAACTTTTGCTTGCAGCAAGCCACTGCGGCGTCCTTTTCTGTAAAAATAAACAAGGAGGTGGGGAATTCCCCACCAAAAGGTGGGAAATCCCATGAAGGGATTCCTGGGGCGGGGCTTTGACGTCATGGAGACTCCTTCCTCCCTGTTTCAGCCGGCCAGGAAGTAGTCTCCGTGATGTCAAAGCTCCACCCCCGGAATCCCTTTGTGGGATTCCCCACCTCCTTTTGCTTGCGGAACTGCAAGCAAAAGGAGGTGGGAAATCCCACAATATGATTCCCCACTCTCCTCCCAGGCGGTGGCATTTCGTGGTGTTCGGCCGAACCCGAACTTTACCCGAACTTTTTAAAAAGTTCAGGTTTGGGTTCGGCATGCCGAACACTGCAAAGTTCGGCACGAACCCAAACTTTGCAAGTTCGGTTCGCCCAACACTAATCATCAGTGCTGCTGTTACCTAGTTTTGTAACAGAACATTTGAAATGAAACCACCAAGTTCAGAGAGCAAAAAAACAAAACCCACAGTTGTATTTATCAATTATTTCAGTATTTCTCAACCTCATCACTTGCAGATGTCTGAGCTGCCTCGTTATATCTATATTTTTCCACCACATGCATTTTGAGGGCGATTGAATACAGGAGGTTTCAAATGACCACAAAATTGTAATTTTTAATATCCCAGAAATAAGAAATTCTTAAAAGTGTGGGGAAACAATCTTTGTTCATTGTTAATGAATTGCTTTAATGTTAATTTTTTAAAAAATCAGGTTTTATTCTACCTAAGTGATGGTGAACCTTTGGCATGGATGCCACAGGTGGCACACGAAGCCATATCTGCTGGCATGTGAGCTGTTGCCCTAGCTCAGCTCCAACGTGCATGTGTGTGTGCTGGCCAGCTGATTTTTGCTCACACAGAGGCTCTGGGACAGTATTTTTGGCTTCCAGAGAGCCTCTGCAGAGATCTGGGAGGGCATTTTTATCCTCGTCTGGCTCCAGGGAAGCCTTTAGAGCCTGGGGAGGGTGAAAAACAAGCCTACTGGGCCCACCAGAAGTTGGGAAACAGTCCATTTCTGGCCTCTAGAGCAGAGGTCCCCAACCTTTTTTGCACCAGGGACCGGCTTTCAGCTAGACCAGTTTTCCATGGCCCGGTGGGGGGGGGGGAGCTAGCTGTCAGCGGCGCCGTAAAAGGGGCGATCAAGAGAGGAATGGGTGAATGAATGGACGGAGGGTGGGAAGGAAGGAAGGAAAGAGGGAAGGTACAGGAACAGAAGAAGGGTGCAAAGAAGCAAAGAAAGGTGTGAAAGGGGAGAGTAAGAGAGGAAGGAGTGAAAGAAGGGAATGAGGGAGGAAAGAAGGGAGGAAGGAAAAGGAAAGCAAGAAATGGAGGGAGGAAAGGAAGGGAGGAAAGGAAGGAAGGAAGGAAGGAAGAAAGAAGGAAAGAGGGAAGGGACAGGAACAGAGGAAGGAAGCAAGGAAACTTATGAAAGGGGAGAGTAAGAGAGGAAGGACTGGAGGGAGGGAGGGAAGAAGGTAGGAAGGAGAAAGAAAAGAAATAGAGGAAGGAAAGGTAAAAGAGAGAAAGAAAAAGAGCAAGAAAGAAAGAGAAAGAAAGAAAGAAAGAAAGAAAGAAAGAAAGAAAGAAAGAAAGAAAGAAAGGCAACTTCAAAGAAAGGCTCACTGAGCATCTCTCACTCTCTCTCTCTTTCTATCCCTCTTTCTTTCTCTTCCTTTCTCTCTCTCCTCTTCCTTTATCTCCTCTTTCTCTCCCCCCTCTCTCCCCCTTTCCCTCTCTCTTTCTCTCTCCCTCTCTTGCTATCTCTCCCCCCTTTCCCTCTCTTTCTCCCTCTCTTTCTCTCTCTCCCCCCTCTCTCTTTCTCTCTCTCTCCCCCTCTTTCTCTCTCTTCTTCTCACTTTCTCTCTCTTGTTTTCTTTCTGTCTCTTTTGCTTTCTCTCTCTCTCACTCTTTCTCTCTTGTTTTGTTTCTCACGCTCTTTCTCTCTCTTGTTCTCTCTCTCTTGCTATCTCTTTCTCTCCCCCCCTTTCTCTCACTCTCTCTTTCTCACTTTCTCTCTATCTTGCTGTCTATTGCTTTCACTCACTCTCGTTCTCTCTCCGTTCTTCTCAGCGGTGACGCGCGCACGCCCTGCCCGCCTCACATTTGCCGAGAGGACTTTCGCCCCGGGCTCTCAGCAAGGGGGTTTGCATGAGAGGCGGGGCCGGCGGAAGGTGATATTCAATGTCGGGGGCGCACGGGCGGTTTTGCGCGCGCTCCCTATCTCCCTGCTAGCCCACTCGGAATACGTATTCAAAATAAGAAAAGCCTTTGCCGGCGAAGGCTTTTCTTATTTTGAATACAGTATTCCGAGTGGGCTAGCAGGGAGATAGGGAGCGCGCGCAAAACCGCCCGTGCGCCCCCGACATTGAATATCACCTTCCGCCAGCCCCGCCTCTCATGCAGCCCCCTTGCTGAGAGCCCGGGGCGAAAGTCCTCTCGGCAAATGTGAGGCGGGCAGGGCGTGCGTTCCGGGTGCGGGAGGAGCTGCGGTGAAAGGCAGGAGGTGGCAGAGGAGCAGAGGGGGCAAATCGGGCGGGCGGTGGGCAGCGCGGAAAGGCCGAGGGGGCCCTGGCGCCGCGGACCGGCTGAAAACCCCCAACGGCCCGGTCCCGGTCCGCGGACCGGCGGTTGGAGACCCCTGCTCTAGAGGGCCTCCGGGCGACGGGAGAATTCAAACTTAATATTATCCGCTCCAAACTTGACTGTAAAAAATATAACTTCAGCAACCGAGTTGTCGAAGCGTGGAACTTATTACCTGACTCAGTAGTGTCAATCCCTAACCCCAAACATTTTTCCCTTAGACTATCCACGATTGACCTCTCCAGGTTCCTTAGAGGTCAGTAAAGGGTGTGCATAAGTGCACCAGTCCCCTGTCCAATTGTCTCTCCTTATCTCATTTATCTTTTCTTCCTTTCAAATATGTTCACCTATACTTTTATATCTTTTCTTCTATTCTTTTATTTACTTATATTTTTACATATCTTTCTCTTCTATGTGTATTATGTATTGGACAAAATAAATAAATAAATAAAAATAAATAAATAAATAAATAAATAAAATATTTTTGCCCTCCCCAGGCATTGAATTACGGGTGTGGGCACTTGCGCGCGAGCGATAGTGCACACCCATTCTCTTTCAGCACCAGTGGGGAAAAAGGTTTGCCATCACTGTTCTGCAACACTGTTTAGTTGTTGGCAAATTTTATTTATTTTATTTATTTATTTATTTTGTCCAATACACAACGAGGGTTTTCGTGGGTATATATCTGTATACACATAGTAAAATACATGCTGTAGGTTATAGAGGAGATACTCATAGTAAAATATATTTAAGAGATAATAGAAAAGAAGGTATAGTAATAGAACATATCAATGAAAGAATAGAAGAAGAGATATAGGAATAGAAGAAAGGTATAGGAGATATAGGAGAGCAATAGGACAGGGGACGGAAGGCACTCTAGTGCACTTGTACTCGCCCCTTACTGACCTCTTAGGAATCTGGATAGGTCAACCATAGATAATCTAAGGGTAAAGTGTTGGGGGTTTGGGGATGACACTATGGAGTCCGGTAATGAGTTCCATGCTTCGACAACTCGGTTACTGAAGTCATATTTTTTACAGTCAAGTTTGGAGCGGTTAATATTAAGTTTAAATCTGTTGTGTGCTCTTGTGTTGTTGTGGTTGAAGCTGAAATAGTTGCCGACAGGCAGGATGTTGCAGCATATGATCTTGTGGGCAATACTTAGATCTTGTTTGAGGTCTAAGCTTAAGAACTACAGGATAAAGATAACAAGGAATTCCACAATACTTGGGACATGTGGATAACCAAAAAAAATGTATATAAATAATTAAAATCTTGATTGGGAATACACACTCAAATGAAAATAGAGAAAAATGGAGGGGAAAAAACAAAGTGTTGTCAAATGTCAATATACAGTAGTTGCCTTAATGAACCATTATACCACAGAATAAAGTGCACTTGTACTCGCCCCTTGAATTCTCATCCTGCCAAAAAAACCACCCCAAAATCTCCATTTAAAAATAGTGTGCAATCCTGCTATTCCTTCAGCAGAACATCTAAGAACATCATTTTATTTTTAATGCTTAATTTTATTTTTGTACATCCCAGACATTTTTTTAAAAAAATGTTAAAGGCTGTTTCAAGTTTATGAAAGCGTTGACTCCCCTTAGGATTGTCTGGGCTGAAGGAAACAGATGCACAGTTTCAGCACAATGGGAAAAGCCAGAGTGATATATTTTTGTTTTTTAAAAAAAGTGTACGATGTTACAGCTGTTCATTTAATAATTCATGGAGGATTGAAACAAGAAAGTGAATTGTGAGAGGCAGGGATGGGCATTTGGGTTAAGGAATAGACAACTGTGATTTATACTATTTGACTGACACTGTTGGCCCTGTCACTCAGACCATTTCTGACTATTTGCCCAGGAGATCGTTTGCTGTCCTGCCTTTGTCATTCGGAGGCTAACTGTGACACTGCCTGTCTTCTCGGCCGCCTTCTGATAACAAATGGCTGATGATGTCTGACACCTGCTCGGCGGATCTGTCCCCAAAAAGATGCAGCTTTGAATGTTAATGACCTATGTCGGTTTGTGCAGTTTTATAGTTGTGGTTGTCCTCCTGTGAGGGCCTGCCTCTCCTCTCCATTCAAGAAAACAGAACTCTTGAAACAATTAATTATTTTAGTTTATTTATTTGTTTTGTCAAGAACGTATTGGTGGTATACAAAGATTTAATAATCTTTATACATATGATAATAGTAAGAGAGAAACATTAGGACAGTAGACGGAAGGCACACTGGTGCACTTGGCAGGACCCAGGGGAAGAGCCTTCATTTGGCGGGACGCCGGGGAAGAGCCTTCTCTGTGGCGGCCCCAACCCTCTGGAACCAACTCCCCCCAGAGATCAGAATTCCCCCCCCCCTCGCCTTTCGCAAGCTCCTTAAAACCCACCTCTGTCGTCAGGCATGGGGGAACTGAGATATGCCCTTCCCCGTAGGCCTATACAATTTATGCATGGTATGTTTGTGGGTATGTTTGGTTGTCTTTTAAATTAGGGTCTTTTAAATTATTTTAAATATTAGATTTGTTATATGATGTTTCACTATTGTTGTTAGCATACAAATCTAGTAAGTAAGTAAGTAAGTAAGTAAGTAAGTAAGTAAGTAAGTAAGTAAGAAATAAATAAATAAATAAATAAATAAATAAATAAAGGAACTCAATCTGTATAGTCTGGAGGACAGAAGGAAAAGGGGGGACATGATCAAAACATTTAAATATGTTAAAGGGTTGAATAAGGTTCAGGAGGGAAATGTTTTTAATAGGAAAGTGAACACAAGAACAAGGGGACACAATCTGAAGTTAGTTGGGGGAAAGATCAAAAGCAACATGAGAAAATATTATTTGACTGAAAGAGTAGTAGATCCTTGGAACAAACTTCCAGCAGACGTGGTTGGTAAATCCACAGTAACTGAATTTAAACATGCCTGGGATAAACATATATCCATCCTAAGATAAAATACAGAAAGTAGTATAAGGGCAGACTAGGTGGACCATGAGGTCTTTTTCTGCCGTCAGTCTTCTATGTTTCAATAACTAAATAACTAAATAACTAAATAACTAAATAACTAAATAACCGAATAACTGAATAACTGAATAACTGAATAACTAAATAAATAAACAAACAAACAAACAAACAAACAAACAAACAAACAAATGCACGCTCCTTACTGACCTCTTAGGAATCAGGAGAGGTCAACAGTGGATAGTCTAAGGGCAAAGTTTTGGGGGTTAGGTGATAACACTACTGAGTCAGGTAGTGAGTTCCATGCATCAACTACTCGGTTACTAAAGTCATATTTCCTGCAGCCAAGTTTAGAGCAGTTTACTCCAGACACCAAAAGAGTGCGTTAAAAGACCCTCGTCAAAATCTTTATGACTTAAGGTGCCAAAGCCGACTGCCGGTGGAATGGTGGATGTCTGTATTTCCTTTTCACCAACCAAAAATTAAAAAAGGAAAGCCCCAAAATCTTCAAAATGCAGAGAAGAATCCTTGAGGCTATTTCATCCAAAACAAATAGCACTCTGGGGTTAATCTTGAGTTGATCGAAATGTATAAAATCATGCATGGGATAGAAAAGGTGGATAGAGAAAAATTATTTTCTCTATCACACAATACTAGGACGAGGGGGCACTCCCTATAGCTCATATAGGTAAGAAAGTGGGGACAAATAAAGAGAAATATTTCTTCACCCAGAGGATTATTGGTTTATGGAATTCACTTCCAGACAAGGTAATGACAACTGTCAGCCTTGATAGCTTCAAGGCAAGATTAGACAGATTCATGGATACCAAGTGTATCCATGGTGGTTACTGAAACGGATGTCCATGTGCCACCTCTATGTTGGTTGAGGCAGGCAGGATTCCCTTGAGTACCATTTGTAGGGGGTTAAGGGAAAGGGAGGGTCTTGCCTTCTCTTTCTGCTCAAGATCCCCAAGAACAATTGGTGGGCCACTGTGTGACACAGAATGCTGGACTTGATGGGCTTTGGCCTGATTCAGCATGGCTCTTCTTATTTTCTTATGTTCTTATCTGGAATTTGTCAAGGATTTTAAAAGCTTTATGGTGCTCCTGTCTTCTTAGAGATGAGGCTCACATGCCCCGAAATTAGTTTTCTACATTCAAATGAAGCTCCTTTAAGGGGGAACTCGAGAAGCTCGTTAGATAGACAAAGTACAGCGGAAAAGGGGATTCGAAGCAGAGGGTTGGATTGAAGAGCTTCTGCTGTGTTCACAAATGCAGTGGGATTTCCTTGTTCCATTCCGAGGATGGTTAGAGCTACAGACAACTTTGCTTACAGAAGTTTAAGAAGAGGAGGAAGAGAAAGAGAAAGCGAAGGAGAAGGAGAGGAAGAAAGAAACAGCAAAAAGAAAGGAAGAAAAACATTGTCATCTATTAGCAAGCCCTGCAAATGATTTCAAAAACTGCAACTGAAAAACCAACGGTGCAGCTAGGTCTGCCAAAAAACCTATCACTTGGCTGCCTCTGTGTGTGTGTGTGTGTGTGAGAGAGAGAGAGAGAGAGACAGAGACAGAGAGAAAGAGAGAGACAGAGAGAGACAGAGAGAGAGAGATGGAATACTCGCAGATACAAGGATACAAGCAAAGACGAGGTGCCACGGATGGATTAGTATTATATCTGTTGCCCCCTTTGGTTCTCTTTTGGGCGTGGATCCATTACTCATTTAAAGCTTTAATGCCAGCCTTCTCTCTCTCTCTCTCTGTCTCTGCTTTTTCTTTCCTTCCTTCCTTTTGTTTTGCTTGTTTTTGTACTTGTATTTGACTATTCTTTTTTTGTTTTTTATATGCAAATAACTAATAAAGATTTTTAAAAAAAAAAGTAGTTGGGAAACAGGACATTTCCAGCCTTCACAGGGCCTCTGGGGCGTGGCAAGCTGTTTTTGCCCTCCACAAGCATTGAATTATGCATGATAGC
Source organism: Erythrolamprus reginae (assembly GCF_031021105.1). Taxonomy (NCBI): domain Eukaryota; kingdom Metazoa; phylum Chordata; class Lepidosauria; order Squamata; family Dipsadidae; genus Erythrolamprus; species Erythrolamprus reginae. Next base: position 248,029,506 of record NC_091952.1, read on the forward strand.
ATGCGACCATGCACTTTTGGCACCCAGGGAACAAAAGGTTCGCCATCACTGCTCTGGAGGAGTGAGGTGAACCTCTCTGCAATTAACGTTTGGCAGCAGTGCTGCGTAATTTCTTCGGCAATCTTTGCACAAGGATTACCTTGATTTCATTAAGACAACTCTAGTGCAAGCCAACCACAGCCATTGTTTCTGAATAATTAACCAGTAGCCTGGAGGATATAAACTAGGAAGCATATTTTATTTCTTGCATGAAGGCCAATGTTTCTTTTTGAAGAACCTGCGGTGTTGCAGGTCGTAGTTTAGCATCTGTTGTTTGGCACGTAGGGATCTCAAGGGAGAACGGATGCATAAATTCGGGGTATTTTAAGGCGATATCACAGTTGGCCCTTAGGGTGAAATTAGCAAAAGTGTAGCCGAGAGACTCGATGCCAGATACAGGTGACAGAAGCTGGAATAGAGGGCTTTATTCTCCAGACGAAGGAATGCACCTAGCCTTTGGATCAGGGGTGGGCAATTAATTTTGCCATGGGGCCGCATGAGAAATTGAGATGGTTTTAGAGGGCTGGATTAATATAATTAACTCAGTTCTACCCAATACTGTATATTATTGGGTAGAACTGAGTTAATTATATTATAATTATAAATTATAATTATATATTGTTCTGTCGGGCTGTCTGGTAGACTCCTCCCAAAAATTCACAGGTACAAAATTCAGACACACACACATTTGAAAATCCAAAACAATGTTCTTTATAATGAAAATTCACTTAAACTAAGCCCTCTTTTGGTATAGCACAGAGCACTTGTCTCCAAACAAACTGGTAATTTGTACAAGTCCCTTATCAGTACTGTGATACTTAGCTTGCAGCTGTGAGGCAATTCACAGTCCTTCTTTGACAAAGTTGCACACACTTTGCTCTGGTTTAGTTTCAAAGAGGGGAAAAATCAGCACACAAAAGGTCAAAGTCAGTAAAGCAGTCACGAAACACAATGATCAGATAATCCTCCACAATGGCCAAACCCACAAACTCACTAATTACCACAGCCCCACCCAACCACAGGCGGCCTCATTTTCTTTGATAATAATCTCTCAGTTGTTGTTGCCTATGCATCACTCTCCGCATGCGTGGCTGTATAATTAACTCTTGTTCTGAATCCAAGGAGGAGCTAGATAATTGATCTCCTTCTGAGCTGTCTGCCACACTCTCCTCCTCCCTGTCACTCATGTCTTCTTGGTCAGAGGAGCCTTCATCAGCAGATTCCACCGGGGGCAAAACAGGTCTGCAGCATGTGGATGTCTCCCCCACATCCACAGTCCTTGGGGCAGGAGCTGGGCCAGAGCTAACCACAACATATATTATATTATATTTATATAATTATATATTATAATTATATTATAATTATAAATTAATTGCCCGCCCCTTCCTTCTTTTCTTCCTTGTTCCCTCCATTTCTCCTTCCTTCCTTCCTTCTCCAGATGGAGAGAAGCTTCTGTCTCTTTGGTTTTCTCTGCCTTTTATTTCTGCTTTTGGGCAGTTCTTTACTTCTCTTTCAAAATATTCCTTTCAGGTGCCTCTCTTCAACTGACCTACATTGTCAGTTGCGAAAAAATAGTGGAGGCTTTGCCTGAAAGTAGCTTTGGATTCCCTTTCTTCTTCTTCCTCTCTTCCCCCCCCCTGAGAAGTGTGTGTGTGGGGGGGGTTGCTTTAATTTTCTTGGAAAGGCCAATGAAACCAATGAACAATTAAAAAATGAACATTTATTGGACTTTTGCAAAAGGGCATGGAAAGATAATTTCTCCTTCCTTCCTCCCTCCCTCCATTTCTCCTTCCTTCCTTCCTTCCTTCCTTCCTCCCTCCCCCCATTTCTCCTTCCTTCCTTCCTTCCTTCTTTCATTCCTCCTTCCTTCCTTCCAACCTTCATGGGACGGTCACAGACAGCAGGCGGGCCGCATCCGGCCCCTGGGCTGCACTATACCCAGGTCTGCTTTGGATGGTTTGTCAGAGCAAACCATCCTGGCCTCCCTACAGTGTAAAGCTGTAGGGAGGCCAGGAAAGAAAAGGAAGAAGGGGAGACATTGAGAGAGAAAGATACCAATTTATCTTTATTTTTTTAAAAAATATTTTGTACATGTGCAGAGGCACTGTGCTTGCATCACCATCTTGTTTTATAGAAACATAGAAGATTGACTGGACCAAAACTATTGTTTTGTTGGAAGGAAAAATTCATATTGACTTAACATTTTTTTTGGGGGGGGGGGTATAATTTTTTCTTTATTTTTCTCCACCATACAATAAAACTTACATGCAATAATAAAAACACGGCTTCAATGCTAGAAAATAACAATATATAACATTTTCTTAAGTCAAATATTTTAAGGAGCATTTAAATTATGTTTTCCATTTAAACAGTTCTATCTCCCTTTCTCAAATATTTAAACCTAAGTGAGTGATAATCTACTGGCATTAAGAATGTTAAGTTCAAGTTTTAAATACCGGTAATTGGACTTAACATTCTTAATGTCAATAGATCATCACTGAAGCATGATAGTAGCCATAGCATGATAACTGAGCTGGAAGGGATCTTAGAGGTCTTTTAGTCCAACCCCCTGCTCTAGCAGGAGATCCTATACGATTTCAGTCTAATGGTTGTCCAATCTCTTTCTAAATTCTAGTGTTGAGACATTTAGAGTTTCTGGAGGCAAGTCATTCCACTGGTTAATTGTTCTCATTGTCAGTAAACTTCCCTTTAGTTCTGGCTTGGTTTTCTCCTTGATTAGTTTCTATCCATTGCTTCTTGTCCTGCCTTCTGGTGCTTTGGAGAATAGTTTGACTCCCTCCTCTTTGTGGCAGCCCCTGAGACATTGGAACACTGCTATCATGTCACCCCACCCCAACCCAATAATATACAATTGAATGCTCGAATGCAGAATACAATTGAATACAGAATACTGTACAGCTCATTTGTTTGGAACCCATACTGCATCTCGGACATTAACACCCTTGAAAGTCTTTGGAGAGGGGCGGCATACAAATCCAATGAATGAATGAATGAATGAATGAATGAATGAATGAATGAATGAATGAATGAATAAATAAATAAATAAATAAATGAATAAATGAATAAATGAATAAATGAATAAATAATAAAAATAAATTAATTAATAAATTAATTAAATTAATTAAATTAATTAATTAATTAAATAAATAAATAAATAAATAAATAAATAAATGTCCAAAGATACTTCACTAGAACAGCTCTTCACTCCTCCATTCGAAACAGAATTCCCTACGAAACTAGACTTACAATCCTGGGTCTTGAAAGCTTAGAACTACGACGCCTTAAACATGATCAAAGTATTGCCCACAAGATCATATGCCTGTCAATGTCCTGCCTGTCGATGACTACTTCAGCTTCAACCACAACAACACAAGAGCACACAACAGGTTCAAGCTTAATATTAACTGCTCCAAACTTGACTGTAAAAAATACGACTTTAATAATCGAGTTGTCGAAGCGTGGAACTTATTACCGGACTCCGTAGTGTCATCCCCTAACCCCCAACATTTTACCCTTAGACTATCCATGATTGACCTCTCCAGATTCCTAAGAGGTCAGTAAGGGGCATGCATAAGCGCACTAACGTGCCTCCCGTCCCCTGTCCTATAGTCTCTCCCAAATCTCATATACTGTATCTTCTCTTCTATCCCTATATTTTTTCTTCTGTTCTCTCATTGATATATTTTATTCCTATATTTTCTCTTCTATTCTTTCTTTGATATATTTTACTTCAAGTGTATCCTCTATAACCTTCATTGTATAGTATTATTATTTATTGGATTTGTATGCCGCCCCACTCTGTAGACTCGGGGCAGCTAACAACAATGATAAAAACAGCATGTAACAATCCAATACTAAAACAACTAAAACCCCTTATTATAAAACCAAACATACACACAAACATAACATGCATAAATTGTAATGCCTAGGGGGAAGGAATATCTCAACTCCCCCATGCCTGGCAGTATAAGTGAGTCTTGAGTAGTTTATGAAAGACAGGGAGGGTGGGGGCAGTTCTAATCTCCGGGGGGAGTTGGTTTCAGAGGGCCGGGGCCACCACAGAGAAGGCTCTTCCTCTGGGGCCAGCCAAACGACATTGTTTCGTCTGTGGGACCTTATCGGTCGCTGGGATTCATGCAGTAGCAGGCTGTTCCGGAGGTAATCTGGTCCAATGCCATGTAGGGCTTTAAAGGTCATGACCAACACTTTGAATTGTGACCGGAAACTGATCGGCAGCCAATGCAAGCCACGGAGTGTTGAAGAAACGTGGGCAAATCTTGGAAGCCCCACGATGGTTCTCGTGGCTGCGTTCTGCACGATCTAAAGTTTTGGACAAAATAAAATAAAACGAATGAATGAATGAATGAATGAATGAATGAATGAATGAAACAAAAATACTGACATAAACCCACAATCCTTCTTAATCCCTAACTTGATTATTATGTAGTGGTTGAGGGAGATGATCTGTGAAGGAAGAGACCGGAGTTTAATTCCCAATTAGTTATGAAGCTTGTTGGCTAATAATTATCCCTCAGAAGGATATAGATTCGCATGATGACGGGACTCAGATAACAAGGAACACCTTGTTGGCTTAGCTGCAACAACCAGTCCCTTGATGGCAACAGATTAGTGTGTATAGACACCGAATAAATATAGCAGAAAATGCATCTTAGTATAATGGGAATATAATACTTGAAAAACCCCCCACAAATGATATACTAGTCCTACCGGTAGTTTGCTCATAAAGATGGCATTATGACAAAAAATATACTTATTTCCACTCTCCCTTGGCTGTATTGTTGCAGAAGGCAACATATTTAGACCGAGAAAGGCATTAATTTCCATACCCAACCAGCAGGAATTGCAGCTGCTGTTATCAGTCTAAATAAGCCAAGCCTTAAATTGCAAGAGGTGTGTGTGACAGTGATATATGGGAATTTTTCTTTTAAATTACACCTGTCATGGGCAGTGGAAATGCAGAGCCAATTTGAAAATAATTTACTTGAAAATGTGTAACGTACGGTAAATTAAGTTTCCACATTTCCCACCCCTGGTTGCCAGATATTAACACAGGCAATTGTTTAATTGATTCAGGAAGCTTTCTTTGCTAACAGTGTGAATATTGAGACCGATTGCTCCAAATGCTGCAGTTCGCGGCAAATGGGCTACTGAAGGAATTGCAGTTTCAAGTTTTATTTATATTTTTTAGTGGGAGGGAAAAAAGTGATATATTTCGCAAGGGTTGTTCTTAATTTTGCAATTAGGTCAAGGAGTAATCTCTGCGAATGAACAACAGACGTTTAATTGGAAATCACAACACAAATTCATTTGCTGCGTTAGCTTCACATTTCCTGGGGAATATAAATGCTGATGAAAAAAAAAACATCTAGGGCCATTTAATAGGCACCCAATTTCCTGCTCAGAATAGCACCCTTTATTTATTTATTTTTCTACACATCCATCATTATTGCCTTCAGGAATCAAAACAATCCTGCAGCCCATAGGGAGAAACTCCCAAACCGTACTGAAATATCCGACGTAGTGTACACACTTCCAGATCCTGAATGGTCTAACGACCAGGTGGTTATGGGAAAAGGTTTTGAAGAACCAGCTGGTTGTTGATTTTCCAGGGATGGCCTAATTAATTCTTATTAACAAGCTCAGGCTTGGTGCGCATAATGTCAATTTAATTGGAGCAGTGGGTCCTCTAGGCATGCTCGATGTGCAAATGCTATTTTGTACCTGACAGGAAGAAACTGGCAAGTCAACCAGAATAGAGCTGGAAGGGACCTTCGAGGTCTTCTAGTCCAACCCTCTGCTGAAGCAACCCTATCTATCTATCTATCTATCTATCTATCTATCTATCTATCTATCTATCTATCTATCTATCTATCTATCTATCTATCTATCACAGAGCAGAGGGATCAGCATTGTTCTCATTAGCACATGGAAGGACTAGAAACAATGGAATGAAACTGCAAGGGAGTAGATTTAGATTAGATATCAGAAAAAAACCCTTTCTAATAGTGAGTGTGATAAATCAGTGGAACAATTTGCCACAGGAGGTGGTGGGCTCGCCTTCACTGGAGGTCTTCAAACAGAGACTGGACAGTCATCTTTCTGGGATGGTTTAGTGAATCCTGCATTGAGCAGGGGGTTGGACCTGATGACCCTGGAGGTCCCTTCCAACTCTATGATTCTGTGATTCTATGAGTCTATTCTGATTCTGTGATTCTATGATTCTATTCTATGATTCTGATTCTATGATTCTGGTTCTATGATTCTATTCTATGATTCTGTGATTCTATTCTTATTCTGTGATTCTATTCTGATTCTATGATTCTATTCTATGATTCTGTGATTCAGTGATTCTATGATTCTATTCTATGATTCTGATTCTATGATTCTATTCTATGATTCTATGATTCTGATTCTATGATTCTATTCTATGATTCTGTGATTCTATTCTATGATTCTGTGATTCTATTCTGATTCTATGATTCTATTCTATGATTCTATTCTATGATTCTGTGATTCTATTCTGATTCTGTGATTCTATTCTGATTCTATGATTCTATTCTATGATTCTGATTCTATGATTCTATTCTGATTCTATGATTCTATTCTATGATTCTGATTCTATGATTCTATTCTGATTCTATGATTCTATTCTATGATTCTATTCTATGATTCTGTGATTCTATTCTGATTCTGTGATTCTATTCTGATTCTATGATTCTATTCTATGATTCTGTGATTCAGTGATTCTATGATTCTGATTCTATGATTCTATTCTATGATTCTATGATTCTGATTCTATGATTCTATTCTATGATTCTGTGATTCTATTCTGATTCTATGATTCTATTCTATGATTCTATTCTATGATTCTGTGATTCTATTCTATGATTCTGTGATTCTATTCTGATTCTATGATTCTATTCTATGATTCTGTGATTCAGTGATTCTATGATTCTATTCTATGATTCTGTGATTCTATGATTCTGATTCTATGATTCTATTCTGTGATTCTGTGATTCTGTGATTCTATGATTCTATTCTATGATTCTGATTCTATGATTCTATTCTATGATTCTATGATTCTGATTCTGATTCTATTCTATGATTCTGTGATTCTATTCTGATTCTATGATTCTATTCTATGATTCTGATTCTATTCTATGATTCTGTGATTCTATTCTATGATTCTGTGATTCTATTCTATGATTCTGTGATTCTATTCTGATTCTGATTCTATTCTATGATTCTATGATTCTATTCTGATTCTGATTCTATGATTCTATTCTATGATTCTGATTCTATGATTCTATTCTATGATTCTGATTCTATGATTCTATTCTGATTCTATGATTCTATTCTATGATTCTGATTCTATGATTCTATTCTGATTCTATTATTCTATTCTATGATTCTGTGATTCTATTCTGATTCTGTGATTCTATTCTGATTCTATGATTCTATTCTATGATTCTGTGATTCAGTGATTCTATGATTCTGATTCTATGATTCTATTCTATGATTCTATGATTCTGATTCTATGATTCTATTCTATGATTCTGTGATTCTATTCTGATTCTATGATTCTATTCTATGATTCTATTCTATGATTCTGTGATTCTATTCTATGATTCTGTGATTCTATTCTGATTCTATGATTCTGTTCTATGATTCTGTGATTCAGTGATTCTATGATTCTATTCTATGATTCTGTGATTCTATGATTCTGATTCTATGATTCTATTCTATGATTCTGTGATTCTGTGATTCTATGATTCTATTCTATGATTCTGATTCTATGATTCTATTCTATGATTCTATGATTCTGATTCTATTCTATGATTCTGTGATTCTATTCTGATTCTATGATTCTATTCTATGATTCTGATTCTATTCTATGATTCTGTGATTCTATTCTATGATTCTGTGATTCTATTCTGATTCTGATTCTATTCTATGATTCTGTGATTCAGTGATTCTATGATTCTATTCTGATTCTGATTCTATGATTCTATTCTATGATTCTATGATTCTGATTCTATTCTATAATTCTGTGATTCTATTCTGATTCTATGATTCTATTCTATGATTCTGATTCTATTCTATGATTCTGTGATTCTATTCTATGATTCTGTGATTCTATTCTATGATTCTGTGATTCTATTCCGATTCTATGATTCTATTCTATGATTCTGTGATTCTGTGATTCTATGATTCTATTCTATGGTTCTGTGATTCTATTCTGATTCTATGGTTCTATTCTATGATTCTGTGATTCAGTGATTCTATGATTCTATTCTATGATTCTGTGATTCTATGATTCTAAGTGCCAGAGTGCAAAAACTAGCAGAACAGCAAACAGGAAGTGCCTTTTCCCGAACATCCGGTTTGCCCATTTGGGCATTTTTTTACATACCAGGCTTCAAGAAAGGCCTGTGCGCATGCGCGGGGGCAATGTGTGTGTGTGTTGCACATGCATGGTGGTGGGGAGGGAAAGAGTATAGGCACATGCACACATGCTTGCATGGCCACACCCCCCCCTTTGGGCACACAAACCCAAAAAGGTTCACTATCACTGCCCTGTATCATTTCAGATAGGGGACTGCCTCCCGGGATGAAGCATCCACAACTTCTGGAAGCAGGAATCCCTATGTAGGCACAAAAGGGCAAGCACCAATTTCACTTGAATGTTGTTAAAAACTTTTATCTAGTCAGGTCCAGGTGTAAAAACGTGCAATAAAATAGCTAATTGAACTCTTCACATGTGAATTTGGCTGTCGGCACCTCCCAATAGCTCTCTCACTTTAAATTTCATTTTCCCCTACATTTATTCTTTCTAAAAAAAGAGAGAGAAAAAATGTTGTTGAAAAATAAAGTCTGAACAAATGCTACAATGGATTTCTTTGACCGCGAAGAATACTTTTTAGCATTCCTGTCAATTCTATGCCATCTGGAATTTAGGGAGGGGGAACCTTTCAACGTTGAAAGCATTGGCGTTCCTTTGCAATGTCACTTTGATCGGTTCATTGTTATGCTTCGCATTATTGTCTGTAGCACACCCGGGCTCATCGAACTGGCAACTCGCTTTTCAAAAGCTTCCTGACCCACTCTGCCATTTGTTCCCCTCTCCCAATGCCCAAAACATAATAATTTCACAATTGTATTATGACTGATAAAAGAAGAAATTCAGGTAGTCCTCAATGTACAATCACGAACCCAAGGTTTAGGTGAGAAATTGGTTATGTGAGTTTTCGCCCCATTTTACGACTTTTCTCGTCGCGGTTGAATCACTGCAGTTGATAAATTGGTAACACAGTTGCTGTTGTGAGTGGTCCACGTCCGACTCAGCTGGTCATGGATTTTTGTCACCTGGTGGGGCCTAGGGGAAGAGCCTTCTCTGTGGCTGCCCTGGCCCTTTGGAATGAGCTCCCTCCAGATTCGTACTGCCCCAAATCTCCTTGCCTTCCGCAAAGCTCTGAAGAACTTCCTCCGCCGGCAGGCTTGGGGCAATTGAAATTTTGATATCTTGCCCTGACCAATGAATGTAGGATGTATGACGTATGACTCTGTTTGTTTAGCTTTTAACTGTTGGTTTTTTAGAATGCAATTTTAGGTAGCTTTCTAATATGTTGTAAGCTGCCTTGAGTCTCAGAAGGGTGGCATAGAAATTAAATAATAAATAAATTTTTAGCATCCGCCCCACCCCGTGACTCCACCCCGTCATCGTTCGACTCAAACCACGATTCCCCTGCTTTTCGGCACTTCGCGCATGTGAAAATGCAATGTAAGCATCCCCCAGCCCATGCGTCCCGCTCCTTATACATGTCGCATGATTCCCGCATGTGATGCCCCCCCCCATGAATGCACGGCAGAGCACTGAAGATCAGCTGGCTGGCAGGAGACGCATACCCATGCATGGTCGTTAGTCTGATGTGACAGCTGGTGTGCCCACAGAGAGGGCTCTGCATGCCACCTGTGGCACATGTGCCAAAGGTTCGCCATCACGAGTATACACAATGTACAACACAATAATACTGCATGTTATATTGTATTCTGACTAATATCTGTTGTGGTTGGCCTCAGGCCAGCTCCTATGGCTGCTGATTTTGACTCAGAGGAGCTGGAGCGATCTGATCACAGAAGACCAGTCTGGCTGGAGGAGGAATCAGACAGTGAACCAGAAGGAAAAAATGATGTGGAAGGGGTTGGAGAGGCAGAGAGGGAAATGGAGCCAGTCAGCTTTCTAGCCAGAGTTTCATCTGAGTCAGACGGGGAGGACATAATGAACGATCCTATTCTGAATGTCCGGGTAAGGAGAATGATGGGACACCAAGATCAGTTGCGCAAACACAGAAGCAGATTCTAGGTCACAGGTGTTAGGAATTGAAGGCCCTGCCGCAGCCTTCAAAAAAGGGAGGTTTTGCAGATGACATTTGTGGGAATTTATTGTTCAGTTTTTGGAGAAAGACTTTGATGAATTGTGGTTTTGTGTTTGCTTGGGATATCTTGGGATTTTCTGACACTCAAGCCGTGAGTTATTTGGCTGACGTAAGCCAGAGAAGCTTCTGTGCTGACTTGAGTGATTAACTCTGACCTGTTGGACTCATAAACTAACACTGCTCTGGCAGACGCCGAGGGTTGCAACCTTCTGTACATAAAGAAAACCTCTTTGCTCTCTTTTTAGAAGCCTGTGAGTGTGTATGTGTTTGGTTAATTACTTCGTTTCTGGGTGGCCCGCGGCCAGGCAGAACAATATCCAAGCAACAGGAGACTTTGAAAAGGATTTATTGGTTTGGTGGATTTTCAAGGGAGGGGGGAAAATCAAAGGTTTATAGATCATATATAATATATATAAATATAAATATTGGACACTCCCCCTCCCAAGATAAGGGAGGTATACAATGATGAAGTTTGTGGCTGTATGCACATGACCAGGCATGATCCCCTCAAGCAAAGAATGCACACCCATTTGGGAAGCTGCTGCCACAGATATTACACACCTTCTCTCGCTTCCTGTTTTCCGGTCTGCACAACTATTTGAGCTGCAGATCATTTACAATTAAAGCTGTGAAACACATTAACAAGGTAGTCCCTTAAGACCGAATGAGTAGATTTGGCAATGATAGCGACGTACAGCAGAATTTTTAGGAAGTCTTTTAAGATCACCGACAAACAGGTTTTCAGTTTTAATCCCAAGAGAACGGCACTATCAGTTTGTAATATTTGGTGGTTTTTATTTAGCATCCATCATTTTATCCTTTTTACAGAATTAATTTAATCCAGCACTATTTGATACCAATTCAAGTTACTATAAGCAGGTACAGGGAAATATGTTTTAAGCTTCCAAGGGAAGCCAGCTATTTTTGAAGCACATATCTGGATATTTATAATTCCACAATCTTAGTTTTATTTCATTTCTTCTGCGAAAGGTGACTTGTCTGGGAATTTTTAAAAATCAAATTATAGTTACAAACTTAGTTTGCTCCCAACGAGGTCGCTTTCCTCTTTCTTCTCTTCCTTCTGTTCCCAAAATCTAGCTCTAAGGCAGAGTTTAATGCATCACCTTAAAGCTAATTAACTTTGCAGGATAGAAATAGCATAACCTAAGGCAAAAAAAAAAAATACAGGTATAGATTTCAGTTGCAGCAAAAAATAGATTCTGGTGACCAGAAGTTCTCTTTTGTATATTAAGGATTAAAGGCAGCTGGAAGTGCCATATTTTTCAGACTATAAGATGCAACTGGTGGGTGATTTGGGAGGCGAAAAACGGGCCCCAAAATGGTTTAGCCTTTAGCCACAGTGATTTTTTATTATTATTATTATTCTGTGTTACACCTAATAATTTGGCTTGTTTGACTTATTCGGAGTCGCTATGTGTTATGCATGTTGGGAGTTATGCATTATTTTTCTTGTATTATTGTGCAGTTTTATTCTATTTTTCTTTTTTCTACCAGGTATGTTTTATTTATAATGGTAATCTGGCAGGAATTTCAATGATTCAATGGCATATGCATTCAATAAATTTAATAATTTAATGTAATAAATAATGGGGCGGTATTAAGAATTTATTTCAATCCTTGTTTTTCTTTTTCTTTTTAAAAAAACATATTAGGTCTACTGTAGATGTGGACTTAATATGTTGCATTCTATTTCTCCAGCAAAACTACAGGGAAAATAATTGAAATGCTGATAGTCAATAGAATGCTTGGAAACAGGGTTTGGGGTCTCCCCCCTGCAAAATGGGGTTGCTTATTTAAAACTTGTATTATGTATATTTTAAAATTCCATTTTATTTGATAGAAATTAAGATATTAAACATAACAGGTCAGAAGCAGGTGGGAGTTGCCGCTCCCGCTGCTACTGATGCGCTATGCACGCAGCTCCATGTCTCCGGTGCGCGCATGTGCATTCGAGCAAGATTTTGCTTCTGCGCATCTGCAGGAAGTAAAATCTCACGAGGGGACATGTGCGCGAGAGAGATTTTGGTGATTGTTTTTGGTTTCCACACATGAACACAAGGAAAAAAATCTCTAAAATCTCATGTGCAAGATTTTACTTTCCACACATGTGCAGAAGCAAAATCTCGCTCGGACGCATGCATGCGCATACTGGAGTTGCATGGACAGCTCAATTTTCGCTACTGGTACGATTGCATTGATTGTACCAGTAGGAACCTGCTGGTACAAGCTTTTTCGTATATCAGATGATAGAAATTCCGCTCGTAATCACAAGTGGTGCTTTGATAATGTAAAAATTCATAGGATGAAAGAAGTCAGGCTATTCCTGTTCTCTCTCTTCCCCCCCCCCCCCCCCGCTTCCTTTCTGGCTCAGAATTAAAAGGGGGAAAAAATCAATCTCAGGTTTTAACCATGACCTGTTGGCCTGGTTGAAGGGCAAGCTCTTCATAGGATTGGATGCCAATCATAAAGGATCTTCGCTGTTTTCCCTAACTTGGCTCTTCTGTGACAGGTGGACTTCAACTCCCAGAATTCCTCAGCTAGCATGATTGGCTCAGGAATTCTGGGAGTTGAAGTCCACGAGTCATAGAAGAGCCCACTTTGCCTACCGCTGCCCTAAGCAAACTGAGAAGCAATATCTTCAGTAAAGGGCTGCTCATCTTACCTCCTACCGATGCGCCCTCTGAGGTTATTGTGGGCGCACATGAGCCCGTCGGTGCAAGATTTGGCTTCTGTGCATGTTCAGCAAGTAAAATCTTGTGTGAGGACATGCGCGCGCAAGACATTTTGGCAATTATCGCTGATATTTTTGCTTCTGTGCATGCACGGAAGCAAAAAAAATCAGCGAAAGTCGCCAAAATCTCACTCGCCCAAGCATCGTCACACGAGATTACAATTGCTGCGCATGCGCAGAAGCCAAATCTCATACAGTGGTGTGTCGTGGGCATGCAGCTCTGCACATATCCTGGAATTTCCTATCAGCCACACCGGCTGCTGCCCACCACTGAATATCTCCCCATAAATCAGGGATGTCCAACCTTGGCAACTTTAAGATTTGTGGACTTCAACTCCCAGAATTCCCCAGCCAGCATGATTGCAACTAGAATTACGGGTCTGGTGGAAACCCATCTTGCTCAAAATCTTATCCCCTTTTCATGGACAGCAGAATGTTCACCCCATTGGGGGCCACGTCTTAGAATTATGCCCAAAATATGTATCACAATTTTGCTTGAGCTTTTTTAGTGGTCCTTTTACCCTGCTCTTCAAGGTGGCTTAGTAAAAATTAGACCTTCTCTAGACCAGCCGAGGTGGCCAATGTATTTCTTGGCAAATTGTTTATTTTATTTATGGGTGCTTTCCAAAAGTAATGCAATTATTTTTTAAAAAGTAATTTATCGAACACATTTGCACAAACACTTAAAATTCTTCAAAGTACTGTCCTTGGGCCTCTACACATTTTTTCCAGCGACTCTGCCATGACCGGTATGCGCCCTGGAAGGCGTCTTCGGGGACCTCTCGCAAGGTCTTCGTCACAACTGATTGGATCTCTTCTATGGATGAAAAACGCACCTTGCCACATGTGCTATGAGTCCGCGAGTTCCTGGTCAAACACCTTGTGCCAACTCTCCACCACCACCCCCAATAGTCCTGACGTTGCCCCAGCAGACTTCTTTTTGTTCTCAGCCCTGAAAGGAACCCGCTTTTCATCCATAGAAGAGATCCAATCAGCCGTGACGAAGATTCTGTGAGAGGTCCCCGAAGACACCTTCCAGGGCGCGTACCGGTCATGGCAGAGTCGCTGGAAAAAATGTGTAGAGGCCCAAGGACAGTACTTTGAAGAATTTTAAGTGTTTGTGCAAACCTGTTCAATAAATTACTTTTTTTAAAAAAATAATTGCATTACTTTGGAACACACCCTGTATGCTGCACAACTCCCGAAGGACTCTGGGCGGCTTGCAGCAAGTAAGGTTTATAAAGACTGGGCGGCTTCCAACAAGTTTAGTTTTATAAAGACCGATTAACCATAATGGATGTGAGCTTTGGCTGCCGAGCTGGGCTTTTCATGAAGAAAATGTTCAAACATTTGTCAGACAAGGAAAACGGGACCCCAAACTCCACTTTATCACTCTGGTTTTCACAGCTTTCTTGATGCTAAATTATTTCTCGATGGCTCAAAATTGCATTCATTATATATTATGAGGAACATAACCTGGCAGTATGAACATCAATCAGAAATAGAGTGGCCAAGCTCAGCGGGGTGGGGTGGGGGGTGTAGTTCACATTTTTTACATTTCGGAAAAACACTGTTGTAAACTTGCAAAAAGAGGAACAGGGAGGAAAAGCCAAATAAAATGTCCAGGATGGTCAGAACCTCCACAGCCTTCCCAAATTATTTTCAATCCATGTGCCTCAAATATATGGTAATAATAAAACATTTCCTTCCTAATAGAAAGGGAAAAAAGTACGGTGGCAGTTATGAATCCTCCAAGAACTGTAAGGAGGTGAAATTAAGAGATTGAACGATTTAAAAGGGAACCAACATTCTTAAAAGGCTTTGAAAACTCAAATCACGTTCTGGTTTTTTTTTTTCAAAACTCACAAAGCAAAGCTCCTTTAGAAGATTAAAAAAAGTGATTTCTATCTAGCAGTAAGCCAAAGATGGGAAGAAATAAAGGATGGAGCTTTATCCTTAGAAGCAGCTACACGGCCTGGGCCTTCTGTTTTGCCTGACTGTCCCTTTGCCTTCTCAAGAAGCTTTTCAAATTGTGATTAAAAGAGTCTTCTTTAAAAAACAAAACACTGCCGCTTTCTTAAAGTGCATACAATACATCCAGATAGTTTTCTCAAGCCCTGTGGCGCTTTTCCGATGATCGCTCCTTCTGGCTTGTAGGCTGGGGTCTCCTCATCCAAACAATGCTTATTTGATCCCCGAAGAAGGTATCGGGATCGATGTAATAAGAGGCTGTGATCTCTTAAATTGAGTTCCTTGGGAGAAAAAGAAAGGGGATTCGTGAACAAAAGAAAAGAAAAATAGACTGATGAATTGTAACATAAAATAGCTGTAAAATATCTATCTATCTATCTATCTATCTATCTATCTATCTATCTATCTATCTATCTATCTATCTATCTATCTATCTATCTATCTATCTATCAGATTTGTATGCCGCCCCTCTCCGCAGACTCGGGGCGGCTAACAGCAATAATAATACAATGTAAACAAATCTAATATTTAAGTTAATTTAAAACCCCAATTTAGAAACCAATCATACATACTGACATACCATGCATAAATTTTATAAGCCTAGGGGGAGGGAAAGTCTCAATTCCCCCATGCCTGACGACAGAGGTGGGTTTTGAGGAGCTTACGAAAGGCAAGGAGGGTGGGGGCAACTCTGATATCTGGGGGGAGTTGGTTCCAAAGGGTCGGGGCCGCCACAGAGAAGGCTCTTCCCCTGGGTCCCGCCAAACGACATTGTTTAGTTGATGGGACCCGGAGAAAGCCAACTCTGTGGGACCTAACTGGTGCGGCAGAAGGCGGTCCTGGAGATATTCTGGTCCGGTGCCATGAAGGGCTTTATAGGTCATAACCAACACTTTGAATTGTGACCGGAAACTGATCGGCAACCAATGCAGACTGCGGAGTGTTGCTGTGACATGGGCGTATTTAGGAAAGCCCATGATTGCTCTCGCAGCTGCATTCTGCACGATCTGAAGTTTCCAAACACTCTTCAAAGGTAGCCCCATGTAGAGAGCGTTACAGTAGTCGAGCCTCAAGGTGATGAGGGCATGAGTGACTGTGAGCAGTGACTCCCGGTCCAAATAGGGCCGCAACTGGTGCACCAGGCGAACTTGGGCAAACGCAAAGGATACTGATTTATGATTGATTGGATAAAAATGTATAACTATGTTGGCTACTGACATATTTTAAGGCAGTGGTTCTCAACCTTTCTAATGCCGCGACCCCTTAATACAGTTCTTCATGTTGTGGTGACTCCCAACCATAAGTCTAGCGCCAATTCTCCCCACAGAGCTTTAAGCTGATTGGCAGGAAGGTCAGAGGGACACCCCCACTGTAAACACCTGATTGGTCAGATTGTAAAAATATGTTCTAAGGTGCCAGAATAGAAGCTTTAGTTGGTCTTTTCCCATGGTCCTTGTGACCCCCCTGTGAAACAGTCATACGACCCCTCCAAAGGGGTTCCGACCCCCAGGTGGTGTTGTGGTTGGCTCTGGCCCAGGGAATGGGGAGATGGATGCAGGGGAAACTTCAACATGTCACAGGCCTGTGTTATTGCCAACTGAGTCAGTTCAGAGTTTAGTTTCCTCGGACAAAGAAGAAGGTGGGAGTGACTCGGCAGAGGGGGGCTTGGCACACAGCCCAGGCAGTCAATCTCCCTTATCTTCCATTGATTCAGATGAAGACGTTTTGGACCCACGCAAGCGCAGAATTATGCGTAGAAGAGACCAAGTAAGGACATATTACAGGAGATAAGAGCAGCCACCTGTGTTTGGGTGGGGCTCCATTAATTAGGGTTACTGCTATAAATAGCAGCATGTGGGTTTGGCCGTTGTGGAAGAGTATCTGATTGCAGTTCATCAGGAATCCTGGGTTGCTGGTTTCTGGACTTTGCTTGTTGATTTTTCACACCTTTGAAAACAAAGCAGAGCAAGTGTGTGTGTGTGTGTCTCACTTTGTTGGAAGAAGAAGGGGTGTGAAGTTTCTTCACAGCTGCTAGCTAAGTACTTAATGACTGCTTAAGGTTAATTATATAGACTACCCTGTTGTTTTGGGACAAGTGCTCTTTGCAATACAAAAAGAGTGCTTTGTTTATTTTGACTTTTGGGATAAAGAACATTGTTTTGAATTTTCAAATGTGTGTGTGTCTGAAATTTGTACCCTTGAATTTTCAGGAGGCTCCTACCAGAGACCCCGGCAGAAAAGGTTGAGAACCACTATTTTAAGGTATGCACATTGATGTATATGTGGGAATTGTGGAGAAAAAAATAAAAAAGAACAAAAAAAGGGCATTAAAAAAAGAAAGAAATTGATCATGGCTCAGTATTTGGGGAAAATATCTCCTGCGAAAAGCTATTACGGGAAGTCCTCAACTTACAACCATTTGTTTAGTGACCGTTCGAAGTTGCAACACCACTGAAAAAGTGACTTGCAGCCGGTCCTCACACTTATGACCTTACAGCATCTCCATGGTCACATGACCAAAATTCAGGCAGCACCTGTATTTAAAATAGTTGCCGCGTCCTGGGGTCATGTGATCACCATTGGGGGGGGGGGGCAATCTTCCCAGCTGGCTTCTGGCAAAGTTACGCAGAGGGGCGGCATACAAATCTAATAATAAATAAGTAAGTAAGTAAGTAAGTAAGTAAGTAAGTAAGTAAGTAAGTAAGTAAGTAAGTAAGTAAATAAATAAATGAGTAAATAAGTAAGTAAGTAAGTAAGTAAGTAAGTAAGTAAATAAATAAATGAGAGAAGCTGGATTTGCCATGCAATTCACTTAACGACAACATTCACTTAACAACTATGGCAAAAGAGGCCATATAATTGAACATGACTGACGTAACAAATCAATATGTTTAGCAATGCAAAAAAGTGGTCATAAGTCGAGGACTACCTGGAGCCCAATCAACTGTCACCCTCACGTCTATCCGGAACGAAGTACATCATGGACTTAGTAGCTTCAGAAAGCACATTTTATGCTTGCTGTCAAATATACACTGGGAAATAATTTAGCAGTGTCAGGAGGTGTCGAAAGGTTGACTCACGGCAACTGGACCCAAGTTTGTAAATTTGAGATGTTTCTTTGCCAGAGAAAAATTAATATATTTTTTAGAGTATAAGGTACACATTAGTTTTTGGGGAGGAAAAAATCTGTCTACAGAGAGGGGCAGCATACAAATTGAATGAATGAATGAATGAATAAATAAATAAATAAAATGTATTCATCTGGCTAGAGTCCTTAATCTGGTCAGCTTTAGCACATTATTTTATCACCTGATTAGGGCTTTAAAAAAACTTATTTGGAGAGAGTAACAATGAAAGAACCTACAAGCCAATAAGAGCTGGAAACATCATTAACATCTTGTTAGGGCTGAAAAGAAACTTATTCGGAGCAAGTTAGAACAATGAAAAAAAGCCTGCAAAGACTTAGGGCTTAGAAAACATTCATCAGAGAGAGTAATAATGAAAGAGCCTGAAAGGTAAGAGCTGGGAAGATCGTCAGCACCTAGTTAGGGCTGGAAAAAAAACCTTTGAAAAAAGCTACATTCAGAGGATAAGATACACCCAAATTTTCAGCCTCTTTTAGGGAAGAAAAGACTGCGTCTTATACTCCGAAAAATATGGTAATTAGGCGGACAGTTAGAGAGTCATTGGAATGTACCAAGTCTTGCCATACCAAATTCAGGGGTTTCGCCCCCAAAATGGCTTGTGATATTTATTTATTTTATTATTATTATTTATTATTTAGATTTGTATGCCGCCCCTCTCCGCAGACTCGGGGCGGCTCACAGCAAGACACAACAATTCATAACAAACCCAAATATAATTTAAAATATTTAAAAAAGAACCCCATTTTACTAACAAACACACACACAAACATACCATGCATAAATTGTACATGCCCGGGGGAGGTGTTTCAGTTCCCCCATGCCTGACGACAAAGGTGGGTTTTAAGGAGTTTACGGAAGGCAGGGAGAGTAGGGGCGGTTCTAATCTAGACAGTGGCAGGAGGCTTACCTGCTACTTACCTGCCCGGAGGACTTGATTTAGATGTCCTGTATAGCCAATTGCTCCTGCTCTCCCATCGGCTGGAGGGCTTCTTGCACATAGACAATCAGTTCTGATGCTTCTCCACCCTGAGTATAAACAGTCACTGTCCCGATGCCTTCCATGTCATCTGAGGAGACCACCAAATGGTGCTGCTCCGACAACTCCATCGAAGCCGGTTGCAAAGTTTCCTGAATCATCACGGTGTGATTGGCTGACTCTTCCTCTTCGGTCACCTGTCGGAACGATGGGAAAGTTACAAAAAGCTTACACAAGGGAGTGACAATGAAGAGGAGCAAAAGGGGTTAAGAAGAAAAATTAAGAAGAAAAAATTCGAAGTGTTGGTTATGACCTATAAAGCCCTTCATGGCATTGGACCAGAATATCTCTGGGACCGTCTACTGCAGCACAAATCCCAGTGACTGGTTAGGTCCCACAGAGTTGGCCTTCTCCGGGTCCCGTCGACTAAACAATGTCATTTGGTGGGACCCAGGGGAAGAGCCTTCTCTGTGGCGGCCCCGACCCTCTGGAACCAACTCCCCCCGGATATCAGGGTTGCCCCCACCCTCCTTGCCTATCGTAAGCTCCTTAAAACCCGCCTCTGTTGTCAGGCATGGGGGAATTGAGATATTCCCTTCCCCCTAGGCTTATAAAATTTATGCATGGTATGTCTGTTTGTATGATTGGTCCCTTAAATTGGGGTTTTTAAAATTACTTTTTATATTAGATTTGTTATATTTGTCTTTTTTACTGCTGTTAGCCCCCCCCCCGAGTCTGCGGAGAGGGGAGGTATTCAAATCAAATCAAATCAAATCAAATCAAATCAAATCAATCAATCAGAAAGGCCTAAATCCAGTGGTGGGATTCAAATAATTTAGCAACCAGTTCTCTGCCCTAATGATTGGCTGGATTGGCGTGGCTAGGGGGTGTGACAGGTAGGCCTTGGCCTCCTGCACACCTTTGGGGGCAAAAAACAGGCCATCGGGGGAAGCGACCCTCGTGCCGTGTTTTGGGCTGAGTAGGCCTCCCTGCAGCCTCTTGGCAATGAAAACGGGCTGCAAGGGTTGCTGTGTTGCCTTCCCTGCGCCCTGCTTCAGGTCTAGAAGGCTTCCTGAAGCCTCTCGGCAGCGAAAATGGGCCACAGGGGCCCCGCGCTGCCCTCACTGTACCCTGCTTTGGGCCTAGAAGGCCTTCCTGAAGCCTTCTAGGAGTGAAAATAGGCCACTGGAGGGTGCTAGCCCCCATTCCCCATTTTGGGCCTATCAGACCTCCCTGCAGCCTCCTGGAAGCCAAAAAAAAGAGGGGGGGTCGTGCTGCCCTCGTTGAGCCCTGCTTTGGGTCTAGGAGGCCTTCCTGAAGCCTCCTGGGAGTGAAAATGGACCACTGGGTGGACGCCACCCCTCACAACCCATTTTGGGCCTAGGAGGCATAGCTGTACTTACCTAGGAGCCAAAATGGGCTGTGGGAGGACTCCTGGAAGGGATGAGGTGTGGCCAGCTAGCAAATTAACTACCAGCTCGCCCAAACTGGCCTGAACCAGCTGAATGCCACCACTGCAAAATCAATTACTGGCGCTACTAGGTTTCAGTAGTGTAGATTTTAGGGAAATGATAGATGAGAATTGCCTACTTGGTTATGATGGGTTGTTAAACATGTATCGGAACTACCACACATGGGCAATCCATTATAAGAAGACGTTTATTGGGTCAACATAGAAACATAGAAGACTGATGGCAGAAAAAGACCTCATGGTCCATCTAGTCTGCCCTTATACTATTTCCTGTATTTTATCTTACAATGGATATATGTTTATCCCAGGCATGTTTAAATTCGGTTACTGTGGATTTACCAACCACGTCTGCTGGAAGTTTGTTCCAAGGATCTACTACTCTTTCAGTAAAATAATATTTTCTCATGTTGCCTTTGATCTTTCCCCCAACTAACTTCAGATTGTGTCCCCTTGTTCTTGTGTTCACTTTCCTATTAAAAACACTTCCCTCCTGAACCCTATTTAACCCTTTAACATATTTAAATGTTTCGATCATGTCCCCCCTTTTCCTTCTGTCTTCCAGACTATACAGATTGAGTTCATTTAGTCTTGCCTGATACGTTTTATACTTAAGACCTTCCACCATTCTTGTAGCCCGTCTTTGGACCCGTTCAATTTTGTCAATATCTTTTTGTAGGTGAGGTCTCCAGAACTGAACACAGTACTCCAAATGTGGTCTCACCAGCGCTCTGTATAAGGGGATCACAATCTCCCTCTTCCTGCTTGTTATACCTCTAGCTATGCAGCCAAGCATCCTACTTGCCTTTCCTACCGCCTGACCACACTGCTCACCCATTTTGAGACTGTCAGAAATCACTACCCCTAAATCCTTCTCTTCTGAAGTTTTTGCTAACACAGAACTGCCAATGCAATACTCAGATTGAGGATTCCTTTTCCCCAAGTGCATTATTTTACATTTGGAGACATTAAACCGCAGTTTCCATTGCTTTGACCATTTATCTAGTAAAGCTAAATCATTTACCATATTACAGACCACTCCAGGAATATCAACCCTATTGCACACTTTAGAGTCATCGGCAAATAGGCAAACCTTCCCTACCAGACCTTCCCCTATGTCACTCACAAACATATTAAAAAGAATAGGACCCAGAACAGACCCTTGCGGCACACCGCTTGTAAGCTGACTCTGCTCAGAATACTCGCCATTAACAATAACTCTCTGATGTCTATGCTTCAGCCAGCTTGAAATCCACTGAACTATCCAGGGATTAAGTCCAATCTTCACTAATTTATCCATCAGCTCTTTATGTGGAACCGTATCAAAGGCTTTGCTGAAGTCCAGATAGGCAATATCCACGGCATCCACATTACACGGCAATTGAGCTGAGACGGCTTAGTGGGTTCTAGATTGTACCTGTTAATGATGGGAGATGAACCAGGAAAGACCAACAAGAAATACATTCTTAAAGATTCCACAACTGGCTATCGAAGTGGAGAGCTCAGCAGATTCTATGCAATTGAAGATTTTTACTCATTCCTCTCTCTGGTTCAAAAGCCACTGGTTTAAGCCATTGTAGTCCTTGACTTACAACCCCTTGTTCTAGTCACTTATGTCCACAACAGTAATTTTCAAAGACAAATAAAACAACACACTACATTTTGGACATAAACACTCTAGAAATTGTCCAGAGATACTTTAGCAGAAGAGCCCTTCACTCCTCCACTCGCAACCGAATACCCTATGAAACTAGACTTACAATCTTAGGTTTAGAAAGCTTAGAACTACGTCGCCTTAAACACGATCTAACCATAGCCCATAAAATCATCTGCTACAATGTCCTTTCTGTCAATGACTACTTCAGCTTCAACCACAACAACACATGAGCACACCACAGATACAAAACTTAATGTAAACCGCTCCAAACTTGACTGCAGGAAATACGACTTTAGTAACCGAGTAGCTGATACATGGAACTCACTACCAGTCTCAGTAGTATCATCACCTAACCCCAAAAACTTTACCCTTAGACCAGTGGTTCTCAACCTTTCTAATGCCGCGACCCCTTAATACAGTTCCTCGTGTTGTGGTGACCCCCAACCATAAGTCTAGTGCCAATTCTCCCAACAGAGCTTTGAGCTGATTGGCAGGAAGGTCAGAGAGATGCCCCCACTGTAAACACCTGATTGGTCAGATTGTAAAAATATATTCCAAGATGCCAGAATAGAAGCTTTAGTTCCTAATGAAAGGGGAAATTTGTCTTTTCCCAGGGTCTCAGGCGACCCCTGTGAAATGGTCAATTGACCCCCAAAGGGGTCCCGACCCCCAGGTTGAGAACCATTGCCTTACACTATCCACTGTTGACCTCTCCCGATTCCTAAGAGGTCAGTAAGGGGCATACAAAAGTGCACCAGCGTGTCTTCTGTCCCCTGTCCTAATGTTTCTTTTCTTTTTTTTACTAGCATCATGTATATGAATATTATTATATGTTTACATACCTCCAATATGTACTTGACAAAACAAACAAACAAACAAATAAATAAATACCAGGCAACTCAGAAAGGTTCAACCAGTTTATGCTGTGGATTGTCTTCCCATACCGATGCCTAATTCCTATAACAGTTTATCTTAAAGGAACAGCTGGCCCAGCAATGCAACTATAAACCACGTAAATTAAGCCTCCGAAAGATTAAGAATGAAAACATTGGAAGCCCAAGGCCTCTTTCCATCCTAGACATGAGCAGCAAATGGAGCAAAGAATGGAAGAGAAGAATTGTGCACTCATTTCAGAATACAAATGCAATTGTTTTGCGCCAAAAAAAGGTCATTATACGATATGCTTATATTCTACAAGACATACTATACCATAAAATTGATTTACACTGGCTTCTTTGGGGCCTGAGAAAAAGTGTGACTTTTATGGACGCCTAGATTCAGTTGGATTTATCGTGAAGGAAGGGTAGAAACATGGAAGTATCATGCTCCAGAAAACACAGCGTAACACTCATATGTCACACTCATGGACAGCAACAGATGAGCAGCACAGGAAAAGGACTTCTACTGTTGATAGACATTCTGTTCTTTATGTCATAGAAACTTAGAAGATTGATGGCAGAAAAAGACCCCATGGTCCATCTAGTCTGCCCTTATACTGTTTCCTGTATTTTATCTTAGGATGGATATATGTTTATCCCAGGCATGTTTAAATTCAGTTATTGTAGATTTACCAACCACATCTGCTGGAAGTTTGTTCCAAGGATCTACTACTCTTTCAGTAAAATAACATTTTCTCAGGTTGCTTCTGATCTTTCCCCCAACTAACTTCAGATTGTGCCCTCTTGATCTTGTGTTCACTTTCCTATTAAAAACGCTTCCCTCCTGAACCTTATTTAACCCTTTAACAATATAAATGTTTCGATTATGTCCCCCCTTTCCCTTCTGTCCTCCAGACTATACAGATTGAGTTCATTAAGTCTTTCCTGATAAGTTTTATGTCAATTCAGTTTGTTAGGATGTCCTGTTTCTCAAATGAAAGATCAAGAACTGGGAAATAGTTTGGTTATGGGATAAAAAAAAATGACACATGTTAACCTTGATAAATATTCACACATTGATATAGAAATTATCAATTAGCTTCTTGTGTGTCAGGCACAAATAATCAGGAGCATTGGCACATGAATCCCAGCAACTAGTTAGGTCCCACAGAGTCGGCCTTCTCCAGATCCCATTAACTAGACAATGTTGCTTGGCGGGACCTAGGGGAAGAGCCTTCTCTGTGGGGGCTCTGGCCTTATGGAATCAGCTCCCCCCGGAGATTCACACTGCCCCACCCTCCTTGCCTTCCATAAGTCTGAAGACTCATCTATGCCACCAGGCTTGGGGCCACTAGACCTGAGCCCCTGGCCAATGAGTGTGATGTATGCCTGTTGTTCAAATGGGAATGAGTGATTTTTAATGGTACCAGTTTTTTTTTAGAATAATTAGTTAATTAATTGAATTTTTAGATATTTATATTTTATATTGGGTTTTTTGATATGCTGTAAGCTGCCCCAAGTCCTTGGAGAGGGGTGGCATATAAATCAAATCAAATCAAATCATCAATAATTTGTTGACTTCAAAGGATAGAAATATTTATTATTGCTACTATTGTTAAGATCCAGGTCATCTAGGCCAGTGTTTCTTGAGATAATTGGACTTCAACTCCCAGAATTCCACAGCCAGCAAATTCATGAGCCATGAGCCAAACTTCCAAAGAAATATAGCCATTTATTAGGAGCGACATTTCGTCAATACTGGGATGTAGTTGGAACTGAGCTCACATATGTTACGTGCCTTCATGACCCTGTTTCCCCCCATCCTCATTGGACATATCATAAATCACATTCTCCAATGAACCATGTGGGCGGGCTGTGAAAGACACACCCCTCCCGCTGACTCCGGTAACCTAGGACACAATCAGTAAAAGAAGCATTTGTGGAATGTACAGTAGTACCTCTACTTACAAACTTAATTAGTTCTGTGACCAGGTTCTTCAGTAGAAAAGTTTGTAAGAAGAAGCAATTTTCCACATAGGAATCAATGTAAAAGCAAATAATGTGTGTGATTGGGGAAACCACAGGGAGGGTGGAGGCCCTGTTTCCTCCCAGGAGATTCCTAGAGAGGCCCCACGGAGGCTTCTCCCTGCCTTTTCCAGTTACAATTTCGGAGGCTCGGTTTTGTAAGTGGAAAATGGTTCTTGAGAAGAGGCAAAAAAACCCTTGAACACCCGGTTCTTATCTAGAAAAGTTCGTAAGTAGAGGTGTTTGTACGTAGAGGCAAGGGTGGGCTGCTGCCTGGACAGGATGGAATGCAGTGGGGTAGTGAAAATGGAGTCCCACCCCATCTCGCTCGACCACCTGCCCCAATGCCTAAAGGGACAGTGTCGTCCTCAGTCCCTGGCCCCTCCAGTGGAGAGACACCTTCCCAGTCGGATGATCTTGGTTCCAACACCTCCTTCTCCTCCTCTGAACCAGGATCTAGTGAGGCCATAACCCCTATTTACAAGATATAGTCAACTAATGGCCAAGGCTGCATTGATGCTAGATAAGGGTCAAGGAAATTCAAGGGTGGCTGGACTTAAGTCTCTTGTGTCGATGTAATGACTCTGAAGTGATGACACGTTTAATCTCACCTTGCAGCTCAACCTCCTCTTTTTCTGCAGCATGTGAGGTTAACTAGTCACCCGGCTCCAAATTGTTTTATTTTTATTCTCTGAAGGGTGTAAAAGCTGTCCTGCTAGATCAAACAGAAGGTCACATCTAATAACATTTCCCCCTTTTTCGTAACTGACCTTCAGCCTTCTTCTGAAATTGGTGTTTTAAAACTTGGATAATTTCTCTGCCATAGTTAATGGTTGTTGATCTATCTCAGTCTTGCCCAGCTAAAAATGCAGGGAACTGAAGTCCAGCATATTTAGACAGACCCACTTGGGCAAGATTTATTTAAGTGTAGGTCTCCTAAAGAGTTAAGGCAACTCTTAAAAAGCCAGTAATAAAAACAGAATTAAAATGTGTAGTTCAAGAGAGGTAAGTTCTTTTTCCACCCATTATATTAACAGAGAGCCAATATAAAGGTAAGAGTGAACACATTCTTTAGTTCAGTATTTTAAGTGTGCAAAGGTTTTTTTTCTAAAATGGCAAAATTGTCGGCTACCAAGATTCCAAGATTGCTCTCGCAGTGTGTGGTTTCTCCCTTAGTCATTCTTGTTCTTCTCTGCACTCTTTACAGTCCCAACATCTTTTTTATAGAAACATAGAAACATAGAACAGCTTCCTATACGCAAAAGTAAATCTAATGTAGACTTTAATTTTATTGGAAACCTTACATGAATTATACGTTATATATATCAGGGGCCCCCAACCTCCAGTCCAAGGTTGGGGGCCCACTGATATATATAACAGTGCATACAAGCAAAAACATAGAAACATAGAAACATAGAGGTCTGACGGCAGAAAAAGACCTCACGATCCATCTAGTCTGCCCTTATACTATTTCCCTGTATTTTATCTTACAAGGGATATATGTTTATCCCAGGCATGTTTAAATTCAGTTACTGTGGATTTACCAACCACGTCTGCTGGAAGTTTGTTCCAAGCATCTACTACTCTTTCAGTAAAATAATATTTTCTCACGTTGCTTTTGATCTTTCCCCCAACTAACTTCAGATTGTGTCACCTTGTTCTTGTGTTCACTTTCCTATTAAAAAAACACTTCCCTCCTGAACCTTATTTAACCCTTTAAGATATTTAAATGTTTCGATCATGTCCCCCCTTTTCCTTCTGTCCCCCAGACTATACAGATTGAGTTCATGAAGTCTTTCCTGATACGTTTTATGCTTAAGACCTTCCACCATTCTTGTAGCCCGTCTTTGGACCCGTTCAATTTTGTCAATCTTTTTGTAGGTGAGGTCTCCAGAACTGAACACAGTATTCCAAATGTGGTCTCACCAGCGCTCTATATAAGGGGATAACAATCTCCCTCTTCCTGCTTGTTATACCTCTAGCTATGCAGCCAAGCATCCTACTTGCTTTTCCTACCGCCCGACCACACTGCTCACCCTGTATAGTCTGGAGGACAGAAGGAAAAGGGGGGACATGATCGAAACATTTAAATATGTTAAAGGGTTAAATAAGGTTCAGGAGGGAAGTGTTTTTAATAGGAAAGTGAACACAAGGACAAGGGGACACAATCTGAAGTTAGTTGGGGGAAAGATCAAAAGCAACATGAGAAAATATTATTTTACTGAAAGAGTAGTAGATGCTTGGAACAAACTTCAAGCAGACATGGTCGGTAAATCCACAGTAACTGAATTTAAACATGCCTGGGATAAACATAGATCCATTGTAAGATAAAATACAGAAAGTATAAGGGCAGACTAGATGAACCATGAGGTCTTTTTCTGCCGTCAGATTTCTATGTTTCTATGTTTCTATGAAAATACTGACACCCAATCCTTTTTCAGCATCTCCTGCTTTGCATAATGAAAAACAGTCTTTTTCAGGTGACACTGTTCACCTGAAGATCATAAAAGACGTATTTAACGTTTTTTTTTTAAAAAAAACAGCAAGTGTTAAATTGTTAAAACATGGCAATCGAACTCTTCCTTTCAACCCCCTTGCAAAATTAACAATGTTAGTAGTAATTTTAGTAATTTTCAACTGTCTACGGAAATCAGCCAAAGATTTAAACTCGTCTAAGACATTATTCAGCACAACAAGTAATTTGGGAGTTTCAGAACTTGCTAATATGTCAGGACCAAATTAAGAAGTCAAGAGATGTTGAAACTGGAATTCTGCCATTAGCTGCTTTAGGCCTCTTGTGGATGTGCTTCTCTGTGTTTGTATGTCTCTCTCTCTCTTTTTCTGCATAGTTTTGAACTTTATCTTGCAGTATTTATAGATACTGGGCAGCAAAGCACAATTG
The DNA here is from genome assembly GCF_031021105.1 of Erythrolamprus reginae. Taxonomy (NCBI): domain Eukaryota; kingdom Metazoa; phylum Chordata; class Lepidosauria; order Squamata; family Dipsadidae; genus Erythrolamprus; species Erythrolamprus reginae. The sequence continues at coordinate 248,057,798 of NC_091952.1, forward strand.
GCAAGGTAGGCACCTTATTTAAAAATGTCAATGCATTGCAACGCTACCTATCATTTGGCTTAGCAACGGAAATTATTATTATTATCATCATCATCATCGATTAGATTTGTATGCCGCCCCTCTCCGAAGACTCGGGGCAGCTTACAACAATACAAACAATATTATAGCAAAACAAATCTAATATTAAAAGAAGCATATAAAACCCTATCATATATTTAAAAACCAAACAACCCATTCATACCAAACATGAAACAAAATATAAAGAAGCCTGGGGGAAAGGTGTCTCAACTCCCCCATGCCTGGAGGTATAAGTGAGTCTTGAGTAATTTATGAAAGGCAAGGAGGGTAGGGGCAGTTCTAATCTCTGGGGGAAGTTGATTCCAGAGGGCCGGGGCCGCCACAGAGAAGGCTGTTCCCCTGGGGCCCGCCAAACGACATTGTTTAGTGGACAGGACCCGGAGAAGGCCAACTCTGTGGGACCTTATTGGCCGCTGGGATTCGTGCGGTAGTAGGCGGTTCCGGAAATGTTGGGTTCAATTGTGGTCATAAGTCAAGGACTACCTCTATGGTGACTTTAGAGCTGGTGCTATTATTCTATGGTAGGCAGGGGTGAAATGCTCCCGGTTCACTCGTGCCTGTCGGTCATCAGAGAACCGGTTGTGAAGGGAGCGTGAGGCTCCGCTCACCTGCCCAGATGCCACCATTTGGGTTCTTTTACCCTCTAGGCATGCACAAAGAGTCTTCTTTGCTTGCTCAAAGGGTAAAAGAACCCAAATAGTGGCATCTAGGTGAGTGGACATATCCTAAGCATATCCTGAGGTCATATCTCAATGCAGAAAGAAGGCCTACGTAGAGAATGCTGAGTCATTCTGAGTCAATTAAGCATGCAACAACCTCATCAGGTGAAAAGTATTTAAATGTGCAAGAGCTCTCTGCTTGCTGCTGTTCGTTCGCTCTCTCTCTCTGATCTTCTATCTCCGGGACCGCCTTCTGCTGCACGAATCCCAGCAACCAGTTAGGTCCCACTGTGGGCCTTCTCCGGGTCCCGTCAACTAAACAATGCCGCTTGGCGGGACCCAGGGGAAGAGCCTTCTCTGTGGCGGCCCCGGCCCTCTGGAACCAACTCCCCCCAGAGATTAGAATCGCCCCCACCCTCCTTGCCTTTCGTAAGCTGCTTAAAACCCACCTCTGCCGCCAGGCATGGGGGAATTGAGATACCCTTTCCCCCTAGGCCTTTGCAATTTTATGCATGGTATGACTGTCTGTAGGTTTGTTTTTTATAATAATGGGTTTTTAACTGTTTTTAGTATTGGATTATTATTATATGCTGTTTTATTATTGCTGTTAGCCGCCCCGAGTCTCCGGAGAGGGGCAGCATACAAATCCAAATAATAATAATAATAATAATAATAATAATAATAATAATAATAATAATCATCATCATCATCATCTTTGATCCTGCTCTGTGTGAAGTGTGCTCTGAAGTTGCTGTATTGATCTGTTAATTCCTGTGAGTTATTGCAACTGAGATAGTTGTAGTGAGATACTAGTGAGATACTAGAGTGATGTATGTATAGTAAAGAAAGTAGAATACAGTTAGCAGTGTAAATAAGAAGTAAATATATTTTTCCAAGACTTCCTACTGCTGCTGTGTTTCATTGAAGAGTTCAACTCCATATCTATTGCTCTGCGGCTGGCTGGTTGAGTTTGTTAGCTGGTTGGGCTGGTCTGCTGCTTGGGCTGGCTAGCTTCCGAAAGTGCAGCTCTGATAGCTTTTACTCTCTTTGCAACCAGTTCTCTGATGGTTGATAGGTACAAGTGAACTGGGAGCATTTCACCCCTGATGGTGGGGTCTGCTTCAGTGGCAATCTGGCCACAGCATTCTGCATGCAATAGTGACTTTTTCTTTTCTTCTGGTGTATTATAGTGTTTAGAAACATAGAAACATAGAAGACTGACGGCAGAAAAAGACCTCATGGTCCATCTAGTCTGCCCTTATACTATTTTATCTTACAATGGATATATGTTTATCCCAGGCATGTTTAAATTCAGTTACTGTGGATTTACCAACCACGTCTGCTGGAAGTTTGTTCCAAGGATCTACTACTCTTTCAGTAAAATAATATTTTCTCACGTTGCTTTTGATCTTTCCCCCAACTAACTTCAGATTGTGTCCCCTTGTTCTTGTGTTCACTTTCCTATTAAAAACACTTCCCTCCTGAACCTTATTTAACCCTTTAACATATTTAAATGTTTCGATCATGTCCCCCTCCCCTTTTCCTTCTGTCCTCCAGACTATACAGATTGAGTTCATGAAGTCTTTCCTGATACATTTTATACTTAAGACCTTCCACCATTCTTGTAGCCCATCTTTGGACCCGTTCAATTTTGTCAATATCTTTTTGTAGGTGAGGTCTCCAGAACTGAACACAGTACAGTGTTCCCTCGATTTTCGCGGGTTCGAACTTCGCAAATAGCCTATACCACGGTTTTTCAAAAAATCTTAATTAAAAAATACTTTACGGTTTTTTTCCTATAACACGGTTTTTACCACCCGATGACGTCATATGTCATCGCCAAACTAATAATTTTTGCAAAAAAATAACAAAAAAAATAATTATTGTTAATAAATAATTATGTTTATAAATATCAGGATCACTAAGTATCTTATTCAATGGTGAGTACCAGTAATAATGGTGAGTAAATGGTTGTTAAGGGAATGGGAAATGGTAATTTAGGGGTTTAAAGTGTTAAGGGAAGGCTTGTGATACTGTCCATAGCCAAAAATGGTGTATTTACTTCCGCATCTCTACTTCGCGGAAATTTGACTTTCACGGGTGGTCTCGGAACGCATCCCCCGCGGAAATCGAGGGAACACTGTATTCCAAATGTGGTCTCACCAGCGCTCTACATAAGGGGATCACAATCTCCCTCTTCCTGCTTGTTTCTCAATTATTTTCTGTTATGCCTCCCTAGGAAGAAGTAAATATTTCACGCCCCCTCCCCCCAACTCTCCACTGGGACTGGCTCAATATCTAGGGATTATCTTCTCCAAAGGAGGGGACCCATCGCCAAGGCATCCGAGATTGCTGAAGCTGGCACTCTCTTGGTAGTGGGACTCTCAGGCACCTGGCTGGATGAGTAGATTAAACCCAGAGAAGGATAATCAGTTTGAAGCTATTAAAGCCAGTGCATCTCTTCTCCTAAGCAATAACGAAGAAATAAACACAACTATAATCCAAGGATCTGAATTTGGGGACTTCTGGCTTAGAGAGATGCATTTTTTAATACCGAGAGACATGCAAATTTGGAGGACCAGCTGCGGCTCTGCTCAGAAGTATGTTAGGATAGAATTTCTAATTTTGCAAACACAGGAGAACTCAAATTAATCCCCCCCCCCATCTCTTGGCTAACATCACAATTATCTGAATGCATTGCAGGAGAAGGGGGAAAGTGGCCTGCGTCTCTAGAGGCTGCCTCTCATAAAAATAATATCAGTGAGTTAGGCAAAGGAGAAATTAGATGAGTGAGCAAAGCAGAGAAGTCTCATTGTGTTAATTGAAGAATGCAGACTCCCTATTGAGTCATTCCCAGAATAGTTTGTTCCAGTGGAAAAGATTTCAGATCCACTGGCAGCTCAAGCTAGGATCACTGAGTATCTGTGCTGAAGATGCCAAGTTGCACTCAATAATTGCGTCTTTGGTTGTGATGTTTCAGGCAGTTTAATGATAATTTAATAATAATAATAATAATAATAATAATAATAATAATAATAATAATGCTATTTATTTATTTGTTTGTTTGTTTGCTTATTTATTTATTTATTTATTTATTTATTTATTTATTTATTTATTTATTTATTTATTTGGATTTGTATGCCAGCCCTCTCCGGTATACTATTAGAAACATAGAAACAAAGAAACATAGAAGACTGACGGCAGAAAGAGACCTCATGGTCCAACTAGTCTGCCCTTATACTATTTTCTGTATTTTATCTTAGGATGGATATATGTTTATCTCAGGCATGTTTAAATTCAGTTACTGTGGATTTATCTACCACGTCTGCTGGAAGTTTGGTCCAAGGATCTACTACTCTTTCAGTAAAATAATATTTTCTCATGTTGCTTTTGATCTTTCACCCAACTTCAGATTGTGTCCCCTTGTTCTTGTGTTCACTTTCCTATTAAAAACACTTCTCTCCTGGACCTTATTTAACCCTTTAGCATATTTAAATGTTTCAATCATGTCCCCCCTTTCCCTTCTGTCCTCCAGACTATACAGATTGAGTTCATTAAGTCTTTCCTGATACGTTTTATGCTTAAGACCTTCCACCATTCTTGTAGCCCGTCTTTGGACCCGTTCAATTTTGTCAATACCTTTTTGTAGGTGAGGTCTCCAGAACTGAACACAGTATTCAGTATACTATTGTTAGTATACTGTATGTAACTATGTTGGGTGTTGCTATACAGAACCTAACAATGTAACTTTAAGACTGTTCCTTTAAGAGTCATTCACTGGTTGGCCATAACAGGAAGCCAACAATGTTCCCCTTGGGGGAGTTTATACCAGAGAGATTTATATTTGCTGTGTATATATTTTGCTGTGTGTGATAACCTGGTTTGTAAATCATTATTAGGATTATATGTACATGATATTTGGACTGTGTGACGACTTTTGTTTATTTGCCTATCTGTATATAATAATATTGTTCTATTTTGTAATTAAGTCTGAGTCATTGACTGATTAACCCACATTGCCACAGTTACTCTCCTTAAAGTTTGTTGAAGGTTTATTATATTACCTAGACATTCTAACAGCTATGATGCCAATACAGGTAGCCCTCAAGTTATGACTCCTCACTTAACAACCGTCTCCTGCCTCACACATCCCCAGTGACCGGTCAGATCCCGCAGAGTCTACCTTCTCCGGATCCCATTAGCCAAGCAATGTTGTCTGGTGGGACCGAGGGGAAGGGTCTTCTCTGTGGCAGCTCTGGACCTTTGGAATCACCTCCCCCCCCCCAGATATTTGCACTGCCCCCACCCTCCTGGCTTTTCGAAAACTTCAGTTCTGGAGTTTGCATTCAGTTCTAGAGACCTCACCTACAAAAAGATATTGATAAAATCGAACTGGTCCAAAGACGGGCTACAAAAATGGTGGAAGGTCTTAAGCATAAAACCCATCAGGAAAGACTTCATGAACTCAATCTGTAATGAACTCAATCAGTCTGGAGGACAGAAGGGAGATTGTGCCCCCTTGTTCTTATGTTCACTTTCCTGTTAAAAATACTTCGCTTCTGAACCTTATTTAACCTTATTTTAATGTTTCAATCATGTCCCCCCTTTCCCTTCTGTCCTCCATTGTCTTTCCTGTAGGTGAGGTCTCCAGAACTGAACACAGTGTTCCAAATGTGGTCTCACCAGTGCTCCATACAGCGGGATCACAATCTGCTTTTTATACCTCTAGCTATGCAGCCAAGCATCCTCCTTGCTTTCCCTGCCGCCTGACTGCACTGTTCACCCATTTTGAGACTGTCAGAAATCACTACCCCTAAATCCTTCTCTTCTGAAGTTTTTGCTAACACAGAACTGCCAATGCAATACTCAGATTGAGGATTCCTCTTCCCCAAGTGCATTATTTTACATTTGGAAACATTAAACTGCAGTTTCCATTGCTTTGATCACTTATCTAGTAAAGCTAAATCATTTGCCATATTACAGACGCCTCCAGGAATATCAACCCTATTGCACACTTTAGAGTCATCGGCAAATAGGCAAACCTTCCCTACCAAACCTTCCCCTATGTCACTCACAAACATATTAAAAGAATAGGACCCAGAACAGACCCTTGTGGCACACCGCTTGTAGCCAGTCTCTGCTCAGAATACTCAACATTATGTTGTGATGTTTTTAACATGTTTTTACTGTTGTAAGCTACCCTGAGTCCGCAAGGGGAAGGGCGACCTATAAATTTAATAAATAAATAAATGTGCACCTCAGGTCATGTGCCCACCAATCTGGCTCCACATGCCATTTGTAGCACACATGCCTTAGGTTCACCATCACAGCCCCAGACAAATCCGGTCTCTTCTTAAAAGACTCCAGTGTTGGAGCACTCACAACTCACGCCGTTCCAAAGGTTAATTGTTCTTACTGTTAGGAAATGTCTCCTAGGTTGCTTCTCTCCTTGATCCGAGAGCCATCGTGGGGCTTCCAAGATTCGCCCACGTTTCTTCAACACTCCGTGGCTTGCATTGGCTGCCGATCAGTTTCCGGTCACAATTCAAAGTGTTGGTTATGACCTTTAAAGCCCTACATGGCAATAGACCAGATTACCTCCGGAACCGCCTGCTACCGCACGAATCCCAGCGACCGATAAGGTCCCACAGAGTTGGCCTTCTCCGGGTCCCGTCGACTAAACAATGTCGTTTGGCAGGCCCCAGGGGAAGAGCCTTCTCTGTGGCAGCCCCGGCCCTCTGGAACCAACTCCCCCCAGAGATTAGAACTGCCCCCACCCTCCCTGTCTTTAGTAAACTACTCAAGACTCATTTATACCGCCAGGCATGGGGGAGTTGAGATAGCTGTTCCCCCTAGGCCATTACAAGTTATGCATGGTATGTTTGTTATTGGATTATACATGTTGTGTTTATTATTGTTGTTAGCCACCCCGAGTCTACGGAGAGGGGCAGCATACAAATCCAATAAATTATTATTATTATTATTATTATTATTATTATTATTATTATTATTATTATTATTAGTTTCCATCATCCCATAAACTCAAACAGGCTTCAGAATTTGCATGCCAAACATTTGTAATCATTTGTAGCACAGAATTGAAACAGGTAAGCCAACAGTAACAGATGGGCCGCTGAAATTAAAGGATTGCACCAATCTCACCCGCCCCTTGGCACAAACCATTTACTGACTGCCAGTGAATTGTCAACCCCGTTGTTCTATGGCAGCCAGGAGTTGCTTAATGTCACAACATCACCGAACAGACCTGCCATTTATCCTGCAAACGACACTCTGCAGTGCACACAATTGCCCTGGCAACAAATCGGACGGCTTGGGACAGAAGAATCGGAAGTTCAAGGGAGGCTTGCGAGCCAAGGATAATGTACATCTCCACCCCATGTCCAATCAACGAAGCAGTGGAAGTGATGTGCCGGTGTCTGGAGGCTGTTGGGGCCTGGATGGGGGCCAACAGACTCAAACTCAACCCTGATAAGACGGAGTGGCTGTGGGTCTTGCCTCCCAAGGACAATCCCACCTGTCCGTCCATCACCCTGGGGGGGGAATTATTGTCCCCCTCGGAGAGGGTCCGCAACTTGGGCGTCCTCCTCGATCCACAGCTCACATTAGAGAACCATCTTTCAGCTGTGGCGAGGGGGGGGACGTTTGCCCAGGTTCGCCTGGTGCACCAGGTGCGGCCCTATTTGGACCGGGACTAACTACTCACAGTCACTCATGCCCTCATCACCTCGAGGTTCGACTACTGTAATGCTCTCTACATGGGGCTACCTTTGAAAAGTGTTCGGAAACTTCAGATGGTGCAGAATGGAGCTGCGAGAGCAGTCATGGGCTTCCCTAGGTATGCCCATGTCACACCAACACTCCGTAGTCTGCATTGGTTGCCGATCAATTTCCGGTCACAATTCAAAGTGTTGGTTATGACCTTTAAAGCCCTTCATGGCATCGGACCAGAATATCTCTGAGACCGCCTTCTGCTGCACGAATCCCAGCGACCGATTAGGTCCCACAGAGTTGGCCTTCTCCGGGTCCCGTCAACTAAACAATGTCGGTTGGCGGTCCCCAGGGGAAGAGCCTTCTCTGTGGTGGCCCCGACTCTCTGGAACCAGCTCCCCCCAGAGATTAGAATCCTCCTCGCCTTTCGCAAACTCCTTAAAACCCACCTTTGTCGTCAGGCATGGGGGAACTGAGATATCTCCCCCGGGCCTATACAATTTATGTATGGTATGCTTGTGTGTATGTTTGTTTAATAATAGGTTTTTTTAATATTTTATATTGTAAATTATTAGATTTGTTACAAACTGTTTTTATTATATTGTGAGCCGCCCTGAGTCTGCGGAGAGTGGCGGCATACAAATCTAATAAATAAATAAATAAATAAATAAATAAATAAATAAATAAATAAATAAATAAATAAATGTAGCCTGAATGGGTGTTCAAATGGGAAATTTTATTTTATTTTTTTATTTTTAGTCAAAAGCCCCGTGTAATTTTAAATGCTGCGGAGACATGCAAATAAATAAGACTGATGTAAAAACGAGCAGAAACTAAAATTTCATTGGGGATAAAAGCACCGAGCGGAATGCCTATTTAATTTGATATTCTCCCGAAATGAAAATGGCCAATAAACAAATTTAGCAGCTTTCCTGGCTGTTCTTGTTCATATGCTTTCTACGGGTTTTGTCATTCGACTGACTGCTGTGACGTCTCAGCTCTGTTTTCTCTGGTGGACATCGCTTCACATCTTTTACCATGACAAATTGCTATGTTTCTCAGGGAATGTTCAAGTCAAGTCGGATCAGTGTTTAAACTCCCCCCATGTTGATTCCTGTTGAACTGAAATACTCAAATGCCACCTGATATCCAAAATTTTAATTTTATACACATAAAAAAAGGAAACTGGTTCACAGCAGCTGTCAAATCACATGGAGATGTCCTTCCATTTTAATATTTTTTTAAAAGATACCTTCCACATTGGGGGCTCTGAAGAAGACAGCCACTTCTCTGAAATGATATAGGGTACAGAGAAGTACAGAGAAGAGTAACAAAGATGGTTATGGGACTAGAGCATAGGTCTTCAAACTTGGCAAGTTTAAGACTTGTGGACTTCAACTCTGAGAGTAGAAGTCCACAAGTCTTAAACTTGCTACGTTTGATGACCTCTGGACTAGAGGCTAAAACATATGAAGAATGGTGGCAGGAACTGTGTATGTCTAGTTTAATGAAATGAAGGACAAGGGGGAGATATGATAGCAGTGTTCCAATATCTCAGGGGTTGCCACAAAGAAGAGGGAGTTGACCTATTCTCCAAAGCACCTGAGGGTAGAACAAGAAGCAATGGGTGGAAACTAAACAAGGAGAGAAGTAGCTTAGAACTAAGGAGAAATTTCCTGACAGTGAGAACAATTAATCAGTGGAACAGCTTGCCTCCAGAAATTGTGAATGCTCCAACACTAGAAGTTTTTAAGAAGATGTTGGATAATCATTTGTCTGAGGTAGTGTAGGGTTTCCTGCCTAAGAAGCACTAGAAGAACAGTATGGTCCTTAAGCAGATATCTCAGTTGCTAAGCAAATCTTTTGTTTGATATAAAGGATTTTTTTTTTTTTGCTGAAAACCAAAAGTAAATTCTGGTTCCTGGCAAAAGATGTCATAAATCTTGTGATTGTGTGGGTGTATGCAAATGGCAGTAAATGTGGGCCAATTACCCAGCACTCAAAAATGCAATCACATAACTGTGTGTGTGTGTTTATTATTTATTAGATTTGTATGTCGCCCTTCTCCGAAAACTCGGGGCAGCTCACAGAATAATTATAGAAACAAAGTTTACAAAACAAATCTAATACATTAAAAAACTAAAGCTAAAAACCTTATATGTTACTCAATCAGACAATCCAATCACACCATGCATCATATTTATTGGTTGTGGGGGGCAAGATCTAATTGCCCCAGGCCTGGCGACATAGGTGAGTCTTAAGACTCTTGCGGAAGGCGAGGAGGGTGGGGGCAGTACGAATCTCTGTGGGAAGCTGATTCCAGAGGGCTGGGGCCCCCACAGAGAAGGCTCTCCCCCTAGGCCCGGCCAAACAATATTGTCTGGTTGACGGGACCTGGAGAAGGCCGACTCTTTGGGACCTAACTGGCCGCTGGGATTTATGCGGCAGAAGGCAGTCACTTATTATATTGGTAAAACTTTCTGAAAAGAAGGAAGCCCTGGCCTTCTTTCAAAACTCCCGAGAGAAGGTCTTTCAGGATGAGTTTTATAATTAGGTAAGTAATTAGGACTAAGAGATAAATGGGATACAATTATCTCCTTCACACTGTGGGAGAGGGAGTGAAAGCTGCCCCTCTTCTCCTGCCCATTGGGATCTAGCCTTCTGCTTAGAGCAGTGTTTCCCAACCTTAGCAACTTGAAGATATCTGGACTTCAACTCCCAGAATTCCCCAGCCAGCATTCGCTGGCTGGGGAATTCTGGGAGTTGAAGTCCAAATATCTTCAAGGTTGGGAAACACTGGCTTAGAGGGATTTTTAGATGACAGAGATAAAGAGACTGGTGACCCAATGCCTTAAAATAACCACCAGTCTTTTCAGTCTTACTATCCTTTCAATAACTGAAAGTCAGAGGGTTGAGAGAATCACGATAACCCCAACCAACCCCAAAACAAACAACCACCACCTGCCTTTAAAATAATACAAATTGACAGTTGGAAGGGACCTTAGAGGTCATCTAGTCCAACCCCTACTCAAGCAGGAGACCCTACACCAGTGATGGCAAACCTTTTTTGCGATAGTGTGCACGTGAGTTCCCACACCCATAATGCAATGCCCTGCCTCCGTGCATGCACACAATTCCCGCACTGCCCCCTGCATACATGCACAGGTCTCACTGAACAGCTTGCCTCCAGAAGTTGTGAATGCTCCAACACTGTAAGTTTTTAAGAAGATGTTGGATAACTATTTGCCTGAAGTAGTGTAGGGTTTCCTGCCTAAGAAGGACTAGAAGACCTCCAAGTCCCTTCCAACTATTCTATTCTATTCTATTCTATTCTAACCATTCCATTCCATTCCATTCCATTCCACCCGGCCGTAAATGAGCGATTGAGAGAGTATATGTGTTTTAATGGGGTTTTGCTAATGAAATGTTTTATACTGTTTGAGAAATTGTTTTTTTATTTGCTGGAAGTCGCCTGGAGTCTTTCGGGAGTTGGACGGCATATAAATATAATTAATAAATAAAAATGAATAAATATTCTGTTCTGTCCTATTCTTTTTCGGCAATATTATGAAGCGGCTTCAGAACCTGGAGAGGAGCCTCGGTATTTATTTAGCGGAACTTAATTGAGTTTCTGCAAGGCTAGCTAAGGAATTGTTCAAGTCCTTCATGTCAGGTAATTTGGTGCTCTGCAGCGACCATCTCAATTCCTTGATTCATCACTTCTTCCACAGACAGCCAAGGAACTAGGCAAGATAATCAACAAAGACAGAAGAGAGGGGAGTGGAAAAATGAGGGAAGGGCCAAGCTGGCAGGCCAGGGTTGCAAAGGTGTTTTGATCAGCCTGAAAGCATTTATAATAATAATTTATAATTTATTGGATTTGTATGCCGCCCCTCTCCGTAGACTCGGGGCGGCTAACAACAATAATAAAAACAACATGTACAATCCAATAATAAAACAACTAAAAAAACCTTATTATAAAACCAAACATACACACAAACATACCATGCATAACTTGTAATGGCCTAGGGGGAAGAGCTATCTCAACTCCCCCATGCCTGGTGGCATAAATAAATCTTGAGTAGTTTACGAAAGACAGGGAGGGTGGGGGCAGTTCTAATCTTCGGGGGAGTTGGTTCCAGAGGGCTGGGGCCGTCACAGAGAAGGCTCTTCCCCTGGGGCCCGCCAAACGACATTGTTTAGTCGACGGGACCCGGAGAAGGCCAACTCTGTGGGACCTCATCGGTCGCTGGGATTCGTGCGGTAGCAGGCGGTTCTGGAGGTAATCTGGTCCATTGCCATTTAGGGCTTTAAAGGTCATGACCAACACTTTGAATTGTGACCGGAAACTGATCGGCAGCCAATGCAAGCCACGGAGTGTTGAAGAAACGTGGACGAATCTTGGAAGCCCCACGATGGCTGTCGCGGCTGCATTCTGCACGATCTGAAGTTTCCGAACACTTTTCAAAGGTAGCCCCATGTAGAGAGCGTTGCAGTAATCGAACCTCGAGGTGATGAGGGCATGAGTGACTGTGAGCAATGACTCCCTGTCCAAATAGGGCCGCAACTGGTGCACCAGGCAAACCTGGGCAAATGTCCCCCTCGCCACAGCCGAAAGATGATGTTCCAATGTCAGCTGTGCATCGAGGAGGATGCCCAAGTTGCGAACCCTCTCTGAGGGGGTCAGTAGTGCCCCCCCCATGGTAATGGACGGACAGATGGAATTGTCCTTGGGAGGCAAGACCCACAGCCACTCCGTCTTGTCTGGGTTGAGTTTGAGTTTGTTGACACCCATCCAGGCCCCAACAGCCTCCAGGCACTGGCACATCAGATTAGATTAGATTTATTGGATTTATATGCCGCCCCTCTCCGCAAACTCACTTCCACTGCTTCGTTGGCCACTGAGAGAAAAGAGGCAAGTGTCACAATTCCCTCCCTTTTTTGGAGGGAGACCCCCTTTTTTTGGAGGGAGGTCTCCATCGGCTCGTTGGGGCAGCTGCAACAGGAGTATCAGCCATTGCAAACACTATCAAAGGATAGAAGGTAATAATATTTGTAGCTCAGGGTTAAGCTGTGAGGTCCTTGGTGCTCATCCAAATTTGGTGATTTTCTTGCAGACGTTTCATTACCTGACTGGGTAACAACATCAATACTAAAAAGGAGTGGGGTTTGCTTAGAGAGCAACACCAAGGACCCCGCAGAAGAGATTTCTTTCCTAGAACTGACTTAAATCCAGTCTACTCAAAGATATTGGCTAAGATATCAAGGCCTGGTCTAGCGTAATGTCCATATACTTACTTTCTTTCCTTTCTTTCTTTCTTTCTTTCTTTCTTTCTTTCTTTCTTTCTTTCTTTCTTTCTTTCACTTTCCTTCCTTCCTTCCTTCCTCCCTCCCTCCTTCCTTCCTTTCTTCATTCATTCATTCATTCATTCATTCATTCATTCATTCATTCATTCACTCAAACATGTACAAAATAATAGGTATGGTATAAACATAAACAAAAGCAAGTAGGTATAGGTAAATTTGAACAATAGGACAGTAGGACAGGGATGGTTGGCACAATGGGGCGCTTATGCACGCCCTTTACAGACCCCTAAGAAATGGAGTGAGATCGATTTTAGACACTGTAAGGTTAAAGTTTTTGGGGTTTGGGGAAGAAACCAGGCATCAGGTAGTGCATTCCATGCATTCCATACCATCCCTCTCTGAGTGCTCGGAGAAGGGTGGCAGATAAATCAAATCAATCAATCAATCAATTAATCAATCTGTTGCTGAAGTCATATATTTTCGCCAGTCGAGTTTCAAGACGGTTTACATGGATATAAGCTAATTGTGTAAACCGCTTAGAGGGTTGTAAAAGCACTATGAAGCGGTATACAGTGTTCCCTCGATTTTCGCGGCTTCGAACTTCGCGAATAGCCTATACCACGGTTTTTAAAAAAATATTAATTAAAAAATACTTCGCGTTTTTCCCCCTATACCACAGTTTTTCCCACCCGTTGACGTCATATGTCATCGCCAAACTAATAATTTTTGCAAATAAATAACAAACAAAATAATTATTGTTAATAAATAATTATGTTTATAAATATCAGGATCACTAAGTGTCTTATTCAATGGTGAGTACCAGTAATAATGGTGAGTAAATGGTTGTTAAGGGAATGGGAAATGGTAATTTAGGGGTTTAAAGTGTTAAGGGAAGGCTTGTGATACTGTTCACAGCCAAAAATGGAGTATTTACTTCCGCATCTCTACTTCGCGGAAATTCGACTTTCGCGGGCGGTCTCGGAACGCATTCCCCATGGAAATCGAGGGAACACTGTATGTCTAAATTCTATTGCTATTGCTACTAGTGGGGGCAAGATGCTGACTCTGTAAAACCGCTTAAGGAGAGGGCTGTAAAAGCCACTGTGCAGCGGTATGTAAGTCTAAGCACTATTGTTATTCACCCTCCTTAGCGGCTGCATTTGAACAATTCCGCAAAGCTCGTGTAGCCAGACTGATTGGAGGAAAGAAGAAAAATTCGCCCAAAAGAGAGGAATCATACAGCGAGGGCTGGTAAGGGCAGCAGCTGAGAGAGAAGGAGAGGCAATTCCTACATCAGCTGGAGACCAACCATCGCTTTCAGGAAAGGGAAAGGCGAAAGAGCTCTAGCAGAGATTAAGGGATGCAAAGGGATCAAAAGGGCCAAGTCGGAATCCCACTGAAGAACGGAAAAAAAGGCTTCCCAAAGCTTCAGCAATGATGGCACGACAGGCTCCAACATGGAGAAAAGAACAGAACCTTAACAGAATAACAGATGAAAGGACCTTAGAGGTTTTCTAGTTGAACCCCTGCTAAAGCAGGATATCCTATCTATTTTTTTTATTTTTTAAAAATAGTATTTATTGAATATATACAAATATAAAAGACACACATTAACAGATCAACATGTTCATAGAATGTAAGTACAGTGATACCTCATCTTACAAACGCCTCATCATACAAACTTTTCAAGATACAAACCCGGGGTTTAAGATTTTTTTGCCTCTTCTTACAAACTATTTTCACCTTACAAACCCACCGCCGCCACTGGGATGCACCACCTCCAGACTTCCGTTGCCAGCGAAACACCGTTTTTTGTGCTGCTGGGATTTCCCTGAGGCTCCCCTCCATAGGAAACCCCATCTCTGGACTTCCGTTGCCAGCGAAGCACTTGTTTTTGCGATGCTGGGATTCCCCTGCAGCATCGCAAAAAAACACAGAAGTCCGGAGGTGGGGTTTCCCATGGAGGGGAGCCTCAGGGGAATCCCAGCAGCACAAAAACAGGCGCTTCGGCTAGCAAAAGGGGTGAATTTTGGGCTTGCACGCATTAATCGCTTTTCCATTGATTCCAATGGGAAACATTGTTTCGTCTTACAAACTTTTCACCTTAAGAACCTCATCCCAGAACCAATTAAGTTTGTAAGACAAGGTATCACTGTACAATTATAGCTTTTCTGTTACATCAACATACAACCACAATTACCCCCCTCCCTACCCCTGCTGCCATTATGCAGCCGATCTTAATATGATTTTACGGAAATATGTATCAGTGAAATATGATTTTACGGAAATATGTATCAGCGAAATATGATTTTACGGAAATATGTATCAGCGAAATCCTATATCTATATATATTGTACATATATGCATCTCAATTTTTTCATTTTTAAAAAAATTGAAATAACAATAATATTTCGGTTGAAAAGAACTGTCAACGAGTAAATAAAGTAATGTTTATCCCAGTTTGGGTTGTTGTTGTATTTTCAAACTCATTTCTTTCTTTCTTTATTTTACTTGTTTGTTAATTTTTTATTCAATATTATTATTCTTCCCTCCCCCCCTGTCGTTGACCCATTTGTAAAAATTTTCCCAAGTATCTGTGTCTTGTATTTTCATATTATTTTTCAGTTGTTGCGTTAAAGTATCGAATTCAGAACAGTCTAGCATTTTTTTGATCAAATCTCTGTCCTTTGGTGGTTGTTCTTTTTTCCAGGATATCCTATTTATTTATTTATTATCTGCATCAAGAGGGGAATACACTCCAAGACCAGGGAAGTCTTAATACCACTCTACTACGCCCTGGTCTGACCACACCTGGAGTACTGTATTCAGTTCTGGTCACCACACTTCAAAAGAGACATTGAAACTCTAGAGAAGGTGCAAAAAAGAGCAACCAAGATGATTAAGGGATTAGAAACCAAGACTTACGAAGAGAGACTGAGGGAACTGGGCATGGATAGCCTAGAGAAAAGGAGGGCCAGAGCGGACATGATAGCAGTCCACAAGTATACGAGGGGATGTCACAGAGAGGAGGGGATCACTTTATTCTCCAGGGCACCAGAGGGCCGGATGAGGAACGATGGCTAGAAGCTGACCAAGGAGAGATTCAACATGGAGATAAGGAGGAACTTCCTGACGGTCAGAGCGATCAACCAATGGAACAACCTACCAGTGGACATTGTGAACTCCAACACTCTGGACATTTTTAAGAGAAGATTGAACTGCCACTTGACTGGTGTGCTGTAGGGTTCCTGCTTGGGCAGGGGGTTGAACTCGATGGCCGTCATGGTGCCTTTCAACTCTAACAATAAATAAATAAATAGATACCCAAGGCAGGAGGGAGTCCCCTAAGCAATATGGTCCTAAGACATGTAAGGCTTAGGTCCAAATAACCAAAGGATGTTCCACAGGATCACCGGCTCAGAGAGAGAGAGAGAACATCCAACGGGGAATGAAAAGAAAGATTACCTGCTTCACCACAGTGACGGTTCCTGGGGCCATGGCAACCACCGAAGCCAGAGCAGCTGCACCGTCATGGGGCTCCGATCCCAGCTCAATGATTTGCTGAAGGATGTTGACAGCCATGGCATCCAGCCTTCCTCCTTATGGGGAAGAAGCATTAAAAAATTAACATTTACAATATAAATGTAGATTCCCTTTTTCTTCTTCTCTCATTTTCTTCACTTTAGTTTGATTTAATGCATAATTGTATTGTATGGTATTGGCAGTTCTGTGTTAGCAACAACTTCAGAACAGACGGATTTAGGGGTAGTGATTTCTGACCGTCTCAAAATGGGTGAACAGTGCAGTCAGGCGGTAGGGAAAGCAAGTAGGATGCTTGGCTGCATAGCTAGAGGTATAACAAGCAGGAAGAGGGAGATTGTGATCCCGCTATATAGAGCGCTGGTGAGACCCCATTTGGAATACTGTGTTCAGTTCTGGAGACCTCACCTACAAAAAGATATTGACAAAACTGAACGGGTCCAAAGACGGGCTACGAGAATGGTGGAAGGTCTTAAGCATAAAACGTATCAGGAAAGACTTCATGAACTCAATCTGTATAGTCTGGAGGACAGAAGGAAAATGATCGAAACATTTAAATATGTCGAAGGGTTAAATAAGGTTCAGGAGGGAAGTGTTTTTAATAGGAAAGTGAACACAAGAACAAGGGGACACAATCTGAACTTAGTTGGGGTAAAGATCAAAAGCAACATGAGAAAATATTATTTTACTGAAATAGTAGTAGATCCTTGGAACAAACTTCCAGCAGACGTGGTAGATAAATCCACAGTAACTGAATTTAAACATGCCTGGGATAAACATATATCCATCCTAAGATAAAATACAGAAAATAGTATAAGGGCAGACTAGATGGACCATGAGGTCTTTTTCTGCCGTCAGACATCTATGTTTCTATGTTTCAACTGGTGCCTTAATCACTAGACCAAACGGGCTAAAATATCATTTAAACATCTTTTTTTTTTTAAAAAAGTACTGATTTGGTCTTAATGAGAGCACGTTACCATTCTCTGAGGTATATCTTAGGTCCTGCAGAGCAGCCACAGCCGCCTGAGTTCCTTGCAGATCTCCAGCTTCGGTGATATGAAGGTACTGCGTGGTGGCTTCTTCGGAAATTTCTGTAGTTTGCTGCAAAACAGAAGGCAGTTGGAGGAGTTTTATTTATTTATTATTTATTTACTGGATTTGTATGCCGCCCCTCTCTGCAGACTCGGGGCGGCTAACAACAGCTACAAAACAGCATATAATAATAATTCAATACTAAAACAGTTAAAAACCCTTATTATAAAACCAAACATACGTACAGACATACCATGCATAAAATTGTAAAGGCTTAGGGGGAAAGAGTATCTCAGTTCCCCCATGCCTGGCGGCAGAGGTAGGTTTTAAGAAGCTTACGAAAGGCAAGGAGGGTGGTGGAAATTCTAATCTCTGGGGGGAGTTGGTTCCAGAGGGCCGGGGCCGCCACAGAGAAGGCTCTTCCCCTGGGTCCCGTCAAGCGACATTGTTTAGTTGACGGGACCTGGAGAAGACCCACTCTGTGGGACCTAACTGGTCGCTGGGATTCGTGCAGCAGAAGGCAGTCCCTGAGATAATCTGGTCCGGTGCCATGAAGGGCTTTATAGGTCATAACCAACACTTTGAATTGTGACCGGAAACTGATCGGCAACCAATGCAGACTGCAGAGTGTTGGTGTAACATGGGCAGATTTGCTCTCGCAATCATGGGCTTTAAGAGTTAAGAGGCTCCAGTATGTTACAGAACTGTCAAAACACCTACCTACAGTTGAAGCTTAAGTGCATGCCTTTGAACAGCAGAGCATCACAAAATGGTTCTTGACAATGAAACAAGTTAGAATCTTTTGATGTACGAAGCAAGCAACGATTCGGCAAGGAAAGAACATTTTTTAAAAAATAGAAAAGTAATCTGGAAATGACTTGTCAAGGTCGCATACAAGCCCGTTGCACAACTGGGAGCCTTTTTATCAAATAAATCCCATCTCTGATCGTTACCGATCTCATTAGTTTTACTACTGGGTGCATAAGGATATGCGCATAAAGAATCAGTAGGATTATAGGCATGAAAAGTAATCCTTTTGATTAGAAGAAAACTATAATTTATCGCATTACTTTCAATCCACACTGTGCCTGAAAACTCACGACAGTTTTGAGGTTCTAATTTTTAAGTTTAACACGAGTCATTAAGATTTCTATTTATCTTCATGGGTTTTTTCCATCTTTTTTATTTTCAAGGAGAAAAATGAGACGGCAGTCTTATAACCCCCATTAATAATCTCCATCAAACGCAAGGGGTTTTTTTTCTAAATAAATATGTATAAGAAGATGGCATTGCATAATTTTATTGTAAAAGAAAATAAAGAAAGGATGCTCATCTCCGTTTCAAGCCAGCTAGCCAGTACTGTCTGAAGATTTATTTTTTTATTTATTTATTCATTTTGTCCAATACACGAATACATAGGAAGAAAAATAGACATATAGTAATATATATAAGGGTAAAAGTGAACTTAGAGGAGAGGACATCTGAAAGGAAGAAAATATATATGATAAGTGAGAGAAAGGAAAGACAATTGGACAGGGGATGAAAGGCACACCAGTGCACTTATGTACGCCCTTTACTGGCCTCTTAGGAACCTGGAGAGGTCAATTGTGGAGAGTCTAAGGGAGAAATGTTGGGGGTTAGGGGTTGACACTATTGAGTCTGGTAATGAGTTCCACGCTTCGATAACTCGATTGTTGAAATCATATTTTTTACAGTCAAGTTTGGAGCGGTTCATATTAAGTTTGAATCTGTTGCGTGCTCTTGTGTTGTTGCGGTTGAAGCTGAAGTAGTCTGTGACCAGTAGGACGTTGCAGCATATGATCTTGTGGGCAATACTCAAATCGTGTTTTAGGCGCCGTAGTTCCAGGCTTTCTAGGCCCAGGATTGTTAGTCTATTTTCGTAGGATGTTCTGTTTCGAGTGGAGGAGTGAAGGGCTCTTCTGGTGAAATATCTTTGGACATTTTCAAGGGTGTTGATGTCTGAGATGTGGTGTGGGTTCCAGACAGATGAGCAGTAGTCTAGGATGGGTCTGGCAAAAGTTTTGTAGGCTCTTGTGAGTAGTGTGAGATTGCCTGAGCAAAAGCTGCGTAGGATCAGGTTAACAACTCTAGAAGCTTTTTTGGCAATATTGTTACAGTGGGCTTTAGCACTTAGATCATTCGATATTAGTATTCCGAAGTCTTTTACTAAGTGTGGGTTGGCAGTGAGAGATTGTTTATTCAGTTTGTATACGCGGTTTGGATTCCTTTTGCCGATGTGGAGGGTAGAGCATTTGTTGGTTGATATTTGAAGTTGCCAGGTGTTAGACCAGTCTGAGACAAAATCCAGGTCTTTTTGGAGAGTGGGTGTGTTGTCAGTGGTGTTGAAAAGTTTCACATCGTCGGCAAAAAGAACACAGTTGCTTTCGATATGGTCACAGAGGTCATTGATGTAGAGAATGATGTTTGTGTCTTCTGTCTTCTGACACAGGACTTCAGATTTGGTTAATGTCAAGGTTCCAAATAGCATCCGAAACTAAATCAGAGTTTGGGGCAAAGTATTCCTCAAAGTTCCCATTTAGTAGCAGAGCCATGCTGGCTACTACTGTGAGAAACCTGAATCTGAATTCCCGTGGGTTTCTCCCCATAATTTATAATTCATTTCCTTGTTCCCACACCCACACATTCATCACATGGACCAGTCTGGTTCTACCAACGTGTCCGGTCCTCCCATCAACTTCCGGGCAGGTGCTGAACAAAGGATGACCTTGAGAATCTAGAAGGAATTTGTTATGGCTACAACTCTACAGTGCTCATGCAGCAGCCCCTCCCAAATTCCAAAGCACCAATTCATTCTACATTTTAACCGAGGGATAAAATAATGTGCTGAAGCTGACCAGACTAAGGATGCTAGCCAGATAAATACCTGATAGGTAGATTCCTCCCTCTACATATTTTCCTCCCAAAAAACTAAGGTGTGTCTTGTACTCCAAAAAATACAGTATGTATTTATGACAGTTTGAATGTCCTGTGATCATGTTATCACAACCTTATTACTAACAGCAGTGATTCACTTAAGAACTGTGGCAAAATGATCGCAAAAATGCAGCAAAACCCACTTAACAATGCTCTTTGCTTAACAACAGAAATTTTGTGTTCCTGTATAGAATTCCAAACTGAATTGAATCTCCCAACAAAGTGAGCGCGGCTTCTTCAGATGAGAAAATACATGGCCATATATATATATCCAGCTTGAAAAGAACAAAAGCTTGGGCTGATGTTGGCAGTTGTGATGGAATTTAGCCACACGCTGTTGCTATGGCCACCAATTTCTTAGGTATAATTTCAGCCTCGTATGTGGCTTCATTATAAAGAAATAAATGACACTGAACAATTCATTCGCGCTCGATAACCCCGCCTGCATAAAAACATATAGAAGCAGGATATTTCTTTTTAAGTTTGATAGGAGAAGGTTTGTTTCTACAATTCCCCCCCTGATTCCCCGTAACATTTCAAGGGGAGAGGCGATATTTTGGAACTGCTGTGGCTGCTTGCATTTACCTCTGCGTCCTGCTCCATTATTTTAAGCCCGTGTTTGTTTTTGAGGTGCCTGTTGAATTCCCATTTTGTGCCGAAAACAAAGTTGCATACAGGACACTTGATGCCACCTGGGAGAGAAGAAAAACAACAAAAAAAGAGTGCATATTTAGACCCCGACAGGAGATTAGAATCCGTGCATAGCTATTAAATAGAAACATAGAAGATTGACGGCAGAAAAAGACCTCATGGTCCATCTAGGCTGCCCTTATACTATTTCCTGCATTTTATCTTAGGATGTGTTGTGGTTGGCTCTGGCCCAGCTCCTGCCCCAGGGAATGTGGAGGTGGATGCAGGGGAAACATCAACATGTCATAGGCCTGTTTTATTGCCGACAGAGTCAGGTAGTGCAGCTTCCTCGGACAAAGAAGAAGGTGGGGGTGACTTGGAAGAGGGGGACTTGGTACACAGCCCAGGCAGCCAATCTCCATGATCTTCGGTTGATTCGGATGTGGAAGTGTTAGACACACGCAGGCACAGATTTATGCATAGAAGAGACCAATTGAGGAAATATTACAGGAGATAAGAGAGGCCACCTGTGTTTGGGTGGGGCTCCAGTAATTAGAGCTGCTGTTATAAATAGCAGCGTGCTGGCTTGGGCCATTGTGGAAGATTATCTGATCGTTGTTCTTCAGGACTGTGCCTTGCTGTTTCCGGACTTTGTTTGTTGATTTTTCACCACTTTGAAACCAAAGCAGAGCAAAGTGTGTGTGTTTCACTTCGTGGAAGAAGGAGGGCTGTGATGTTTCTTCACAGCTGCTAGCTAAGTACTTAAGGACTGATAAAGGGGATTGTACAGACTACCTGGTTGTTTTGGGACGAGTGCTCTTTGCAATACAAAAAGGGTGCTTTGTTTCTTTAGAATTTTTGTGATAAAGAACATTGTGTTTGAACTTTCAAGTGTGTGTGTCTGTCTGAAATTTGTACCCTTGAATTTTCGGGAGACTCATACCATAGAGCCCTGCAGAACAGGATGGATCTATGTTTTTCCTAGGCATGTTTAAGTTCAGTTACTGTGGATTTACCAACCACATCTGCTGGAAGTTTGTTCCAAGCATCTATTATTCTTTCAGTAAAATAATGTTTTCTCACGTTGTTTCTGATCTTTATAAAATGTACTATAAATGTACCAGGGTACAAATAAAGTTTATATTTTTTTAATTAGTTCTTAACCTGGCTTAGTCTGCTAACATTTTCACGGGTTTGATGTTTTTCTCTATCCCATTGTATAAAGCCTTGTGCCATTTCACTGAGTTTTTTTTTTTTAGCAATGGTAGTAAATTGATGGTTGTGTAGCTATGGTTCTGACTAATACTGCTTCCCTGTATGAATATAAAAATATAAAAGTACTCCTCACTTAATAACCCAAAATAGAACTGGCTGCTGGGTCGCTAAGCAAAGCATCACATGACTGCAATACATTTATCACTTCACTCTCACTGTGGTCATTATGTGAGTCAGCCATGGTCGTTAAGCAAGACAACACATAACTGTGACTTGTGACTTCAATTTTGCTCGTTGGTGGTCAGCTGTGAGATGGTGATCATGTGACCAGGGGAAGGGGCAAAGGTCATGAAAATGCCCCCAGTTGTAAAATGCCTGAATTTCGGTCACATGATTGTGGGGGTGGCTGTGAAGGTTGTAAGTGCAGGGATTGGTTGTAAAGTAATGTTTTCAGCATAGTTGTAGACTTGAAATCACCAAATAGAATAACTGTTGAGTGAGGACCATCTGTATATTAATGCAGTGTTTCCCAACCTTGGCAACTTGAAGATATCTGGACTTCAACTCCCAGAATTCCTAGAGAGGCCCCACGGAGGCTTCTCCCTGCCTTTTCCAGCCCTGTTTCCTCCCAGGAGATTCCTAGAGAGGCCCCACGGAGGCTTCTCCCTGCCTTTTCTGGCCATATTTCCTCCCAGGAGATTCCTAGAGAGGCCCCACACAGGCTTCTCCCTGCCTTTTCCGGCTCTGTTTCCTCCCAGGAGATTCCTAGAGAGGCCCCACGGAGGCTTCTCCCCGCCTTTTCCGGCCCTGTTTCCTCCCAGGAGATTCCTAGAGAGGCCCCACAGAGGCTTCTCCCTGATTGTTCCAGCCCTGTTTCCTCCCAGGAAATTCCTAGAGAGGCCCCACAGAGGCTTCTCCCTGCCTTTTCTGGCCCTGTTTCCTCCCAGGAGATTCCTAGAGAGGCCCCACGGAGGCCTTTTCCTGTTACAGTTTCGGAGGCTTGGGTTTGTAAGTGGAAAATGGTTCTTGAGAAGAGGGAAAAAAATATTGAACACCTGGTTCTTATCTAGAAAAGTCCTTAAGTAGAGGCGTTCTTAGGTAGAGGTACCATTGTACATACATACATACCCTACATATATAAAATTTATTTTATTTAATTTAAGTTAAGTTAAATGTCTTTAACTGCCTTTATCTGCACAGCACATGACTGTCCGGTACAGGACAAAGGCATTGCCAGTTGCAAAAATATGAATTGAAATATTCATTCCGTATTCCCCTCTTAATAAAAACTCAATTAGAAAAGAGACTTTCCCCCTTCTTTCTTTTAAATTAAAATGACTGCAACAATAACAGTCAGTTAATTAAAATAGTCACCTTTGTCACTCTGACTTTAATTAAGGGACAACAAGTGGATGGGTGCCATTGAGCCGGCGGTGTGTATATTCGGCAGGGCGGTTAATTGACATCACAGCCGAAGAAAATTAATTTCTCTCCAATTCATTAACTGCTGTGGCAATATAGAGGCAAAAGGTCGTTGAATGGCATGCCTTATCTGCTTCTGACACCGGAGCTACACTTCTCATTTCTGAAACAGCGAGGCTGCCCAATTTTCTGTCACCCTTAAAAAAAAAACAAAAAACAGGTCCTTTGGAAATGATTTCATTTATATTTTGCAAGGTGGCCTGGGAAATATATTCTGAGGATTAATGCAGAGAGAGCTCCAGGAAACACAACTTTGTTTTACAAACTCCTGGGCAGCTCAAACGTGGAACGAGCTAAAACCTGGCAAGGTGGCCACATAGACACTTACTGAAAACAATGCAATATTTATGCCTTTTGCGATAGTGGCGAATATGCCCTTTATCTGCAAGCTGGAAACCCAAGAGAGTTTATTTATTTATTTATTTTATTTATTTATAAAGTATAAAGAGGGTTTATTTATTTATTTATTTACTCGGGGCGGCTAACAGCAATCATAAAACAGTGTACAATAATAATCCAATACTAAAAACGAATTAAAAACCCCTTAATATAAAAACCAAATATACATACGTACAGACATACCATGCATAAAATTGTAAAGGCCTAGGGGAAAAGGAATCTTAATTCCCCCATGCCTGACGACAGAGGTGGGTTTTTAAGAGCTTACGAAAGGCAAGGAGGGTGGGGGCAACTCTGATATCTGGGGGGAGTTGGTTCCATAGGGTCGGGG
Source organism: Erythrolamprus reginae (assembly GCF_031021105.1). Classification (NCBI taxonomy): domain Eukaryota; kingdom Metazoa; phylum Chordata; class Lepidosauria; order Squamata; family Dipsadidae; genus Erythrolamprus; species Erythrolamprus reginae. The sequence continues at coordinate 248,082,158 of NC_091952.1, forward strand.
CCGCCACAGAGAAGGCTCTTCCCCTGGGTCCCGCCAAGCGGCATTGTTTAGTTGACGGGACCCGGAGAAGACCCACTCTGTGGGACCTAACTGGTCGCTGGGATTCGTGCCGCAGAAGGCGGTCCCTGAGGCATCCCCCGCGAAAATCGAGTTTATCGGTTTGCCACATGGAGCGGTTCACACTCAAAGCGATTTGAGCTTCACTTTACAAACCTAGCTATACATTGAGAATATTATACTAGTATACATATTATTTTCTTTTAGGGGCAAGGTAAAAACAGTTTGGGAGATTTTTATAGAGATTAGGGCGCCCTGCCTCTGTACTATCTCCGGGACCGCCTTCTGCCGCACGGATCCCAGCGACCAGTTAGGTCCCAGAGTTGGCCTTCTCCGGGTCCCATCGACGAAACAATTTATTTTATTTTATTATTTATTACTTAGATTTGTATGCCGCCCCTCTCCGAAGACGTCGTCTGGCAGGACCTAGGGGAAGAGCCTTCTCTGTGGCGGCCCCGACCCTCTAGAATCAAGTCCCCCCAGAGATTAGGACTGCCCCCATCCTCCTCACCTTTCGTAAACTCCTCAAAACCCACCTCTGCCGTCAGGCGTGGGGAAATTGATTCCCCTGGGCTGTTTCCACTTTATGTATGGTCTGCATGAGATGTATGATTGTTTTTATTGTTAAGGATTTTAAACTATTTTTTAAATACAGTGTTCCCTCGATTTTCGCAGGGGATGCTTTCCGTGAAAGTCAAATTTCCACAAAGTAGAGATACGGAAGTAAATACACCATTTTTGGCTATGGACAGTATCACCAGCCATGCCTTAAGACTTTAAACCCCCTAAATAACTATTTCCCATTCCCTTAACAACCACTTACTCAACATTATTATAGGTACTCACCATTGAATAAGACACTTAGTGATCCTGATATTTATAAACATAATTATTTATTAACAATTTTTTTTGTTATTTATTTGCAAAAATTATTAGTTGGCGATGACATATGACATAATTGGGCGGGAAAAACCGTGGTATAGAAAAAAACCCACAAAGTATTTTTTAATTAATATTTTTTGAAAAACCGTGGTATAGGCTATTTGCGAAGTTCGAACCCGCGAAAATCGAGGGAACACTGTATTGGATTTGTTGTGAGCCCCTCCGAGCCCTTGGAGATGGGCGGCATACAAATCTAAATAATAATGATCAAAGGCAACGTGAGAAAATATTATTTTACTGAAAGAGCGGTAGATCCTTGGAACAAACTTCCAGCAGACATGATTGGTAAATCCACAGTAACTGAATTTAAACATGCCTGGGATAAACATATATCCATTGTAAGATAAAATACAGGAAATAGTATAAGGGCAGACTAGATGGACCATGAGGTCATTTTCTGCCGTCAGTCTTCTATGTTTCTATGTTTCAATAATAATAATAATAATAATAATAATAATAATAATAATAATAATAATAATAAAGCTGCAACGACTCTGGCATAAGCCAGTGAAAGTGGTCCCAGTGGTACTTGGCACGCTGGGTGCAGTACCAAAGGATCTCAGCGGACATTTGAAAACTATCGGAATTGACAAAATCTCCATCTGTCAATTGCAAAAGGCCGCTTTACTGGGATCGGCAAACATAATTCGCCGCTGCATCACGCAGTCCTAGGTGCTTGAGAAGCGCCCGACTGGTGATGAAATACGAAATCCAGCATAGTGATCTCGTTTGCTGTGTTGTACTGACATAATAATAATAATAAAAATGTGCTCCTTTTTCCTTTAAAGATCAATCTCTAAAAACAAAAACTACAATGGTAAACCCCCTTTGGCATATGACGTAAAAATATACAGCAAAATATACGATCCTTCCCTCCCCTCAAAATGTAAATATTGATAATCCCGGAACATTGATTCATCCCAAAGGTTCAAACTGAACATTGGAGAAGCTTCTGGGATGAGAAGTGAAACTCCTTCAAGCAACAACCAAGGAAGTCCAGTTGCCTTTCGGCAAAAAAAAAATATTTTGGGGACAACCATGACCTGGATGACTGGGAATCTCCACAGATAGCATTGATTTATATCTCTCTAGACCATCATGGATGAAATTCTTCCAGTTCGCTTGGGCCTGTCAGTCGTCGGAGAGGCGGTCGCGAAAGAAGTGTGATGCTCTGCCCACCCATCGCCATTTGGGCTCTTTTACCCTCTGCGCATGCACCGAATGCTTTATGCATGCACAGAGGGTAAAATAATCCAAATGGCGGTGTCTGGATGTTGTGATAACTTCGAATGCTCACTAATCGAATGGTTATAAGTTAAGGACTACCGTGTTTCCCCGATAGTAAGACCCCCCCGATTGTAAGACATATGGGGGGTTTCAGGGGGGTCGGCTTATATAAGCCATACCCCGAAAGTAAGACATATGTCTTACTTTCGGGGAAACACGGTAGATAAACGGTATTGCGGGGGGGGGGGCGATGACATTGCTTCCAAGCTCCCCGCGCGCCCCTCGCCTTCGCTCGCCGCGGCGCCACCGCCTCTTCCCCTGCCGAGGCTCAGCTGCAAGCGGCCAGCGAGGCCGATCGGCTCCGAGGCGAGCGGCCGAAGCTGCGCCCTCCATTGCCCGCCTCCTTTCCGCTCGCCTCGGAGCCGAGCGGCCTCGCTGGCCGCTTGCAGCTGAGCCTCGGCAGGGGAAGAGGCGGTGGCGCCGCGGCGAGCGAAGGCGAGGGGCGCGCAGGGAGCTGCCGGAAAGGAGGCTGGTGAAGGAGGGCGCAGCTCCGGCCGCTCACCTCAGAGCCGATCGGCCTCGCTGGCCGCTTCCCCTGCCGAGGCTCAGCTGCAAGCGGCCAGCGAGGCCGAGTGGCTCCGAGGCGAGTGGCCGGAGCTGCGCCCTCCTTCACCAGCCTCCTTTCCGGCAGCTCCCTGCGCGCCCCTCGCCTTCGCTCGCCGCGCGCCACCGCCTCTTCCCCTGCTGAGGCTCAGCTGCAAGCGGCTAGCGAGGCCGCTCGGCTCCGAGGCGAGCGGCCGGAGCTGCGCCCTCCTTTGCCCGCCTCCTTTCCGCTCGCCTCAGAGCCGAGCGGCCTCGCTGGCCGCTTGCAGCTGAGCCTCGGCAGGGGAAGAGGCGGTGGCGCTGCGGCGAGCGAAGGCGAGGGGCGCGCAGGGAGCTGCCGGAAAGGAGGCGGGCGAAGGAGGGCACAGCGGCGGCCGCTCACCCTTTTTGACTGCCCATCCACCCCTTGACCTGCCTTTAGCCAGCCAGCCGAGCGTCCGTGTCGCTGCGGAGTTGGCCTCCCCTGCCGAGAAACATTGCCGGGAGCGGCGAGGGGATGCTCCCTGCAACCCGCCGAACGTCGAGGTCGGCGCCCGCCTCCTTTCCGGCAGCTCCCCGCGCCCGAAGACGAGCCGGCCCCGGTGCCCGGGACAATGTAAGACATACCCCCAAAGTAAGACACAGTGGGGCTTTTGGGGGTAAAAAGATAGTAAGACACTGCCTTACTATCGGGGAAACACGGTATCTATATGTATGTCATATTTTGGCGGGGCCCAGGGGAAGAGCCTCCTCTGTGGCGGCCCTGGCCCTCTAGAACCAACTCCCCCCGGAGAGTAGAATTGCCCCCACCCTCCTTGCCTTTCGTAAGCTCCGTCAGGCATGGGGGAACTGAGATACTCTTTCCCCCTAAGCATTTACAATTTATTTATTTATTTACTTATTTATTTGTTTGTTTGTTTGTTTGTTCATTGATTGATTGGATTTGTATGCCGCCCCTCTCCACAGACTCGGGGCGGCTAACAACAGCAATAAAACAGTATATAACAAAATTCAATACTAAAACCAGTTAAAAACCCATTATATAAAAACCAATCATACATACAGATATACCATGCACAAAAGTGTAAAGGCCTAAGGGGAAGTGTATTTCAGTTCCCCCATGCCTGGCGGCAGAGGTGGGTTTTAAGCAGCTTTCGAAAGGCAAGGAGGGTGGGGGCAATTCTAATCTCTGGGGGGAGTTGGTTCCAGAGGGCCGGGGCCGCCACAGAGAAGGCTCTTCCCCTGGGTCCCGCCATGCGACATTGTTTGGTTGACGGGACCCGGAGAAGACCCACTCTGTGGGACCTAACTGGTCACTGGGATTTTATGCATGGTATGTTTGTTTATATATATGATTGGTTTTAAAATAAGAGTTTTTTAGATGTTTTAGTATTGGATTTACATGCTGTTTTTATTATTGTTGTTAGCCGTCCCGAGTCTACGGAGAGGGGCGGCATACAAATCCAATAAATAAAATAAATAATAAATAAATAAATATTCCTGAGCAACTTCCTTTTCTAGCACATACTGTGATAAGCGTATCCATCTATTAAGCCATCGCAAATTCTTGTTATTCTCAACCATGATGAGGACTCTAAATAGCCTCCCATATATTTTACGCCCGTCTGTCTTGCTCAAATTTCCCTGACATTGGAAGGAAATGCAAATTCCTTAACGCATTTGTCTCGTGACACCATTTCCATGCTGCTGAAACATAGATTCGCGCTTCTTATAGACATAAATTCTGTGGGGAGGAAGGGGGGGGGGAGGAAACCCAGTAAAAGAAAAAGAATAATTTGGCAATGCTTTAAAATGTCATGCTTGGGAAAGTTATGTTTTATTCATTACTCAGAGCAGCCTTGCATTATGTTGGCATCTATTCTAGTGTAACAAAACGGGGCTGCTTTTGAAATGGCGAAGAAAAAGTTTTACATAACGTCATTCCACGTTGAAAGATAACGTGGAAACAATCGGAAAATAAATAGGAAAAGTCATCTCGCTCAACCGGCCCAGGGTTTTTAAAAGACAACACAATCGAAATTGGGGACCTTTATTTCCACACTTGCAGGAATGTTACATCCTTTTGTGATGTCCTGAATCTTTTAAGGCAAATCTCTTAAGAGTTGAAAGACAATCTCTTGAGAGATAACATTTGAATACTTTACTGCTCTCCAAATCCTTAAAAAAAACCTTTATTTTGATGTCCAAAAAAAAAGAATTGGATTTTTTTTTAATCTGCCATCTGTCTGGCCAATCTTCTAGTACTCAGTTCACTCTTTGGAAGAAGATTCAGCTAAAGCAACTATGTTCTTTTTGCCGATGATGTGAAACTTTTCAACACCACTGACAACACACTCACTCTCCAAAAGGACCTGGACTTTGTCTCAGACTGGCCTAACACCTGGCAACTTCCAATAACAACCAACAAATGCTCTACCCTCCACATTGGCAAAAAGAATCCAAACCGCACATACGAACTGAATAAACAATCTCTGACGGCCAACCCACACTCAGTAAAAGACCTTGGAATACTAATATCGAATGACCTAAGTGCTAAAGCCCACTGCAACAATATCGCCAAAAAAGCTTCTAGAGTTGTTAACCTGATCTTATGCAGCTTCTGCTCAGGCAATCTCACACTACTCACAAGAGCCTACAAAACTTTTGCCAGACCCATCCTAGACTACTGCTCATCTGTCTGGAACCCACACCACATCTCAGACATCAACACCCTTGAAAATGTTCAAAGATATTTCACCAGAAGAGCCCTTCACTCCTCCACTCGAAACAGAATATCCTATGAAAATAGACTAACAATCCTGGGCCTAGAAAGCCTAGAACTGCGGTGCCTAAAACATGACTTGAGTATTGCCCACAAGATCATATGCTGCAACGTCCTACCGGTCAATGACTACTTCAGCTTCAACCACAACCACACAAGAGCACGCAACAGATTCAAACTTAATATTGACCGCTCCAAACTTGACTGTAAAAAATATGATTTCAACAATCGAGTTATCGAAGCGTGGAACTCATTACCGGACTCAATTGTGTCAACCCCTAACCCCCAACACTTCTCCCTTAGACTCTCCATGATTGACCTCTGCAGGTTCCTAAGAGGCCAGTAAGGGGCGTACATAAGTGCACTGATGTGGCTTTCGTCCCCTGTCCAATTGTCTTTCCTTTCTCTCACTTATCATATATATTTTCTTCCTTTCATATATCCTCTCCTCTAAGTTCACTTTTACCCTTATTTATATTACTACATGTCTATTTTTCTTCCTATGTATTTGTGTATTGGACTAATAAATAAATAAATAAATAAATAAATAAATAAATAAATAAATAAATAAATAAATAAATAAATAAATAAATAAATAAAATTAAATAAAATTTTACATCTCTAGGAAATAAAGAGGCCTTTGAACTCTGGTGTTGGAGAAGACTCCTGCAAGTCCGTTGGACTTCAAGGAGAACAAACAGGTCAGTCCCAGAGGAGATCAACCCTGACTGCACTTTAGAAGGCCAGATCCTGAAGATGAAACTCAAAGACTTTGGCCACCTAATCAGAAGGAAGAACTCATTGGAGAAGAGCCTAATGCTGGGAACGATTGAGGGCAAAAGAAGAAGGGGACAACAGAAAACGAGATGGCTGGATGGAGTCAATGAAGCAGTTGGCGTGAGCTTAAATGGACTCCAAGGGATGGTAGAGGACAGGAAAGCTTGGAGGAACATTGTCCATGAAGTCACGATGGTTGGACATGACTTTCAACTAACAATAACAGGAAATAAATCTGTTTTGGAATGAAATTTGGAATGAAATTTGAAATGAACACGCTCCAAGGAGCTTCACAAAAAGAGCAAATAACCAGGATTCTAATTCCAGGTTGCGTTCATAAGTATCTGGTCAGTAATTCTTATAATGAATCATATGTCAATCTTACACAATCACATTCATTTTAGGCTCCGCACTTCACTTGGATGGAAATGACCTCTGCTTCTTGAAAGCCAAGGAAGACGTTTCTTTAACAGGATTTGTGACTCCATTGAAGTGGGGAGAGGCCAAGTACCACTTCATTTTGAATAGGAACGATTGAAGCAAAACGTCTCTTCAACAAAGCTTTGCACAACTCCAAAAAAATTATTCAATCTGATTGATTGTTGTCACAAGGGGCATGGGTTGTTGTTGTTGTTGTTGTTATTATTATTATTATTATTATTATTTATTACATTTGTATGCCGCCCCTCTCCGTAGACTCGTTATTATTGTTTCAACTGGTGTTTTTTTCAACATTATTATTGTTTCAACTGGGTTATTGTTTCAACTGGTGTTTTTTTTTTAAAAAAAAGATTGAATGGCCGACTACATTCTCATAAATAGATAGATAGATAGATAGATAGATAGATAGATAGATAGATAGATAGATAGAAAGAAAGAAAGAAATCAAAACTGCTGAGATTCACAGGCCAAAGATTGATGGGAAATGATTTTCATGTTCAGGTTTGGAGATTCCAGACCAAACCCAACCCAACCCAACCTAGCCAACACACCAATTTAACCTACCCAACCCAACAAATTCAACTCAACCCAACTCAACTTATAAAATGGCCAATTGGAATGTTGCTCCTTTCAAATGTTTCAGATGAGACACGGAAATGCATATATATATATTTCCGCCAGTGAAGAAGAACAACATATTAGACTTCTCATTTATGTGATTAATCAACTTCAATTTAAATCATTTTTCTTTCTTGGAGATGATAGAAACATAGAAGACTGACGGCAGAAAAGGACCTCATGATCCATCTAGTCTGCCCTTATACTACTTTCTGTATTTTATCTTAGGATGGATATATATTTATCCCAGGCATGTTTAAATTCACAGTTACTGTGGATTTTCCAACCACGTCTGCTGGAAATTTGTTCCAAGAATCTACTACTCTTTCAGTAAAAGAACCGTTGTACCTACCTGAACGGTCTTCTCAGTGCACTGGAAGGAGAGTCCAATATGGGTTATTCTCAATCCTATTGGTCGAGACTGAGTTTAAAATTAGCATAATATTAGGCACCGCCCCTTGCCTGCCCCCAGTGAGCTCAGTTTTAAAAACGACAGGTAATATAATCCAACACTATTTTATTGAACTAATATTTATAACATCAACCAACTCAACGAACCCAGCTTCCCTGAAACAATCCAATACTGGGTGGGTTTGGACTCTCCTTCCAGTGCACTGAGAAGACCGTTCAGGTAGGTACAACGGTTCTTCTCCATTGCATCTGGAAGGAGAGTCCAATATGGGATATACCCAAGTTCCAATTAAATGGGAGGGAGATTGTTAAGGCAGGGCAGCTGGAGAGGAACACACTCTCTGTAATACCCTTCTCCCAAAAGATGCCTCAGCTGAAGCATAGGCATCCAGTCTATAATGTTTAGTGAAAGTAGAGGGAGTCTTCCACGTCGCAGCCCGACAAATGTCCTCGATCGAGGCTTGAGTCCTCCAAGCCGCTGACGTGGCTGCGCTGCGAGTAGAATGCGCCGTGACTCCTTGAGGTGGATTCTGAGCTCTAGCCTTATACGCCTCCCCTATGCAGTCCCGAATCCATCGGCTGATTGAACTGGGAGAGACGCCCAGACCCTTCTTTGGTTCTGCAAATGAAACAAACAATGACTCGGACCTTCTAAAGGCCTCGGTCCTTCTAATGTAGATCTTAACTGCTCGCCTAACATCTAGTTTGTGCCACCTAAGTTCTGTAGGGTGACTCCCGTGCGAGCAAAAGTCCGGCAAAATTAGTTCTTGCTTCCTGTGGAAAAGCGAGTTAACCTTAGGAAGGAATGATGGGTCTAAACGTAGAACTACCCTGTCCGGATAAAATATACAAAGGTCTGGTCTGATGGATAATGCAGCCAAGTCCGATACACGTCTGGCCGAAGTAATCGCCACTAAAAAGGCCGTCTTGATGGAAAGGAAGTTAAGTTGAACAGTTCTCAGAGGCTCAAAGGGAGGCCCAGTGAGGGCCTTCAACACCAGGGATAAGTCCCACGATGGAAACCTATGAAGAGGTGGGGGGTGACTGTTAGAAGCTCCTTTAAGAAAATCCCGTATCCAAGGGTGAATTGCCAAGGAGCGGAATTCTGGTAGCCGGATGACGGTTGCCAATGCAGCCACTTGTCTCCTAAGGGTATTTGGAGACAGTCCCTTTTCAAGGCCTGATTGTAAAAATTCTAGGACAGTCAGTATTTGGGCTTGTCCTGGTTGTATGTCCTTCCCATCGCAGAACTTACAAAAGGCGGACCATGTGGCCTGGTAAATTCTGGACGTGGATGGCCGGCGGGCGGCTTGCATTGTGGCAATGATACTGTCCGGTAAACAATGCTCCCTCAGTTTGTTCCTTTCAAATGCCAAACGGCTAATTGCAGCCATTGAGGGTCTGGGTGAAAGACTGACCCTTGACTGAGGGAGATTATTTTGTCCGGTATCCTCCAAGGTGGGGAGATCGACAACGCTACCAAGTCCGAGAACCACGGGCGGCGTGGCCAATGTGGGGCAATAAGTAGCACTTCCGCTTCCTCCACTATAATCTTGTCGATCACTCTCTGTACCAGATTTGTCGGAGGGAAAGCGTACAACAGACCGCGCGGCCAGCTCGACCGTAAGGCGTCGATCTTCTCCGCCATAGGAGAGTGGAACCGTGAATAGAACCTGGGGAGCTGTGTGTTGCTGTGAGTGGCGAACAAGTCCAACAGCGGTGTCCCGAATCGCCGTGTGATCTTGCAGAACAGCTGCGGGTCCAGCCTCCACTCTGTGGAGTCCAAGGTTGTTCGGCTGAGCCAGTCGGCCTGGACGTTGTTGACGCCTGCTATGTGCTCCGCAGATAGAGAAGCCAGGTAGTGCTCGGCCCAATTGAAGAGGGCCATGGTCTCCCTCATGAGGCGAGGTGATCTGGTGCCTCCCTGATGGTTGAGGTAGGCCTTTGTTGCCATGTTGTCCGTCAGGACTAAGACGTGACGTCCCCGAACCAAGGCCACGAAATGTTGGAGCGCCAAAAACACAGCCCTGAGCTCTAGGAGATTGATGTTCACAGGGTTGAGGTCCTCCTTGGTCCAAAGTCCTTGAGTCACCTGGGGACCGATGTGGGCGCCCCAACCCGACAAACTTGCATCTGTGGTCATGACTAGCTGGTCGGGAGCCTGGAACGAACAGCCCTGGAACAGTGCTGGAGAAGTCCACCAATCCAGGGAGATCTTGACACTGTGTGGTAGTCTGAGTTTCGCCTTTTGTGCCGGTAGCAGAAATCCTTGCAATGGGCGAATGTGATGCCTGGCCCATGGCACAATCCCTATACAGGAGACCATGGTGCCCAGTACCCTGGACAAAAGGGCCAGAGATACCTTTGGCTGTCTCCGGATAGAAGCTATCAGAGCCAAGATATTGTCCAGTCTGTCTGGCGAAAGTGTCACCCTGCACGCAGCGGTGTCTATCACCGATCCCAAATGTAGGAGTCTTGTAGAGGGGATCAATTGGCTCTTGGGAACATTGATGGTAAAGCCGTGTTCTTCCAAAAAGGTCATCGTAAGGTGGAGGTCTCGGAGTGACCCTGCCTGGGACTTGGACAACACGATAATGTCGTCCAAGTATGCCATCAGGCGGACGGACCGTGCACGGAGATGAGCTGTGAGCACATCGAGCAATTTTGTGAAGGTACGAGGAGCCGATGATAGGCCGAATGGCATGGCCCGGTATTGATAATGCGTCCCTTCCACACAAAATCGTAGATACTTGCGATGTGGTGGAAATATCGGTACGTGTAAATAAGCTTCCTTCAGATCCAAGGAAGTGAGAAAGTCCTGAGGACGCACTGCTGCTAGAATGGTGTGCAGGGTGTGCATCCTGAATCTCCGATACAGGATGAATTGGTTTAAATGTTTCAGATTCAGAATCAATCGACAGCCCCCGGATGCTTTGGGGACTACGAAAACCATAGAGTAAAATCCCGTGCCCTCTGCGTGTTTTGGCACCGGCTCTATGGCTTGAATCTGTAGGAGGTGACCTACTTCTTGAAGTAGTTCCTTCCGTTTGGAGGGGTTCCTTGGTGTTGGACAGTGTAGGAATCGGTTGGGCGGGGGCTGAATGAATTCCAACCGTAGTCCTTGTGTCACTGTTGATAGAGCCCATTTGTCTGATGAGGTGGCTAGCCAGGAGGCGCTGAAAAGGTGTAATTTCCCTCCTACTGGCTGTGCCAAGGCAAAGTCATTTGGGTCGTTTGAACCCACGCTGGCTGGAGCCACGAAAGGGGCGTCTGTTGGACTGATAACCTCTGGTCCTGTCTGGGAAGGAGGTACGGTCATTCCTATAGGCATTTTGGTTGTAATTGCCCTGGGGAAATGACCTAAATTGCTGGTTTGACCGTGAGGTATCCCAACGAAAGGACTGACGTCGATTGTACGGAGCCTGACGACGATCTTGACCCCTCTTGGACCTTGGAAGTATTTTCCGTTTGTCCTTGTCCTCTATGAGGACTTTTTCCAATATGTCTCCAAAGAGTTGAGACCCCTGAAAAGGCGATGATGCCAGGCGCCATTTAGATTTCGTGTCTGCTTGCCAGCTGCGTAGCCATAAAAGTCGGCGTGATGCGAGGGTGGCGGACATCCCTCTACCCGCAAACTTTGCAGCATGTAAGGTGGCATCAGCTGAGAATTCTGCTGCAGCCAACAACTTACTTAGATCTTGGCGCATCCGACCGTCCTCTGGCCCTAAGCGAGACATCATATCCTCGATCCAGACGATGGAGGCTCTATTAAAAAAGGAAGCAGCCGCTGCTGCGCGAAACCCCCATCCGGCCATCATATGGGTCTTCCTGAGGAGAACCTCAGCCTTCTTGTCTTCTGGCTTCAAATTGTCTCCCATCTCGGCAGGGACCAGAGCGTTGGAAACCAGTGTCACTACTGGTGAATCTATGGGAGGAAACTGTAAGAGGGCCTCTACTTCGTCGTCAAACGTGTAGAACTTCCTCTCTATCACTGATGGTCCCTGGGCCGCAGCTGGATATTGCCACGGTCTCTTGATACTTTGCACAAAAATTTCAGATGCCGGGACATGGTCTGTTTCAGGCTTAGGCTCTTTTAATAGAGTAGAGGATCTTGATGGTACGGCCTGAGATGGTTGGGCCGGATCCTTCAACTCCATTGTCTGTTTTGCTTTATATAACAGAGTTCTAAATGAGGATTGTTTGAACAGTCCAGCTACCAGTGGCTGTTCTGGAGGTGCCTCATCCTCAGACATATCGTAGTCTTTGTCACTATCCTCCATTAATACGGGCTCCTCAGTCACTGATCCTAAACCTGAAAGGGGCGGTGCAGACCAGAGGTCCCGGGTTGGTGCTTGTCTTGGTTGTTGAGGCCCTTGTTGAGCTCCAACCGCTATGCCCTTTGTATAGACATTAGTTAGTAGCTCCTGAAAGGCCGGTGGCATATCCTGCCACATATCAGGTTGATCCCTGAGCCCGGCAGCTGTAGGTGTGAAGGTAGCTGCTGGAACCGCTTTGGCCTGAGGGGAGAAACCCCACACTGGTCTCTCTTGGCACACTGATCCGGGCCTGCTTCTGGGTGCCTGCAGCTGAGCAGGGGTTGCATGATCAGGGGACCAGTCTCTATCCACCCTCTCCCTTGGGGTATGTGGGTCAGCAGCTACATCAAAGCCCAGTGGTGGTCCTGGTTTGGCCAAAGGAGCACTATTGAGGGCTGCCTCTAACCTTTGCTCAAGGGCCTGAATTCGCCTCTCGGCCTCCTTGATGGCTGAGGAAGATGATTGGGAGGATTTTGCTTTGACCTTCCCCTTTTCCTTGGGCTTGGGCACCGAAACAGAAATGGCAGAACCCGAGGCTGGGGCTGGATCTGGATTGCCACAGACATCCATTGTACTCACGGTGAGGTAAGAGAAGATGGTAACGAAAGGCAAAGAAAGCACGGAGCTTTAATTATTGCTGCTTTTTACCACTTGCAAAAACACCTCAAAATGGCCTCCGGTGCCTGCCCTGAAGGGCGCATGCGTGACCCAGCCCTCCCAACTGCTCCTCGCGCCTAAATGAGGCCGTTGAAGAAAACAGGTTGGGAGGGGGAGCGAGTCATTCCCGCCAGCCGTCCAAAATGGCGGGCGCGGGTTGCCGTTTGTTAAAAAGAGACGCGAAAAGGGCTGCTTGCCCTACAGCCTCTACTGCCGCCTTAAACGTGGGGGAGATCATGCCCTCGCATTCCCCCTGGCTCGGGCGACCGCCAAACAGGTGTTAAGTAGGGCGCTCGCTCTCCTGTCTCTCCTGTCACCCAGCCTTTGAATTGCGCGCGCGCGCTCGGCCGCCGAACATATGGTCGGCGGCAATTAGCTCTTTGAAGTCTGCCGCGTTGTTCTGAAGGCAGCGGCTGCGGCGCTGAATTCCGTTTGAATTCGCCTCTCGGTATGCATTTTAGCTCTGTGAGCCTTTTAACCAGGGAATTCTTTCTTCTTCAGGGGAACTCCGTGTCCCCGAGCCTCCCAGTGGGGGGGGCGGACCCCCCCACCTTCGGCTCCCAGCCGAGTTTGGCCACGGAGGCCAGTGACACCAGGCTGATCCCCTTGTGGGACGGTACCCTCTATGAGGGAAGAGGTCTCCTGGGGAAATTCGATGGGGGAATCTGCCCACGGAGGGTAGAGACCCCTTCCAACTTCTGTAGTACCTGAAGAAACAGGAAAACAAGAAGAGAAATAGTTAAAAACAGTTAAAAAACAATTTAAAATAAAACATTTCTTTATTACAACAAACTCATACGTCTCGTTACATTGACTGAGTTTTTAAAACTGAGCTCACTGGGGGCAGGCAAGGGGCGGTGCCTAATATTATGCTAATTTTAAACTCAGTCTCGACCAATAGGATTGAGAATAACCCATATTGGACTCTCCTTCCAGATGCAATGGAGAATAATATTTTCTCACGTTGCTTTTGATCTTTCCCCCAACTAACTTCAGATTGTGTCCCCTTGTTCTTGTGTTCACTTTCCTATTAAAAACACTTCCCTCCTGAACCTTATTTAACCCTTTAACATATTTAAATGTTTCGATCATGTCCCCCCTTTTCCTTCTGTCCTCCAGACTATACAGATTGAGTTCATTAAGTCTTTCCTGATACGTTTTATGCTTAAGACCTTCCACCATTCTTGTAGCCCGTCTTTGGACTTTATACTAAATCTGCACTTCTATTCTACTAGTTTTCTCATCATTCCTATCACCCATTTCCTCCCATGTTGACTGTATGACTGTAACTTGTTGCATATATCCTAAGATTTTTATTAATATTGCTTCTTCATTGCTTATTTGACCCCTATGACAATCACTAAGTGTTGTACCACATGATTCTTGACAAATGTATATTTTATTTTATGTACGTTGAGAGCATATGCACCAAGACAAATTCTTGTGTGTCCAATCACACTTGGCCAATAAAAATTCTATTCTATTCTATTCAATTTTGTCAATATGATGCTCCAAATCATTCCATAGAGAAGGAAGGAGAAGGAAAACCATCGTTCATTGATGATGCTAAATATTCTCTCTCTGAGAAAAGTAACTATAGGTTAATGGAAAGGAAAATATCTCTGTTTTCCAAACAGATTACCTTGCTGGAGAAAGGCTTCAGCTGCAAATTCCCCAGAGCCCGCATTAACGTATTCTTCGCTGGGATGTTTCCTGTTGTAATGTCTTTTGAGGGAACCCGATATGTTGCAGGAATAATGGCAGTGTGCACAACGGAAAGGCTACAATTATAACAAGAAATGGATTAATTATATCTGAACATCTTATTGTTAGGGTGCCATAATCAGATTTAGATCTGTCTTGCTACGCGCCATGTGAACAAGTAAACTTATCCCATTATGAAAACAAAACATATAACGGCAACACATCTTAGATTTTATTACCTTTTTTATGTCCTGCAAAGTTTTACAACACGATGGAAAACTATTGGCACCAAACATTCAGTGAACTATTTATTTGCCGTGATGGCTAAATTCTGGGATAGATTGCCAGAGCAAATAAATTTACAAAAACAACTGCAACCTTTTTTATTGACTAAATAAATTACCCGGCAATAAAATTAATGCTCTGTGCTAATTTAGTGGCATACCTCCAAACGCAAAGAGGCAGGAAAGCAGGGTGTTGAGCCGTGTTCAAAAATGACATCTAAAATGAGACTAATGTGAGCAGGAATGCACCAGATGCAGAAATTGCTCACACACAAAAAAGGCATTTGTTCCAAGAAGTCTTAAGCCGCAGAATTGCATTTTCACAAAGCCCCAAAAAGACCAATAAATAAGAAAGCTCACGTTTTCCATTCTCAGTTAATGTATGCCGAGTGTTTAATGCAGTTGGCATCCAAGATTTATACTTAAGAAGGCCTGGACCGATTTATGCTTGTTCAATGTGGGAAGATGAGTGTCGTAATAACAAATTAGCGACTGAATATAGATTGTTATTGCTGTTGTTATTACTATTAGTATCATTCATTTCCTCCGTTTCTCCCAGAGCATTTTATCTCCATAATAATATCTCCGTAGATAAGTCAATCTGAGAAAGAATGTCTCAGCCATAAATTAAAGAATACCCTCTATAATTTTTATTATTTTGGGAGGTTTTTTTGGAGGGAGGGGAATAAATCACCATAAAATACAGACATTTATCAACAAATAATTGTACCGTCCAATAAAATCTGAGCACAGATTACCATCAAAATGGAAAGACATGAAGCATCACACATCATTTCATGTTGGGTAGGATATAAGTGTTTCTTACAAAGTGTTGTTTATCTAAAGCAGTGGTTCTCAAGCTTCCTAATGCCACAGCCCTTTAGAAACATAGAAACATATGGCGGGAGCCACGGAGCTAGCCGTTCCAGGGGAAGGAGGGATCGTTGCTTAATAACGATCCCTTGTTCCGGCTCCGTGAGCTCAACACAGAATACTGGTGATGAGTGTAAGTCTGGCCCTGGGCTCAGGTTGCTGCTACTCAATGCCAGGTCGGTGGTAAATAAAGCTCTCCTCATCCGGGATCTGATCCTGGATGAGGAGGCCGACCTGGCATGTGTAACTGAAACCTGGCTGGGCCCAGAGGGAGGAGTTCCTCTCTCTGAAATTTGCCCAGCCGGGTTTCAGATATGGCACCAACCTCGACCCCGGGGAAGGGGGGGGGAGTGGCTATTATAGCCAGGGAGAGCCTTTGCCTGCATAGACTCGTTGCTCCGGAGATTGCGGGTTGCGAGTCCCTCCTGGTGAAGTTGGACTTAGGGGTTCAGGTGGGCTTGTTTCTCACGTACCTGCCTCCCAGCTGCATGGCACAAGCCCTGCCTGTGCTGCTCAAGGAGGTAGCCGGGCTGGCGGTGGGGTTCCCTAGACTTATTGTCTTGGGGGACCTCAACCTGCCGTCACTCGGCGAATCCTCTGGACTGGCACAGGAGTTCATGGCCACCATGGCAGCCATGGACCTGACCCAAGTAGTTCAGGGTCCGACTCATGAGGGGGGGCACTCACCCGACATGGTATTCCTCTCTGAGCAACTGAGTAATGGTCTGAGACTAAGGGGCTTAGAAGTGTTGCCTTTGTCATGGTCAGACTGAGGAAGCTGGGCTATGCCTTGATATCTGTATTTTCATTTTGTACTGCATTTCTTGCCAGGATTATGCTCTTTTGATATATGACCTTTGTCCTGCATATATCTTCTATAAACTTGACATTTTCTAAGTGCCGAAAACAGGGCTAAGCCTTTCCGTTTTCACACCTGTACTTCCTCTGTGCGCGGTTGGGGTGCAGCTACTGCTTGAACACGTAACCACGAAATGTACTCAGGAAGTGAGCAAAGCTTTGAAGGCACAATCTAACCGCAAGTGCCTCTCTGCTGTACATTCTGTATCTTCTACATTGTATAACCTCTTTTTACTTTCTGTATAAGGAAACATTGACAACTAGTATCTGATTGGCTGATACTGTGTGTTTTTTGTACTCCTTTGGAAATGTATAAAGAGCCCTGAAAAGCAATCCACGTTGTTCAGTCATTGCTTTTATATCTTCTGAACCTGATGCATGCACCAAATAAACCTGGCAATCTCAATCTTCTTGTGGTCTCTGCTCCCTTATTGGCATCAAACATCTGTGTTTCTGCTACATTTTCTGGCGACCCAGATGGGACTAGACGGGACTTTGGATCCCTCTGGACGCCCACCTCAGTGGCGTCTGCCCCAGGTGTGAAAGAGGAACAGTCCAGTCGCCATCAGAAATCTTTCTCCGAGGACCTTCCTGTTGACACCAGGGCAGCCACACTGACGGTTTGCGATCCAAGAACCACTCAAGAGAGGAAACCAGAGACCAGGACATCTGTAAGCCGGCCTGGAAGAGTAACCGAGTCTCCAAGATAAAAGTCAAGTTCTAAGGCGAGGCCTCTGTAGTAGACACTTTTTAGAGACTGGTACGAGTCTATCTCTCCCTATGTTGAGGGACAGAGGCGAGGACTGATCACCCTCGTTTTGGCTCGTTCTTCACTGAGGGGCTGGGGCTGGAGTGGCAGGAGAACTTCGTATATTGGCTCCTCACTATCGGGGTCCTGAATGACAGGTTCCCCTTCCTCATTTCCGCCCCTGCGGTTGTTAAGCAGTTGCAGGTGCCACAGAGCCAAAATTTTCTCAGAGGACTTGTTGTCCCCCGAGCTCCTATGCTTTTTGGAATGCAAATAGATGGCCAGGGAAAGGACCCCTCCCTGATTCTGTCCTTGGAAATCACGGCCCAAACCCGGACAGTGGGACGGAAAAAGAGCCTCTTTTGGTCCTACTATCAGGAAATGGATAAACTAAATACATGGGCAGCTCCCCCTGCTGTAACCAATACCTTTGTACAACTTGCACAAGATGTGGCACGCACCCTTCAGGTTAAGAACTGTTTTGTCTGTGGGGGAACTAACATGGGTGAGAAATGGCCTTGGGAAGCACTTGTGTTGAATTACACCTTTGTCCATGACATGGAGCTGGCTGGTAATCTGACAAATACTGCGGGGAAGGAGGGGAACTGGGCTCTATTCTCTAACTTGGTGGGCAATGTCTGTTATACCCGTAACCACACCGCTGGCTGTGCCCACGTTGGAAACCTGCATTGCCTGTCCACGTGGAACAATGCAGCCTGGTGGTCTGGCAAGGGTCTGCAGCCAACCCCCATGGCCCAGGCATTGCAAAACGTTAGCCTCCTGAACCCGTATATTTTGGACCCCCAAAACACCAATTTGCTTTGGCTTGCTCCAGATGGCATGTACTGGATTTGTGGAAAATATGCTTATGCCCAACTCCCACTCAACTGGTGTGACTCTTATGTCCTTGGTGTCATTCGCCCTGGTTTCTTCCTGCTCCCCCTGAAGCAAAGACAGGTTCTTGGGGTGCCTGTATATGATGAAATTGGCAATGTTTGCTCTAAAAGATCCCTCATTAGTGACCTTAAGATCGGGAACTGGAAGGATGATGAATGGCCCCCCGAACGTATTGTAAAGGTTTATGGCCCGGCCACCTGGGCTGAGGATGGTATCTTTGGTTATCGCACCCCTATTTATATGCTTAACCGTCTCATCCGCCTCCAGGCTGTGGTGGAAATTGTCACTAACGAGACGGTCCGTGGTCTTGCCCACTTGGCCTCGGAGAGTGTTAAATCATGCACGTATGTCATGTAAGACAGACTGGCTTTGGACTACCTTTTAGCCAAGGAAGGGTGTGTGTGTGGAAAGTTTAATTTGTCTAACTGCTGCATTGAGATTGATAATAGTGGGGAGGTCATTAAGGAAATCACCGATCGCATGGTCAAGATTGCACATGTTCCAGTACAGACTTGGAAAGGTTTGGACCTCTCCCGTGTCCTTGCCGGCTTCCTTCTTTACCCGGTATCAAATATGTTTTGGCTTGTGTTGCTTTTCTGGTGGCTGGCTGTGTTATTGTCCCCTTTGTGCTTCCTATTCTTATGAAACTTAGCTCTGTTTCGCTGGTGGCGGACAACAAGTCCTCTGAGAAAATTTTGGCTCTGTGGCACCTGCAACTGCTTAACAACCGCAGGGGCGGAAATGAGGAAGGGGAACCTGTCATTCAGGACCCCGATAGTGAGGAGCCAATATACGAAGTTCTCCTGCCACTCCAGCTCCAGCCCCTCCAACACCTTCAACGCCCTTCCAGTAACATGGTTGAAACCCCATCCGAATAAACTTTATTTCGGTTGGAGTTCCAAGAGGGGGGAAATGAGGAAGCTGGGCTATGCATTGATATCTGTATTTTCATTTTGTACTGCATTTCTTGCCAGGATTATGCTCTTTTGATATATGACCTTTGTCCTGCATATATCTTCTATAAACTTGACATTTTCTAAGTGCCGACAACAGGGCTAAGCCTTTCCGTTTTCACACCTGTACTTCCTCTGTGCCCGGTTGGGGTGCAGCTATTGCTTGAACACGTAACCACGAAATGTACTCAGGAAGTGAGCAAAGCTTTGAAGGCACAATCTAACCGCAAGTGCCTCTCTGCTGTACATTCTGTATCTTCTACATTGTATAACCTCTTTTTACTTTCTGTATAAGGAAACGTTGACAACTAGTATCTGATTGGCTGATACTGTGTGTTTTTTGTACTCCTTTGGAAATGTATAAAGAGCCCTGAAAAGCAATCCACGTTGTTCAGACATTGCTTTTATATCTTCTGAACCTGATGCATGCACCAAATAAACCTGGCAATCTCAATCTTCTTGTGGTCTCTGCTCCCTTATTGGCATCAAACATCTGTGTTTCTGCTACAAGACCATTTTCTACTGCGGCTCGACTTCCTGGCTCCAATCCTACCCCGCAGGGAGGCGGAACCAATTAAGATGTTCCGCCCCAGATGCCTGATGGATCCAGATGGTTTTCAGAAGGCGCTTGGGGTTCTTCCAGATACACTCGTCCACAGTTCGGCAGAGTCTCTGGCTGAGGCCTGGAACAAGGCTGCAGCGGAGGCCCTTGACCGAATTGCGCCGCTGTGACCTCTCCGTGGCGCTAGACCCCGTAGAGCTCCATGGTTCAACGAGGAGCTCCGGGAGTTGAAGCGCCAGAAGAGACGTCTAGAGAAGCGATGGAGGAAGAGTAAGTCCGAATCCGATCGAACACTTGTAAGAGCACATGTTAAGACTTACAAAGTGGCGCTCAAGGCGGCAAGATGCGCGTATCATGCCGCCTTGATTGCATCAGCGGAATCCCGCCCGGCCGCTCTGTTTAGGGTAACCCGCTCCCTTCTTAATCAGGGGGGAGTTGGGGAGCCCTTACAGAGTAGTGCCGAGGACTTTAACACGTTTTTCGCTGATAAAATCGCTCGGATCCGGGCGGACCTCGACTCCAATTGTAAAACAGAGTCGACTGACAACGAGTCAGTCGAGGTGACTGGGGCTAAACGTCTTTGTCCATCTGTCTGGGAGGAGTTTGACTTGGTGACACCTGATGAAGTGGACAAGGCCATTGGAGCTGTGAGTTCTGCCACCTGTTCACTGGATCCGTGTCCCTCTTGGTTGGTTTCGGCCAGTCGAGAGGTGACACGGAGCTGGGCCCAGGAGATTGTCAACGCCTCCTTGGGGAGGGGGTCCTTTCCGGCCCTTTATAAGGAGGCACTTGTGCGCCCCCTCCTCAAGAAGCCTTCCCTGGACCCAGCCGTGCTTAATAACTACCGTCCAGTCTCCAACCTTCCCTTTATGGGGAAGGTTGTTGAGAAGGTGGTGGCACTCCAACTCCAGCGGTCCTTGGAAGAAGCCGATTATCTAGGTCCTCAGCAGTCTGGATTCAGGCCCGGCTACAGCACGGAAACTGCTTTGGTCGCGTTGATGGATGATCTCTGGCAGGCCCGGGACAGGGGCTTGTCCTCTGTCCTGGTGCTTCTTGACCTCTCAGCGGCTTTCGATACCATCGACCATGGTATCCTTCTGCGCCGGCTGGGAGTGAGGGGCACTGTCCTTCAGTGGTTCTCCTCCTACCTCTCCGATCGGTCGCAGTCGGTGTTAGGGGGGGTCAGAGGTCGACCTCTAGGTTTCTCCCTTGTGGGGTGCCTCAGGGGTCGGTCCTCTCCCCCCTGCTATTTAACATCTACATGAAACCGCTGGGTGAGATCATCCAAGGGCATGGGGTGAGGTATCATCAATATGCCGATGATACCCAGTTATACATCTCCACCCCATGTCCAGTCAGCGAAGCAGTGGAAGTGATGTGCCGGTGCCTGGAGGCTGTTGGGGCCTGGATGGGTGTCAACAAACTCAAACTCAATCCAGACAAGACGGAGTGGCTGTGGGTCTTGCCTCCCAAGGACAATTCCATCTGTCCGTCCATTACCCTGGGGGGAGAAACATTGAGGGTTCGCAACTTGGGCGTCCTCCTCGATCCACAGCTCACATTAGAGAAACATCTTTCAGCTGTGGCGAGGGGGGCGTTCGCCCAGGTTCGCCTGGTGCATCAGTTGCGACCCTATTTGGACCGGGAGTCACTGCTCACAGTCACTCATGCCCTCATCACCTCGAGGTTCGACTACTGTAACGCTCTCTACATGGGGCTACCTTTGAAAAGTGTTCGGAAACTTCAGATCGTGCAGAATGCAGCTGCGAGAGCAATCATGGGCTTTCCTAAATATGCCCATGTCACACCAACACTCCGCAGTCTGCATTGGTTGCCGATCAGTTTCCGGTCACAATTCAAAGTGTTGGTTATGACCTTTAAAGCCCTTCATGGCATCGGACCAGAATATCTCCGAGACTCTTCTGCCGCACGAATCCCAGCGGCCAGTTAGGTCCCACAGAGTGGGTCTTCTCCGGGTCCCGTCAACGAAACAATGCCACTTGGCGGGACCCAGGAGAAGAGCCTTCTCTGTGGCGGCCCCGGCCCTCTGGAACCAACTCCCCCCAGAGATTAGAACTGCCCCTACCCTCCTTGCCTTTCGTAAGCTACTCAAAACCCACCTCTGCCGCCAGGCATGGGGGAATTAAGACTTCTTCTCCCCCTAGGCTGATACAACTGTATGTATGGTATGTTTGTACGTATGCTGGTTTTATACATTAAGGGGTTTTAAGTTAGTTTTTAGTATTGGATTTTTACTGTATATTGTTCATGTATATTGTTCATGACTGTTGTTAGCCGCCCCGAGTTTTCGGAGAGGGGCGGCATATAAATCCAATAAATTGAATTGAATTGAATTGAATAGAAACATAGAAGACTGACGGCAGAAAATGACCTCATGGTCCATCTAGTCTGCCCTTATATTATTTCCTGTATTTTATCTTACAATGGATATATGTTTATCCCAGGCATGTTTAAATTCAGTTACTGTGGATTTACCAACCACGTCTGCTGGAAGTTTGTTCCAAGGATCTACTACTCTTTCCGAGTTTACGGAGAGGAGCGGCATACAAATCCAATCAATCAATCAAATAATATTTTTTCATGTTGCTTTTGATCTTTCCCCCAACTAACTTTAATACAGTTCCTCATGTTGTGGTGACCCCCGACCATATAAAATAATAAAATTATTAGTGTGGATTCTAATTTACCTCGCTGATGGTCTGTTTCCTCTAGTGCTTTGTGGGCACAAATGCACTTTGCCCATGCACACATGCAATATATATTGTATTTTAGGATGACGTGGTCACTTTCACCCAACGTCCCTTCTACTTCAATTCTCTCTATCATTTCTTCTCTGTTTGTGAGTATTAGATCTAGTGTTGCAGCCCCTCTGGTTCCGGTTTCCACTTCTTGGGCCAGAAAGTTGTCTGCGAAACTGATTAGTGTTCTGTCGGGCCCTCTGGTAGACTTCTCCCAAAAATTCACAGGTACAAATTTCAGACACACACACACGTTTGAAAATTCAAACCAATGTTCTTGATAATGAAAAGTCACTTAACCTAAGCCCTCTTTTGGTATAGCAAAGAGCACTTGTCTCCAAACAAACTGGTAATTTGTACAAGTCCCTTATCAGTTCTGTGGTACTTAGCTTGCAGCTGTGAGGCAATTCACAGTCCTTCTTCTTTCACAAAGTGAAACACACTTTGCCCTGGTTTAGTTTCAAAGCAGGGAAAAATCAGCACACAAAAGGTCAAAGTCAGCAAAGCAGGCACGAAACACAACGATCAGATAATCCTCCACAATGGCCAAACCCACAGGCTGCTATTTATAGCAGCCTCACTAATTACCACAGCCCCACCCAACCACAGGTGGCCTTATTTTCTTTGATAATAATCTCTCAGTTGTTGTTGCCTATGCATCGCTCTCCACATGCGTGGCTGTATCATTAACTCTTGTTCTGAATCCAAGGAGGAGCTAGATAATTGATCTCCTTCTGAGCTGTCTGCCACACTCTCCTCCTCCCTGTCACTCATGTCTTCTTGGTCAGAGGAGCCTTCATCAGCAGATTCCACCGGGGGAAAAACAGGCCTGCAGCATGTGGATGTCTCCCCCACATCCACAGTCCTTGGGGCAGGAGCTGGGCCAGAGCTAACCACAACAGTTAGGAAACTATTAGACCAGTGATAGCGAAACTATGGCACGGGTGCCACAGATGGCACACGGAGCCATATCTGCAGGCACGCGAGCCATTGCCCTAGCTCAACTCCAATGTGCATGTGTGTGCCAGCCAGCTGATTTTGGCTCACACAGAGGCTCTAGGAGGGTGTTTTTGTCTTCCAAAGAGCCTCCGGGAGGATGGGGAGGGCGTTTTTAACCCTCCCCTGGCTTCAGGGACGTCTTTGGAGCCTGGGGAGGGCAAAACATGAGCCTACTGGGCCCACCAGAAGTTGAGAAACAGGCTGTTTCATCCCCCAGAAGGCCTCCAGAGGGTGGTGGACATTGTTTTTGCCTTCCCCAGGCATTGAATAATTGGTGTAGACACTCCTGCATGTCTGATAGCATGTGCACACTCTCTTTTGGCACCGAAGGAAAAAAAGGTTCACCATCACTGTATTAGACTTTCCACTTGGTGCTGAGTTGCTTTTCCAATTGATGTCGGGGTAGTTAAAGTCCCCCATTATTATTGTGTTGTGCTTTTTGCATATTTATGTTAGTTGGCTTGTAAAGAGGTTGTCCATTGTTTCAGTTAGGTTTGGTGGTCTGTGGTATGCGCAATGTTAGTACATGGTACATACTGTTATTTGGGATTGCCATATCTGTTAAACTGTCTATTGTAGTTTATGACATTTACAGTTGTAATATCACTTTAAGGACTTTGGCTGGTTACCCATAAGAGGGCGCCAGTACTCTCTCATGACGATGGCTCATTCACCTTTTGCCTTTACCTTGAGGGGGGAGTGTATTTTGCTTAGCGTTTGCTATGTGTGGTTTGTAGATTATTTCTGCTTTATGTATGTATGTAAATAATACTTATTCAAGATACTAAGTCTGTGTTGTTACTGGCTGTATCACACATCCACACTCTTCCTTAATCTGTGCTCAGCGTATGTCGAAGGTTTTGTAGCCTAGCTGCACCGAGATATACCAACACACAGTGCTGAATTTTTTTAAAAACAATTGCCAAAAAAAAAAGCCAAAAAACAGACGGCAAGGCAGGTGCAGTGCCAGAAATTCAGCTTCTGCGCATGCTCAGAAGTTCTCATTGCACAGGGTTTATTTTTTATTTTTTTGCAATAGTCTATTTGCATGTGGATGGACCCACCTGGAGACGAATAGAGGAACAGTGGCTCAGATTTATTTTATTTTATTTATTTATTTATTTAATTTTATTTTTATTCATTCATTCATTCATTCATTCATTCATTCATTCATTCATTCATTCATTCATTCATTCATTCATTCATTCGATTTTTATGCCGGCCTTCTCCTTAGACTCAGGGCGGCTTACAACATGTTAGCAATAGCACTTTTTAACAGAGCTAGGCTATTGCCCCCACAATCAGGGTCCTCATTTTACCCACCTCGGCAGGATGGAAGGCTGAGTCAACCTTGAGCCAGTGATGAGGTTTGAACCACTGACCTTCAGATCTACAGTCAGCTTCAGTGGCCTGCGGTACAGCACTCTACCTGCTGCGCCACCCCGGCTCAGGGGAGGGTTAAAACACCCTCCCCATCCTCCCGGAGGCTCTCTGGAAGACAAAAACACCCTCCTAGAGCCTCTGTGTGAGCCAAAATCAACTGGCTGGCACACACATGCACATTGGAGTTGAGCTAGGACAACGGCTTGTGTGCCAGCAGATATGGCTCTGTTCCTAACCAGTCTCGCAGATCCTAAGACCATCAGAAAAATGTGTTTTCTGATAGTCTTAGACTTGGGCGACCTCTCTGAAAGGGTCGTTCGACCCCACCAAAGGGATCGTGACCCCCAGGTTGAGAACGGCAGATCTAAAGCAAGTAAAAAGGAACTCAAAACACCTTTTTCATCAAGGAGTTTTTCCATTTAGATCTTGAAAAGAGTCTACCTCGTTAATCTAATAGTGGGCTCTGATCATTATCATAAATAAGGGACAGGTTCATATGGAAGGAGGCGGCCTTTTTACAACCCCTAAAGAATCAAGTCTTCGACATAACAAAATTGCCACTTTGAGTTATGGAAGTCAGCGGCTGAGCACGGGGTATTCTGGCCTTCCTCATTTACCTCTGACCAAAGTTTAATCACCATGTAGCTAAGATTATGACACTCTCTCTACTATCTGCCCCCCTGTAGATAACCTTAATTGGTTACAGATGTTAAATCATAAATCACAGGGACAAAAGTCACCTTAGAAAGGGAATGAAGCAGAGCGGGAATCCTAGATAGAAAGAAACACAAGGGCGGATGAGTTTGTAGACCGATATCCAAGGTTTAATGAAGAGACTGTGTGGCAAAAACCACAAGCATCCATCCGCCATGAAAAAAGCTTCCAGAAATTTATCTTTAATTTAGCTTTAGTTACATGCATATCTACAATGATGATCTCCAAAGCATTACCTCATCACCTCGAGGCTCGACTACTGCAATGCTCTCTACATGGGGCTACTTTTGAAAAGTGTTCGGAAACTTCAGATCGTGCAGAATGCAGCTGCGAGAGCAATCATGGGCTTTCCCAAAAATGCCCATGTAACACCAACACTCCGCAGTCTGCATTGGTTGCCGATCAGTTTCCGGTCACAATTGAAAGTGTTGATCATCACCTATAAAGTCCTTCCTGGCACCGGACCAGGGTATCTACAAGACCGCCTTCTGCCGCACGAATCCCAGTGACCAGTTAGGTCCCACAGAGTGGGCCTCCTCCGGATCCCGTCAACTAAACAATGTCACTTGGCGGGGCCCAGGGGAAAAGCCTTCTCTGTGGCGGCCCCGGCCCTCTGGAACCAACTCCCCCTGGAGATTAGAATTGCCCCCACCCTCCTTGCCTTTTGTAAGCTCCTTAAAACCCACCTCTGCCGTTAGGCATGGGGGAACTGAGATATTCTTTCCCCCTAGGCCTTTACAATTCATGTATGGTATGTTTGTATGGATGGATGTTTGGTTTTACAATAAGGGTTTTTTAGTTGTTTTAGTATTGGATTTACATGCTGGTTTTTGTTACTGTTGTTAGCCGCCCCGGGTCTACGGAGAGGGGCGGCATACAAATCCAATGAATGAATGAATGAATGAATGAATGAATGAATGAATGAATGAATGAATAAATAAAATAAATTAGAAATTCAGATTAGTAGGGAACTGGGATACATCTTGGAATTAGTTTTTCTTTGATGACGCTGCTCCGGAGATTCAATGCCAATATTAAAGTCCAGTTCAATTAGACAAAGAGTCAATGTGATCCAACTTCAGAAGCTTATCTGTTCTAAAGTTGTCCTCGAACAGTGATGGCAAATCTTTTTTCCCCCTCTCTTGCCAAAAGTGTGCGTTTGCACTATTGCACACCCATAATTCAATGCCCCCCCCACATGTCTCACTCCCCTGTGCATGCACGCGTGACCCCCCCCTGTGCTGCCCTGCCCCCATGGGTGAACGCACAACCCCCTCCCCCATTTCCCAGCTTCCGATGGCCTGTTAGGCCCATTTTTCACCCAGAGTCTGGGGAGGGCAAAATGGCCTCCCCCACTCTCCCTCGAGGCTGTCCAGAGGCCAAAAATGCCCTCTCAGATAGACAGACAGACAGATATAGATGTATTGCTATGTTCTTTTGATATGTTGTGAGCCGCCCTGAGTCCTCGGAGAGAGGCGGTATACAAATCCATTTAATAAACAATAAATAAATATAGATAGGTGTTCTGCCAGCGTGTCTCAACCGCCCGTAATTACAGGGTAATTAGTCCAGAAAGACACACACCACATGATAGAAGGAAAACCCAAAAGTCTTTATCAACAGAAAAACAGAAACAGCTCCCCTTTTAAATGTCAAAGGGATTTTCTGGTACACACAAGGCACAGGTTAAATGCAATCCAATTGCTCACCCGATAACTGGGAAATTGAGTCCAATTCTAAAGTCCAGAAAGTCCACATACAATCTTGAACAGCAAAAACCACCATCTTGACGAAACTATGAATCAGATAAACTGACATGAGGCTAAACCAGCAGGCTGCTCTTTTATCTGTAGCACTAATTACAGCAGCCCCACCCAATCATCGGTGGCCTCACTTATCTCTGTAATAATCCTTCAGTTGTTCTCTAGGATCCTATGCATCACTCTACGCATGCGTGGATGTGTCATAAGTTCTTGTTCAGAATCCAGGGATGATAAGGATGATTGATCTCCTCCTGGGCTGTCTGCCAAGCCCCCCTCTTCCAAGTCACCCCCACCTTCTTCTTCTTCCGAGGAAACTTCACTACCTGACTCTGTTGGCAATAAAACAGGCCTATGACATGTTGATGTTTCCCCTGCATCCACCTCCACATTCCTTGGGGCAGGAGCTGGGCCAGAGCCAACCACAACAATAGGTAGGTAGGTAGATAAATAGAAAGAGAGAGATCAGAGAGAGGTAGAGATACATAGACAGAGATATAGATAGAAAGATAGAGAGAGAGAGAGATAGAAGAGAAACATTATTTGTCAGAAGGTTTGTTTTCATTATTGTCACCTGTTTAGTCATCTTGCCCTTGAACTGGCAGAACCAGTCTGAAACTTGAAAATATCCTCTCTTCCTAACAGAATAAAGGTACTCATTTCAGAGCTAATCCAGCTGAAATGAAATCTTATGTTCTGCAAAAAAACATAATCACTTTGCAGAAATCAATTAGTGCAGATGCCCTACAAAATTCCCTTTGGCGGCCCCAAAGAAATCCATGTTTGCTGATAAGAATACTGGAACATGCTTTAACATTTCTAAAACATGACCTGGACGCACATGCACTCTAAATGTTAGACCTTCCTGTTCCCATTTTGCTAGTAAGGAACAGAAGATGAACAAATTCATGTGTTCATGAATTCATGGCACCTTCATGGCACCGGACCAGATTATCTCCGGGACCGCCTTCTGCCGCACGAATTCCAGCGACCGATTAGGTCCCACAGAGTGGGCCTTCTCCGGGGCCCGTCAACAAAACAATGTCATTTGGCGGGACCCAGGGGAAGAGCCTTCTCTGTGGCGGCCCCGGCCCTCTGGAACCAACTCTCCCCAGAGATCAGAATTGCCCCCACCCTCCTCACCTTTCGTCAGCTCCTTAAAACCCACCTCTGCCATCAGGCATGGGGGAACTGAGATATTCTTTCCCCCTGGACCTCTACAGTTTATGCATGGTATGTCTGTATGTATGTCTGGTTTTTATAATAAGGGTTTTTTAGTTGTTTTATTATTGGATTGCTGCATACTGTTTTTATCACTGTTGTTAGCCGCCCCGAGTCCACGGAGAGGGGCAGCATACAAATCCAATCAATCAATCAATCAATCAATCAATCAATCAAAATTTTTTTTTAAAAAAAATAAATAAATAAAAAGTAGGAGTCAGAAGGTAAGAGGATTCTGGTATGTTTAAGCCCATTCTGGGGGCGGCACAATGGCTCAGTGGTTAAGATCCTGGGCTTATCGGCTGGAAAACCAGGGTCAAGGCCCAAGCATCGCTCGGCAGAGTGAGTCCTATTGTCCCCCTAGCTACTACCCACCTAGCAGTTCGAAAGCATGCAAGCGCAAGTAGATAAACAGGTACCACAATGGTTACAATGCAATATTGCAGGCCATTTCTGCCTACTGCCAATTTACCTCCTCACCAGTTCAAGGTTGACTTATCTTTCCATCCTTGTTGCTAAAATGAGGACCCAGATAGTTGGGGGAAATATGCTGATTCTGTAACCTGCTTAAAGAGTACTGTATGGTAAGGATGCTCAACCTCTGGTCTGTTCGGAACTGGGCCAAGGAACTGGTGGGCAAGTGCTTGCACTTGTATTGGTGAATGCGTGAGCATGAAATCATCCAATCTCCCACCCTCGTCGCCAGTGTGCCCAACCGGAAACATTGGAGTCCACTGCTGTAAAGCATAATGCTGTAAAGCATTATGAAGTGTTATATACTGTATTTTTCAGAGTATAAGTGTTGGTTATGACCTATAAAGCCCTTCATGGCATCGGACCAGAATATCTCCCCGACCGCCTTCTGCCGCACGAATCCCAGCGACCAGTTAGGTCTCACAGAGTTGGCCTTCTCCGGGTCCCGTCAACTAAACAATGCCATTTGGCAGGACCCAGGGGAAGAGCCTTCTCTGTGGTGGCCCTGACCCTCTGGAACCAACTCCCCCCAGATATCAGAGTTGTTCCCACCCTCCTTGCCTTTCGTAAGCTCCTTAAAACCCCCCTCTGTCGTCAGGCATGGGGGAATTGAGATTTTCCCTTCCCCCTAGGCTTATAAAATTTATGCATGGTATGTCTGTATGTATGATTGGTTTCTTAAATTGGTGTTTTTAAATTAACTTAAATATTAGATTTGTTTATATTGTCTTATTATTGTTGTTAGCCGCCCCGAGTCTACGGAGAGGGGCGGCATACAAATCTGGTAGGTAGGTAGGTAGGTAGGTAGGTAGGTAAGTAAGTAAGTAAGTAAGTAAGTAAGTAAGTAAGTAAGTAAGTAAGTAAGTCGTACCAGATTATAAGACGCACCTTAGTTTTTGGGGAGGAAAATAGTGAAAAGAATCTGCTTGCCAGATATTCATGTAGCTGCAACCTTAGTCTGGTCAATTTCAGCACATTATTTGATCCCCTGGTTAGGGCTTTAAAAAGACTTTATTTGGAGAGAGTAACAATGAAAGAGCTTGCAAGCCAGTAAGAGCTGGGAACATTGTTAGAACTTGGTTAGGGCTGGAAAGAAACATTTGGAGCAAGTTAGAGCAATGAAAAGAAACCCTGCAAAGACAGGGTTTGGAAAACATTCTTCGCAGAGAGTAACAATGAAAGAGCTTGCAAGCCGGTAAGAGCTGGGAATATTGTTAGCACCTGGTTAGGGCTGGAAAGAAACTTCCTTGGAGCAAGTTAGGGTAATGAAAAAAACTCTGCAAAGACTTAGAGCTTGGAAAACATTCTTCATGGATAGAAATAATGAAAAAACTTGCAAGATAAGATCTGGGAAGATTGTTAGCACCTAGTTAGGGCTAAAATTAGACTTTCCATAATGCTGAAAAGACAGTAAAGATGTTTTCATTCTCTCAGACCTTTTAATCAATTAATGTTTAATCTATTAATGTTTAATCCATTAAACATATTTGCTGCTTGGAAACATATTAACTATGCTGGCTATTGTTATAATCTGTTTATGGTTCTGTACTTTAATTATTATTCTATTCTAATGCTTTATTTAACTTTTCATAATTATACTTGATGCCATAACTGTACTTGGTGCACGACCTACCCTGGGAAACTTTGGGTTTGAAGGAAAGCATATAAACATTTAAAATAAATAAGTAATAAGCAATATATTATAAATGAAGTCTTGCTCTGATGTTGAAATTAGCAACCAAGACCCTACCTTTCCCTTTGCTAAAAAATTTAAGTGATGGCTGGAAACAAGGATCCTTTTGACAGTAGTAGCCACTCCACATTCTACTATTAATAGCTTATTTATCTCACCAGGAATATAGCTGCTGATTTAGAGATGCTTCGGATAGATTTTTAAACATGCATATATGCATGTATTTCTTTGATGCAGTTCGATTTCATCTTGTACAGCTTTGTAAAGGCAATTTGAAGCATCACAGATCAGTTTGGGAGACAGACGTTCCTTGATCTATTTACCAAATTAAATAAGCTGCCTTGCTCTGTTGCCTTTGTAAAAGTAGTTTTTGCTATGTTTTTCCTTTCTAACATCCTTAGATTTGTTCCCAGCAAAATAATAATAATAATAATAATAATAATAATAATAACAACAACAACAACAACAACAATAAGCCAGCATTTGAAAACAATAAACATTGACAAAATTATGATCAATAAGTTGCAAAAGGTCACCGTACTTAGATCTGCCCGCATCATACGAAAATACATCACACAGTCCTAGACGCCTGAGAAATGTTCGACTTGTGATAATGTGAATAGTTTGACAGTGTTGAGGGAATTATTTGTTTAGCAGAATTTAAATTTAAGTGATGGCTGGAAACAAGGATCCTTTTGACAGTAGTAGCCACTCCACATTCTACTATTAATAGCTTATTTATCTCACCAGGAATATAGCTGCTGATTTAGAGATGCTTCTGATAGATTTTAGCAGAGTGATGGCCTTGGGAAAAAAACTG
The DNA here is from genome assembly GCF_031021105.1 of Erythrolamprus reginae. Taxonomy (NCBI): domain Eukaryota; kingdom Metazoa; phylum Chordata; class Lepidosauria; order Squamata; family Dipsadidae; genus Erythrolamprus; species Erythrolamprus reginae. Next base: position 248,113,670 of record NC_091952.1, read on the forward strand.
TTCTTGAGTCTAGTTGCCTTGATGTGCAGTGTTCTATAGCGTTGTTTTAAGAGTAGAAGTTGGAGCAGTTTGTAGCCAGGATGTGAGGGGTCTGTAAATATTTTCACAGCTCACGCAGTCTACAGGTCCTCAATGGCTTCTGGGTTTTGGTAAAAATGGATTACAGTGATCTCTCGATTATCGCGAGGGTTCCGTTCCAAGACCCCTCGCGATAATCGATTTTTCGCGATGTAGGGTTGCGGAAGTAAAAACACCATCTGCACATGCGTGCCCTTTTTTCCATGGCCGCACATGCGCAGATGGTGGAGTTTGTGTGGGCGGCGGGGAAACCCGGATCTTCGTCTGCTCGCTGCTGCTGCGGCCGCCCAGCAGCTGATCTGCTCAGCGGCAGCAGCGAGGAGCTGAATCGGGCTTTCCCCTTTGCGTGGGCGGTGGGGAAACCCCGATCTTCGTCTGCAGCAGCGAGCAGACGAAGATCCGGGTTTCCTCGCCGCCCACGCAAAGGGGAAACCCTGGCTCCTCGCTGATGCCCCCGCTCGCCCGCCGCCCACCAGCAAGAGGGGGAGAGATAGAGAGAGAGAAGGAAAGAAAGAGATGAGAGAGGGAGGAAGAGAGTGAGAGAGAGGAAGAAGCAAGATAGAGAAAGAGAGAGAGAAAGAAAGATGAGAAAGGAAGGGAGTGACGTCATCGGGTGGGAAAAATCGCGATATAGCGTTTCGCGAAGATTGAGATCGCGAAACTCGAGGGATCACTGTATACCAAACCATGGATTTGCTTTCATGATCATCTGCGTTTACTTAATAACCATCACACACAAAAAAATAGGTAATAAAAACAATTCCGGTCACATGGCAACCCACTTTCTAATAATAAATCATAATAGGCGGGTCCATTACAGTTGTAAGTGGAGGACTGCTTCAAAATGAAAGAATGTAAATTCCTACTTCATTCCATCCAAGTGGCTAAAAGTTAAAACCATTCTGCTTCATTTCTAGGACTGATTTAGAGGCTGTTAAATTGTAATGCTGAAACTGTAGGCTGTCAGGTAGAGAAGCAATTCAATGAATCACATTAATAGAAATATAGAAGACTGACGGCAGAAAAAGACCTCATGATCCATCTAGTCTGCCCTTATACTATTTCCTTTATTTTATCTTACGATGGATCTATGTTTATCCCAGACATGTTTAAATTCAGTTACTGTGGATTTACCAACCACGTCTGCAGGAAGTTTGTTCCAAGGATCTACTACTCTTTCAGTAAAATAATATTTTCTCACGTTGCTTTTGATCTTTCCTCCAACTAACTTCAGATTGTGTCCCCTTGTTCTTGTGTTCACTTTCCTATTAAAAACACTTCCCTCCTGAACCTTATTTAACCCTTTAACGTATTTAAATGTTTCGATCATGTCCCCCCTTTCCCTTCTGTCCTCCAGACTATACAGATTGAGTTCATTAAGTCTTTCCTGATACGTTTTATGCTTAAGACTTTCCACCATTCTTGTAGCCCGTCTTTGGACCCGTTCAATTTTGTCAATATATTTTTGAAGGTGAGGTCTCCAGAACTGAACACAGTATTCCAAATGTGATCTCACCAGTGCTCTATATAGCAGGATCACAATCTCCCTCTTCTAGCTATGCAGCCAAGCATCCTACTTGCTTTTCCGCCCGACCGACCACACTGTTCACCCATTTTGAGACTGTCAGAAATCACTACCCCTAAATCCTTCCCTTCTGAAGTTTTTGCTAACACAGAACTGCCAATACAATACTCAGATTGAGGATTCCTTTCCCCCAAGTGCATTATTTTACATTTGGAAACATTAAACTGCAGTTTCCATTGCTTTGACCATTTATCTAGTAAAGCTAAATCATTTACCATATTACAGACCCCTCCAGGAATATCAACCCTATTGCACACTTTAGAGTCATCGGCAAATAGGCAAACCTTCCCTACCAAGCCTTCCCCTATGTCACTCACAAACATATTAAAAAGAATAGGACCCAGAACAGACCTTTGTGGCACACCGCTTGTAACCTGTCTCTGCTCAGAATACTCGCCATTAACAATAACTCTCTGATATCTACGCTTCAGCCAGCTTGAAAACCAGGGATTAAGTCCAATCTATCAGCTCTTTATGTGGAACCGTATCAAAGGCTTTGCTGAAGTCCAGGTAGGCAATATCCACGGCACCACCTTGATCCAACACCTTTGTGACATAGTCAAAGAAATCAATGAGATTAGTGTGACATGATTTGCCTTCAGTAAAGCCATGCTGACTTGGGTCCAATAAGTTATTGTTTTTTAGGTGCTGGTTTATCCTCTTTTTGACATTCATAAAACAAGGCCCAGTGGCAGGCTTCTTACCTTGAACGAAGTGTGTTGTTCCATGTGCCTCAGCAGCTGTGGCTTTTGGGCCGCTGTATAATCACACACCGTGCACTTGAACTGTTTTCCTGAAACAGAAAGCGGAGACATTCAGATCCAAATGGGGAAATAACGTAAATAAACGGAAGTGAACTTCGACTGTGGAGGAGCAACTTCTCTCAAACATAAATAGAGGCTCAAAGCAGTCGCGGGTTCTTACCGGTACGGTGACACCATCGTGCTGGTAGCAAAAATGGAGCTGTGTGCGCATGTATATCTGAACGAGATTCTGCTTCTGTACATGAGCAGGAAGCAAAATCTCGCGAGGGGACACACAGGGGTGGGCAGCAGGCAGGATGGGGTGGAACGCAGTTCCACTGGCGGAAATGAAGATGTGTGCACAGCTCCAGCTGATCGGCGGCTGTCACTTCCTGGATTACAGTAGTACCTCTAGATACGAGCTGCTCCACATGCGAATATTCCAAGTTACGAGCCGAGATGCGAGCAAAATTTCTGTTCAACACCCGAGCTCAAATTCGGGATAGGAGCCGAGCATCCACAAGGTGGCGCAAGAATTCCATGTTTCCAGTTATCTCGGCGCGAAAAGCAAAGTCTAAAGGCATTCGTTCGAGATGCGAATTGATCGACATACAAGCTCGGGTCTGGTACGAATTAAACTCGTATGTCGAGGTACCACAGTACTGGTCTCGGCTCGGCTCTCCTTTTTTTCCCCCTGCTGCTGCTGTGTCTGCACTCCTTGCTTTTTTCCTCTTTCCTCCTTCCTGGCCTCGGACGAGCTTCCCTCTCTCCTGCCTGGCTTCCCTCCAGCCTCACACGGCCACCTCCCACCTGAGGTGCAAGCAGAAGTTGTGGGTGAAAGCAGTGCAGGCAGCATTTATGCTTCTGGCAGCACCCGTTTGCCTAGTTACTGAGCCTGAGGAGTTTGGGGGGGGGGGGGGGCGACACAGGAAGGAAAGTGCAGGAAACACGAAGCAAATTGTCACCCCAGCGAGCAACACTGGTGAGGTTGTAAGTCGAGGACTTAACAGTTCACTTGAACGATGATGATCGTTCAAGCCACTCCCACCAGTCACATGACCATTAAGTCACACCCACAAAATAAGCCACACCCACGGTGTCGCAGTAAAAATTTTGGCTGCCCATTACTGGGGACATACATGCGCTAACGCCGGGTCTCAATAAAGTGAGAAATATAAAGGATAAGTGAAAAAAATTCTGGGCTCAGTTGTAGTAAATCAAGGACTACTTGTTATACTTGGATAAAACCGGGTGGGGGGGGGACAGTTCCTGCATGAGTGGAAACAATTAAATCAAGTTGATAAAGCCGAGATGTGCAGTGGTTACAGTGCATTACCGCAGGCTACTTCAGATGACTGCTAGTTGCAGTTCGGCAGTTCAAATCTCACTGGTTCAAGGTTGATTAGCCTTCTATCCTTCCAAGGTGGGTAAAATGTGGACCCAGATTGTTAGTGGGCAATAGGCTGATTGTGTAAACGGCTTAGAGAGGGCTGTAAAAGCACTGTAAAGCAGTATATAAGTGCTATTGCCATTGTTATTTAATCAATTCCACTCGTCTAAGAACTGATTTTTCTTTTAACTACAGCTGCTGATACACTTCTACAGAAGAATTATTGAGTCTATCATCTGCACCTCAGTAACTGTCAGGTTTGGTTCTGCAACACACAGACTTCAGAGGATAATCAGAACTGCAGAAAAAACAATTACTGCTAACTTGCCTCCCATTGAGGACCTGTATATTGCATGAGTCAAAAAAAGGGCCATGAAAATATTTACTGACCGATCACATCTGGACATACATTGTTTCAACTCCTACCCTCAAAACGTCACTATAGAACACTGCACACCAAGACAACCAGACTCCAGAACAGTTTCTTCCTGAATGCCATCACTCTGCTAAACAAATAATTCCCTCACCACTGTCAAACTATTCACTAAGGCTGCATTACTATTACTATTCTTGACAAATGTATATTTTATTTTATGTACGCTGAGAGCATATTCACCAAGACAAATTCCTTGTGTGTCCAATCACACTTGGCCAATAAAAATTCTATTCTATTCTATTCTACTACTGTATTAGTCTTCTCACTCTTCTTTTCGCCCACTTATGACTGTAACTTGTTGTTTATATCCTTATGATTTATATTAATATTGTTTCCTGATTGCTTATTTGTACCTTATGCCAATAGTTAAATGCTGTACATTATGATTATTGACTAATGTAAAGTATCTTGACTTCTTTTTATTTTTATTTATTTTATTTATTTATTAGATTTGTATGCCGCCCCTCTCCGAAGACTCGGGGCGGCTAACAACAATAAAGAAGACAATGTAACAAATCTAACATTAAAAATAATCTAAAAAACCCCAATTTAAGAGACCAAACATACATACAAGCATACCATGTATAAATTCTATAAGCCTAAGGGGAAGGGAAAAATTTCAATTCCCCCATGCCTGACGAGGTGGGTTTTAAGGGGCTTGCGAAAGGCAAGGAGGGTGGGGGCAACTCTGATATCTGGGGGGAGCTGTTTCCAGAGGGTCGGAGCCGCCACAGAGAAGGCTCTTCTCCTGGGTCCCGCCAAATGACATTGTTTAGTCGACAGGACCCGGAGAAGGCCAACTCTGTGGGACCTAACCGGTCGCTGGGATTCGTGCGGCAGAAGGCGGTCACAGAGATATTCTGGTCCGATGCCATGAAGGGCTTTATAGGTCATAACCAACACTTTGAATTGTGACCGGAAATTGATCAGCAACCAATGCAGGCTGCGGAGTGTTGGTGTAACATGGGCATACCTAGGGAAGCCCATGACTGCTCTCGCAGCTGCATTCTGCACGATCTGAAGTTTCCGAACACTTTTCAAAGGTAGCCCCATGTAGAGAGCGTTACAGTAGTCGAGCCTCGAGGTGATGAGGGCATGAGTGACTGTGAGCAGTGAGTCACGGTCCAGATAGGGCCGCAACTGCTGCACCAGGCGAACGTGGGCAAACGCCCCCCTCGCCACAGCTGAAAGATGTTTCTCTAATGTGAGCTGTGGGTCGAGGAGGACGCCCAAGTTGCGGACCCTCTCTGAGGGGGTCAATAATTCCCCCCCCCCCAGGGTTATGGACGGACAGATGGAATTGTCCTTGGGAGGCAGAACCAAGGACAATTCTTTGGTACACTGAGAGCATATGTCCCAAAGACAAATTCCCTGTGTGTCCAATCACACTTTGCCAATAAAGAATTCTATACACAAAGTACATTTTTCTCTCTTCCCTCATTTTCTCCATGTTATTTTATTTTTTGCAAAAAAAAAGTGATGGTATAATATTTAGAGAGCATATTTAAACCCACACAACGATCTGTTCTACTCCCACTCTTCCTATAGAACCGGGACGAAGAAATGCTGTTTGAAATCCTTTCAGAAAGAGCTGTCAAAAACCGGGAGGATATACTCCAACGTGCAAGAAGGGGAAAAAAAGGCAGATTTCTACTAATGCGAAGAAAACTGAGTTCCTAAAATTGAACTTGCTGCAGAAAGTTGGGAGAAGCTTGTGGAGAAGATGACAGTTTTCCTATTATGCAATACCAAAAACACCAAAAGAAAACCTGGTTTAAATATTCTCTATTTTTGTGAAGAAAGAAATAGTCAGATTTTGATGAAAAGTTGCCATGAGCCTTAATGAGCTCAGGTAAGGAGGTATTATATTGGAACACTTTTCTGATTCAGAATAATGAAGGGAGCGGTTATGAAAGACACCAGTTCAGATGGTCCTTGACTTACTATTGTTAATTGAGCCTGGAATTAAGGTGGTTAAAGTTGTGTGTCAGCCATTAAATGAATTGACATGTGAACTGCATTAGTTAATTAATTAATTAGTATCACGTATACAAATATTATTATTTATTTTTTATTTATTACTTAGATTTGTATGCCGCCCCTCTCCGAAGACTTTGTTTACCACCAATACGTACTTGACAAAACAAACAAACGAATAACTTTAGGACTTGTGTACTTCAATTGCTGCTGGCTGGAGAATTCTGGGAGTTGAAGTCCACAAGTCTTAAAGTTGCCATGTTTGAAGACCTCTGCTCTGGAACATATCAGAAACCGCCTGTTGCAGTCAAATTCTAAAAGTGGTGCATGGATATTGTCACAAAAGTTTTCTGTGAAACTGCCAGCATAGCACAGGGACCTTTCCTACAAGTCAGAAGAATGACAGGAATGTCCTACTGAGAACATTTGTCCCTTGAAGTACTCTTCCGCGGTTGGTCCTAAGCATCGGTCCATCTGCTAAATCAGTGATTTTCAACCTTTTTTGAGCCGCGGCACATTTTTTACATTTACAAAATCCTGGGGCACACCACCAACCAAAAGGACACAAAACGACACTCTAAGACACTCTCCTCTCTTTTTCCATCCCTGTCTCCTCCCCCTCTTGCGTGTGTGTGTGTGTATACATACTCTTGAACCATTTCCAAAAACAGGTGAGGGCTGGGGGGTTTTCTCTCTTATTTTTTGGGTGCTTTTTATCATATGTTTTAAATCAAGAGTCACTTCTCTCTCTCTCTCTCTTTTGTTTCTCTCTCTTTCCTCTCATTCTCTGTCTCAATCATTTCCTCATTTCTCTTTTTTCCTCCCCTCTTTGCTCATTTCTCTCTCTCTCTCTCCCTTCCTCTCCTTTTTTCTCTCTTTCTCTTTCTTTCTTTCTATCTCTCTTGCTTTCTTTCTCTCTCTCACTCTTGCTTTCTCTCTTTCTCTCTCTCTTGCTTTCTCTCTCTCTTTCTCTCTTTCCTTTCTTGCTTTCTTTCTCTCACTCTTTCTTTCTCTCTTTCTCTCAGGAAAAAGTTGTGAGACCGGAACCTGAGCTTCCTTCTTCGCGGCACACCTGACCGTGTCTCGCGGCACACTAGTGTGCCACGGCACACTGGTTGAAAAACACTGTGCTAAATAAGACTAAAGGCAGCCCGGGTGGTCTCTTTCTACTTGCATCCTCCAGTTACAGCTTCGTTCGCCATCTGGAACAACGTTTCCAAACCTGACCCCACAGCTACTCACCATCAGTGGTGTGAAGGAGTTTATGGCTCTTCAAGGTGCCTTTCGATTTGAACTTCTTCCCGCACCTGTCGCACAGGTGCGTCTTCTCGGTGCTGTGGCGGTTCATGTGAGCTTTGAGGTTGCTTTTGCTCCGAGTAGCGTATTCGCACAGAGAACATTTGAATGGCTTGATGCCTATAGGGAGAGAAAATGTTTTCTTTTTTTTAATTTTATTTATTTATTCATTCATTCATTCATTTATTTAATTTATTAGATTTGTATGCCGCCCCTCTCCGTAGACTCGGGGCGGCTAACAACAATAATGAAACAACATATAACAAATCTAGTATTTAAAATAATTTTAAAAATCCTTATTTAATGGTTTTATTAGTTTTCCACTTTAAAAAACAACAACACAACAGTAAGTACAGAAGAAAATCAAAGAAAATTAAATTAATAATAGTATATACAGATATTAGCATTATATTAGCATTAAAGTCACCATACTTATATTGTATTAATTATGCACCAGGCTATAATTTGTTTCAAGTACAGTGGAACCTCGGTTAGCGAACGCCTTGGATAACGAACATTTCGAATAACAACCAAAAATTTCGTTAAAATTTTGCACCAGATACCGAACAAAGATTTGGACACCGAACAGCCACATAAATTTTTGGTTGTTCTTCGAAATGTTACACCCATTGTCCCTCACTCCTCCCCCTCTCCTTACCTATTTACCTCTTGTCTCTCTGCTTTCATCTCCTCGCCAGGAGAGCAGCAAAGGGTCGCTTTGGCTATGACAAGGCAGGCGCTGAGTTAGCTGGTCCCAACGGTGGCTTCTCTTTGAGGACAGTGGCGATGGTAGCGGCGGCAACTGCTGAGGTGACTCCGGCGGCTTCTCTTCAAGGACAATGCCAGGGGCGGGGGCCTGGAGCATGGACATGACGTTCCTGGTCCTGCTGTTCCTCGAAGGGAAGCCACCGGAGCTGCCGCCACCGGGACCAGCTAGCTCAGTGCCTGCCTCGTCATAGCCAAAGCGAAGCTTTCCTGCTCCTCTGGCGAGGAGACAAAGGCAGAGAAACAAGAGGTAAAGAGGTAAAGGGGGGGAAGTGAGGGACAATTGGTGGGGGGGAGAAAAAAAAAATCCTTTATCGTGGGTGGTCCTGGAACAGAACACTCGCGATAAACGAGGGATCAATTTTCCCCATAAGAAATAACTGAAATAGCGAGTCAACAGGGGCTGGGAACCAATTAAATCCATTTCTTTTATTTCTTATGGGGAAAATCGATACATTTTGGGTAACGACCAACTTTCCATAACGGATTGTGGTCGTTAGCCGAGGTTCCACTGTATATGAAATAGTAGAGTGGTACCTCTACCTAAGAACGCCTCTACTTAAGAACCTTTCTAGATAAGAAAAGTGTGCCCTCCCCACCCATTGTGAGCTGGTGTGCATACGCGTTGGCACAAGATTTGGCTTCTGCACATGCGCAGCAAGCAAAATGTTGTGTGAAGATGCATGTGTGAGCACAATTTTGGTGATTTTGCTGATATTTTTTGCTGCCATGCATGCACAGAAGCAAAAAAATCAGTGAAAACTGCCAAAGTCTTGCTCGTGCAAGCATCTTCCCATAAGATTTCACTTGCTGCACATGTGCAGAAGCCAAATCTCATGTGGAGGCATGCGGGCGTGTGTCAGAGGTGCGCAGCTGAGCAGGCATCCCGAAAATCGCTATTGGAACGTAGCACTTTACCGCCCAAAGTCACCCAGTTGGCTTTTATGTCTGAGACAAGACTAGAATTCTCCGACTCCTGGTGATTGGCCCAAAGTCACCTGGTCATCTTTCTTTCTTATGGTGGGATTAGAACTCACCATCTCCTGGTGATTGGCCCAAAGTCACCTGGTCATCTTTCTTTCTTATGGTGGGATTAGAACTCACCATCTCCTGGTGATTGGCCCAAAGTCACCTGGTCATCTTTCTTTCTTATGGTGGGATTAGAACTCACCATCTCCTGGTGATCGGCCCAAAGTCACCTGGTCATCTTTCTTTCTTATGGTGGGATTAGAACTCACCATCTCCTGGTGATCGGCCCAAAGTCACCTGGTCATCTTTCTTTCTTATGGTGGGATTAGAACTCACTATCTCCTGGTGATCGGCCCCAAGTCACCCAACTTGCTTTCTTTCCTAAAGTGAGATTAGAACTCACCATCTCTTGATGATTGGTCAGTAATCACCCAGCAGGCTTTTATGACAGAGGCAGCATTTGATATGATTTTATTTATCATTTCAGTATTGGTGCTGAAGAAGGACTTTTAATAAAAGGGCTGAAATAAGAACAGCTCATTGTATCAGAAGATGTCATATTTGGTTCCCAGGTTTTTGCCTTCCTGAATTGAGGGTTCCCCCCCCCTCCTCACTGGCAAATTACTGCAATTAGGAACATACAGGTCCTTGCTACACCCCATTTACCTTCATGAGCCCAAATGTGACGCTGGAGATCCGATCCATTCTTCATGAAATAAAAATTGCAGTGAGGGCATTTCACAGCTCGTTTTCCGATAAGTCCTTTGAGCTGAACTTTCCTGCCAACAATCTTGGAAATGGTGTGCATAGGCACCTCTTCCATCGGGAGGGAAGGTGGGGGGAAGGAAGGAAGGAAGGAAGGAAGGAAGGAGGGAGGGAGGGAGGGAAGGAAGAAGAGAGGGAGGGAGAGAAGGAAGGAGCGAGGGAAGTAGAGAAGGAAGGAGGGAGGGAAGGAAGGAAAAAGGGAGGGAAGGAAGGAAGGAGGGAAGGAAGAAGGGAGGGAGGGAGAGAAGGAAGGAGCAAGGGAGGGAGAGAAGAAAGGAGGGAGGGAAGGAAGGAGTGAGGGAGGGGAAAAAGGAAGGAGAGAGGGAGGGAGAGAAGGAAGGAGCAAGGGAAGGAGAGAAGGAAGGAGGGAGGGAAGGAAGGAAGAAGAAAGGGAGGGAAGGAAGGAGGGAAGGAAGAAGGGAGGGAGGGAGAGAAGGAAGGAGCAAGGGAGGGAGAGAAGAAAGGAGGGAGGGAAGGAAGGAGTGAGGGAGGGAAAAAAGGAAGGAGGGAGGGAGCGAGAGAAGGAAGGAAGCAGGGAGGGAGGGAAGGAGGGAAGGAAGGAAGGAAGGAAGGAAGGAAGGAAGGAAGGAGCAGACAAGAAACGGGGGGGAAAGCAAAAAAAAAGGTAAGCACTAGCCTTCAGGTAAGACATTTTCAGAAAACAATAAAATATTGATTGTTTTGACTGCTGGTTGTTGAATTTTTTAAGGAGTATTCCTTTCGTGGGTTTTCTTTTCCCCAGGTAAGATCCGAACTTCATTGAAAGAGCCTCATTAATTGATGGTTTTTCCAGCATTGGTCAATCCATTTGTGTATTACGCTGTTTTCTCCCCTCTTTTGAGTGACAAATTAGAGACCGCTTGGGCTATTGGTGCAGAAATTGGGGGGGGGGGGTTGTCTGCATGGGTTCTGGCAGGAAGCCTTCTCAAACGGTAAACACCCAAGCAAAGGCAGCTTCGCTAACCAAATATTTATGAGCTTCAATAGTCTCCGCGAGCTGCTAACATTTGTTCAAGGCTTCACCCAGGATTTCCGGGAGGGATGGGAATTCCAAATAAACAGCTTGTTAACAACTGCAAAAGGCCTAAAAACCCAGATGGGACGGTATAATTGGCCAGAAGAGAAAGATGCATTATTCAGACTCGGTGAGCGAGATTTATTATTATTATTATTATTATTATTATTATTATTATTATTATTATTATTATTATTTATTAGATTTGTATGCCACCCCTCTCCATAGACTCATTGTTGTTAGCTGCCCCGAGTCTACGGAGAGGGGCGGCATACAAATCCAATAAATGAATGAATGAATGAATGAATGAATGAATGAATAAATAAATAAATAAATAAATAGACTCGGGGCGGCTCACAACAATAACAAAGACAATGTAGGAACAAATCTAATAATTTAAAAAACACTAAAAACCCCATTATTAAAAGCAAACATACACACAAACATACCATGTATAAACTGTATAGGCCCGGGGGACATGTCTCAGTTCCCCCATGCCTGACGGCAGAGATGGGTCTTAAGAACTTTACGAAAGGCAAGGAGGGTGGGGGCAGTTCTGATCTCTGGGGGGAGCTGGTTCCAGAGGGTCGGGGCCGCCACAGAGAAGGCTCTTCGCCTGAGTCCCGCCAAACGACATTGTTTAGTCGACGGGACCCGGAGAAGGCCAACTCTGAGATTAACCAAATGTAAGAACATAACCTATCATTACAAGAGTGCATATTTAGTTATTTTATTTATTCAATTTTTTATGCCTCCCTTCTCCTTAGACTCAGGGCGGCTTACAATATGTTAGCAATAGCACTTTTTGACAGATCCAGCATATTGCCCCCACAATCCGGGTCCTCATTTGACCCACCTCGGAAGGATAGAAGGCTGAGTCAACCTAGAGCCGGTGATGAGATTTGAACCGCTGACCTGCAGATTTAGTGGTCAGCTTTAGTGGCCTGCAGTACTGCACTCTACCCACTGCGCCACCTCCGCTCATGCAGGTATATATACAGGTAGTCCTCGAGTTACAGCTATAATGGAGCTTGGCCCTTCGTGGTGATCGTAAATCGAGCCAACCATGCAACTGACCCAATTTGCCACACGAATCCCAGCGAACAGTTAGATCCCACAGAGTTGGCCTTCTCCAGGTACCATCGACTAAACAATGTCGTCTGGCGGGACCCAGGGGAAGAGCCTTCTCTGTAGCGGCCCCGACCCTTTGGAGCCATCTCCCCCCGGAGATTAGGATTGCCCCCACCGTCCTTGCCTTTTGTAAACTTCTGAAGACCCACCTCTGCTGCCAGGCATGGGGGAATTGAAACATCTCCCCTGGCCTATATATTTTATGCATGGTATGTTTGTGTGTATGTTTTATTTTTAAATAAGGGTTTTTTTTTAGTTTTTTAAAAATTATTATTATTTGTTACTGTATATTGTTTTTACTATTGCTGTGAGCCGCCCGAGTCTACGGAGAGGGGCGGTATACAAATCTAATTAATAATAATAATAATAATAATAATAATAATAATAATAATAATAATAATTTTATGAATTGTTTTGTGACGGTTGTTAAAACAAACAGCATGGGTATTAAGCGAAGCTAGGGGTAGCTAAGGGCTGCTTTTGCCAACAACTGGAAGCAAAGGGGCGTTGGTCTTACCCAATCAGCCTCTTCTCATGGGGTGGAGCTAGCATTCAAAATGGATTGCCTCCGTCCAAAAGAAGATTGACAGACTCCTCATTGTGATAAATAATAATAATAAGAACAACAGAGTTGGAAGGGACCTTGGAGGTCTTGTAGTCCAACCCTCTGCTTAGGCAGGGAACCCTACACTACTTCAGACAGATGGTTATCCAACACCTGCTTAAAAACTTCCAGTGTTGGAACATTCACAACTTGTAGAGGCAAGCTGTTCCAGGGATTAATTGTTCTAACTGTCAGGAAATTTCTCCTTAGTTGTAAGTTGCTTCTCTCCTTGTTCAGCTTCCACCCAGTGCTTTGGAGAATAGCTTGACTCCTTCTTTGTGGTAGCCCCTAAGATATTGGAACACTGCTATCATGTCTTCCATGGTCCTTCTTTTCATTAAACTAGCCATGCCCAATTCCTGCAACCGTTCTTCATATGTTTTAGCCTCTAGTCCCCTAATCATCTTTGTCGTTCTTCTCTGCACTGTTTCTAGTGTGATTGGATGAGGACAACCTATTCTGAATGCTAGCTCCACCCCACCATGGAAAAGAAGGGTTTTTTGCCAAAACCATTGTGAAACCCAATTACACAACCATGGGATGCTGCGAATAGCCATAATTGCAAGGCTGGCTGTTGTTGTGTTTGGGCCTGGGCCAGCCGTTGCTCTCACAGATGGGAGAGACGCGGCACTAAGTGAATGTGAAAGCCTGGCTGACAGCCAGGAAGATGTGGCAGACAGCCAGGAGGACGAGGCCACTGGGACGCAGGATTCAGCAGACAGCCCAGGGGATTTGGCCTGCAGTCCCTCAGACAGTCTTTCCTCCTTGGGTTCTTCTGCAGATCAATATATTGATCTACGTAGCTGAAGAGCTATGCAAAGAAGGGATCGCTTTAAGTAGTATTACAAATCATTATAGGAGCACCTGGGCTGGGTGTGGTTCTTATACTGAGGGCTGGGTGTGGTTCCCTTAATGAGGGCTAAAGGGATAAAAGGGAACAAGGGCCAAGGCAAACTGTGGCTGTTTATCTGTGTTGTTTTGTGGTTCCTGCTTCAAAGTTTCTGTGCCGATGGAGTTTTCAACCCAGCTTTTTCAGACAAGTGGGAGGTGAAAACTCTGGGACTTGCTGTTTGCTTCAAAGATTCAAAAGGACTCCTGAAACGTCTTTGCTCATTCCAGGTTGTCTTTTTTTGTTTTTCCCTGTGTTTTTTGTATGCGGCTGAAGTAAGCCTTGCATTGTTTTCGGACATTAAGAACTGTTTTTGAGTAAGCCATTTTTGTTTCTCTAATACAAGTTTGCTGATTAGCAGAGCATGTGTGTGTTTGATTTCTTTTCCTTGGACTATTACGCATTGCCGAGCCAGTCAGGCAGAACAGCTGTTAGGTATGTAGATGTGTGATCGGGGTGGTAGTGGGGGGCATAAGAGGGCAGCCATCAGAGCTCTGTATCCAATATTCAAGATTTGCTTCCTTCATTTCAGCTTGGCGAATTACTATTCATAATATAGGTGCTGAGACACTCAATCATTTAATCACCCAAATGATTTCTTTTTTTAAAATAAAATATATTCCTCATGATTATAATGACAATAATAGCAGTAACAATGAAAACCGAATAGCAAGAAGGCATAATAATAATATAACAGTGTTGTGGTTAGCTCTGGCCCAGCTCCTGCCCCAAGGACTGTGGATGTGGGGGAGACATCCACATGCTGCAGGCCTGTTTTGTCCCTGGTGGAATCTGCTGATGAAGGCTCCTCTGACCAAGAACACATGAGTGACAGGGAGGAGGAGAGTGTGGCAGACAGCTCAGAAGGAGATCAATTATCTAGCTCCTCCTTGGATTCGGAACAAGAGTTAATGATACAGCCACGCATGCGGAGAGCGATGCATAGGCAACAACAACTGAGAGATTATTATCAAAGAAAATGAGGCCACCTGTGGTTGGGTGGGGCTGGGGTAATTAGTGAGGCTGCTATAAATAGCAGCCTGTGGGTTTGGCCATTGTGGAGGATTATCTGATCATTGTGTTTCATGACTGCTTTACTGACTTTGACCTTTTGTGTGCTGATTTTTCCCCCGCTTGGAAACCAGGGCAAAGTGTGTTTCACTTTGTGAAAGAAGAAGGACTGTGAATTGCCTCACAGCTGCAAGCTAAGTATCACAGAACTGATAAGGGACTTGTACAAATTACCAGTTTGTTTGGAGACGAGTGCTCTTTGCTATCCCAAAAGAGGGCTTGGTTTAAGTGAATTTTCATTATGAAGAACATTGTTTTGAATTTTCAAACGTGTGTGTGTCTGCAATTTGTACCTGTGAATTTTTGGGAGGATTCTACCAGAGAGCTCGACAGAACAGCTCTGTATTCAATATTCAAGATTTGCCTCCTTCATTTCAGCTTGGCAAATTACTATTCATAATATAGGTGCTGAGACACTCAATCATTTAATCACCCAAATGATTTCTTTTTTTAAAAATAAAATATCTTCCTCATGATGATAATGACAATAATAAGAGTAACAATGAAAACCGAATAGCAAGAAGGCATAATAATAATAATATAACAGCAGAATGTTATTCAATCTGGCGCCTTGCCCCCACGATTACAATGCATTCAAAACCCCATCACTGTGGCTTATCTTACCTGGATGGTTTGTCTTTATATGAGCTTTTATAAGTCGGTCCTCAGAAAATGATTTCTCACACACAGGGCAGGAATAACTCTTTTTGTCCTTTAAAGGGAAGAAAAAGGGAGAAGAAGATGGTATCGGTTCATTGAACTGATTGCTAAACTCATTACATAGTGAATAATATCGGGCTCCCAACAAGATGAGGCTCAAGATGAGGTGGATTTTAGTTGGCGGATGAAAAGACGGAACAGTTATCATTATGACAATGAGGCACATGGAAAGGATTTTTTTTTAAAAGGCTTATAAGCACATGGGTGATTTCAAAATAATTTGGGTTAGAGCAATCTTGGCAACTTGGAAGGTTTCTGGACTTCAGATTTTGAAATTGTCATGGTTAGACACCCCTGGTTTAGAGCAATAGAGGAGGGAGGAAGGAAGCAATAGCAATAGCAACCAAATCAGGTGCCAATCAAAACATCTGCTAAATATAGTGGCACCTCTACCTACAAACGCCACTACTTACCAACAATTTTGGCCTCTGCTCAAGAACCATTTTCCACTTACAAACCCGAGCCTCTGAAACTGTAACCGGAAAAGGCAGGGAGAAGCCTCTGTGGGGCCTCTCTAGGAATCTCCTGGGATGAAACAGGGCCGGAAAAGGCAGGGAGAAGCCTCCGTGGGGCCTCTCTAGGAATCTCCTGGGAGGAAACAGGGCCGGAAAAGGCAGGGAGAAGCCTCTGTGGGGCCTCTCTAGGAATCTCCTGGGAGGAAACAGGGCCGGAAAAGGCAGGGAGAAGCCTCAGTGGGGTCTCTCTAGGAATTTCCTGGGAGGAAACAGGGCCGGAAAAGGCAGGGAGAAGCCTCCGTGGGGCCTCTCTAGGAATCTCCTGGGAGGAAACAGGGCCGGAAAAGGCAGGGAGAAGCCTCTGTGGGGCCTTTCTATGAATCTCCTGAGATGAAACAGGGCCGGAAAAGGCAGGGAGAAGCCTCTGTGGGGCCTCTCTTAGGAATCTCCTGGGATGAAACAGGACCAGAAAAGACAGGGAGAAGCCTCTGTGGGGCCTCTCTAGGAATCTCCTGGGAGGAAACATGGCCGGAAAAGGTGGGGAGAAGCCTCTGTGGGGCCTCTCTAGGAATCTCCTGGGAAGAAACAGGGCCGGAAAAGGCAGGGAGAAGCCTCTGTGGGGCCTCTCTAGGAATCTCCTGGGAGGAAACAGGGCCGGAAAAGGTGGGGAGAAGCCTCTGTGCTTTCTTCCGCAAATGTTATGTGTAAATGATATCTGGGACCATTTCATCCCACATGGTGAAAACAAAAAGCTAAATGGGAATGGATTCCAAGACCCTAAAACTATTATTTCCATCAATGTTTGAATATCTGCTCAATGGGAATGGAATGTTTTCAGAAACCAGAAAATAAATATGCAGGACCTCAAGTTCATCATCATCCCAAGAGATAATAATTTCAAAGCCAAGTTGATGAGTTAGAATAGTAACAGAGTTGGAAGAGACCTTGGAGGTCTTCTAGACCAACCCCCAGCTTAGGCTTACATCAGATAAATGGTTATCCAGCATCTTAAAAACTTCCAGTGTTGGAGCATTCACAACTTCTGGTGGCAAGCTGTTCCACTGATCAATTGTCCTAACTGTCAAGAATTTTCTCCTTAGTTCTAGGTTGCTTCTTTCCTTGTTTAGTTTCCACCCATTGTTTCTTGTCCTATCCTCAGGAGCTTTGGAGAATAGTTTGACTCCCTCTTCTTTGTGGCAGCCCCTTGAGATTTTGGAACTAGTTCAGTTCTGAACATATGCAGCCAGTGACATAAAGGCTCCTGGGAACTTTGACAGTGTAGAAGAGACAGACTGTTCCACTTCTGACAAATGCCAAGATTTGCTTCCCCAAAAAAGCACCAAATGCTACAGCCGACTCAGAGATAAAAATTACATCTTCTTGCAGAATAAGAGTGGTCTGCCAAGGAAAATTCCAGCCACCAAGAGAAAAATCAGAAAATTCTCATCGCTGTATGGGAGAACTTCACTCTGCTAAGTACAATATGAACGAGTTTAAAATTTAAATATCTTGCTGGGCTCTGGGCTCATTAGAAAACAATTTATATGGCAAGATAAAAAACCTAGAATAAAATTATGTGCATTAGAAGATGTAAAGGAAAGAGGAGGCCTTGCCCTCCCAAACTGGAAGCTGTATTATCAAGCAGCAACTTTAACTTGGATTAAAGAGTGGCTTACTTTACAAAATAGAAGATTGTTAAATATGGAAGGACACGATTTAATGTTAGGGTGGCATGCCTTTATATGGTATGAAAAATACAAAACACATTCTTATTTTAAGAGACATACAGTTAGAAAAGCACTTATAGAAGTTTGGAATGACATAAGGAAAGATCATTTTTTAGTTATGCCAGAATGAATATTTCCGATTGAAGCTATAAGTTCTCCAAATTTAATACAAGAAGGTAAAATATGGAAATATAAGGATCTAGTAGATAATCAATGTCGTTTGGCGGGACCCAGGGGAAGAGCCTTCTCTGTGGTGGCCCTGACCCTCTGGAACCAACTCCCCCCAGAGATCAGAATTGCCCCCACCCTCCTCGCCTTTCGTAAGCTTCTTAAAACCCACCTCTGTCATCAGGCATGGCGGAATTGAGATATTCCCTTCCCCCTAAGCCTATACAATTTATGCATGGTATGTTTGTGTGTATGTTCGGTTTTTTAAATAAGGGTCTTTTAATTATTTTAAATATTAGATTTGTTATATGTTGTTTAATTATTGTTGTTAGCCACCCCGAGTCTACAGAGAGGGGCGGCATACAAATCTAATAAATAAATAAATAAATCTTCTTTACTTGTATTTGATTTAATTTACAAATTAAGAATTTCTATATATATCCTTATATATTTGCAGACAAGTTTTTATGTAGCGTGTTATAATAGATATTTTTACATAAAATGTCTTAGATTGTGTTAAATAATAATAAGATCTTTCTTTTTTCTGTACCATGAAGACTTCTATTTTAAACGGCACGACTGTAGCTCCATGAAATGTTATATGCTGTGTTTGTCATGTATGTTTATGATAATTAATAAAGATATTTAAAAAAGAAAAGAAAACATTTTCAGGGCTGAGACTTATCAGGAGGAGCAAATCTCAATGATAATCGAGCATTTTTAAAGTACGTCTGGATCTGCAATTCTTCTGTCAAGGAGAGATTAGAATTTGAGATTTGACTTTCAGCATCTTCAGACATTTTGACTCAAATATAAAAAGAATTAGATATGCTTGCTATCGAAAAATATAAATGTTTATAAGTGTGTATGGGGGGGGGGAAGAATAACACAAACACATTTTCTAGAATGCATAGAACATGAAGAACATAACATCATAAGCCTGGAAGGTACCTCCGAAGGCAGGAGACTATATAACATCCCAATCAAATGTTTGTCTATTTTCCAAAACCTTCAGTGATGGAGCACTCAGAATCCCAGAAGGCAAGCCATTCCACTGATTAATTGTTCTCGCTGTCAGAAAATTCCTCCTCAATTCTAGATTGGATGTCTTTTTAACAAGCTTCCACTCACTATTTCTTGCCCTGCTCTCTGGAGATTTTAAGTCAATAACTCTTCTCTACAACAGTCCCTCAAGTACTAGAAGACAGTAATCACCTCCCCTCTAAACCTTCTCGTCAATAGACTAGAGGTGGACAATTCCTGCAACTGTTCATCATATGTTTTAGCCTCTAGAGCAGCTGTTCTCAACCTCTGGGTCGTGACCCCTATGGGGGTCGAACAACCCTTTTACAGGGGTCGCCTAAGACCACCGGAAAAACCATATTTCCGATGGTCTTAAGAAGCGAGACACCGCTCCTCTATCTGTTTCCAGGTGGGTACAGCTACGTGCAAATAGACTACTGCAAAAAAATTCTGGGAGTTGAAGTACACAAGTCTTAAAGTTGCCAAGTTTGGGGACCTCTGAGTTAGAAGATAGCAGCGGTTAAGTATCAAGCCACTATAACATGGTAACAAAGTGGGACTAGGATAAATAGACAAGGATAAATCGACCAGGGTCTCAGTCCTGCGCCAAGCCAAATTTATTGCCACTTAGCCTTTTCATTTTGTGTCAAAATTAAACACAGACTAACACAGTGGGCCCACACCAACAAAATGATGCTCAACATCGACAAGAGCAAAGTCCTTCACCTAGGTAAAAAAAAACCTGGACACACATACAGCCTGGGAGAAACCCCCCTCAACAGTAGCGACTGCGAAAGAGATCTCAGAGTCTTGTTGGATAATCAACTAAACATGAGCCAACAATGTGCAGCAGCCGCCAAAAAAGCCAATACAATCCTAAGCTGCATCAACATGGGAATACACTCCAAGACCAGGGAAGTCTTAATACCACTCTACTACACCCTGGTCAGACCACACCTGGAGTACTGTGTTCAGTTCTGGTCACCACACTTCAAAAAAGACATTGAAACTCTGGAGAAGGTGCAGAAAAGAGCAACCAAAATGATCAGGGGTCTAGAAACCAAGACTTACGAAGAGAGATTGCGGGAACTGGGCATGAGTAGCCTAGAGAAAAGGAGGGCCAGAGCGGACATGATAGCAGTCTACAGGTATACGAGGGGTTGCCACAGAGAGGAGGGGATCACTTTATTCTCCAGGGCACCGGAGGGCCGGACGAGGAACAATGGCTGGAAGCTGACTAAGGAGAGATTCAACCTGGAAATAAGGAAGAACTTCCTGACGGTCAGGACGATCAACCAGTGGAACAACCTACCAGCGGACGTTGTGAACTCCAATACTCTGGACATTTTAAAGAGGAAATTGGACTGCCATTTGGCTGGGATGCTATAGGGTTCCTGCTTAGGCAGGGGGTTGGACTTGATGACCTGCATGGTCCCTTCCAACTCTAACAATCAATCAATCAATCCATCCATCCATCCATCCATCAATCAATCAATTAAATAAATAAATAAATAAATAAAATGACTTGTATTAGCTCTTGAAGCACAGTTACTTTATAGGTAGTCCTCGATTTATGGCCAGTTGTTTGGAGACCATTCAAAGTTACAGCAGTACTTATGACCGAGTTTCAAAGTTCCAATGGCCTTGAGCAGGGGTCGGGCAAGTTGGCTCTTCTATGACATGTGGACTTCAACTCCCAGAATTCCTGAGCCAGACATGCTAGTTCAGGAATTCTGGGAGTTGAAGTCCACATTCCTGAGCTAGCATGACTGGCTCAGGAATTCTGGGATAAATAGATAAATGGTCAAAGCAATGGAAACTGCAGTTTAATGTTTCCAAATGTAAAATAATGCACTTGGGGAAAAGGAATCCTAAATCTGAGTATTGCATTGGCAGTTCTGTGTTAGCAAAAACTTCAGAAGAGAAGGATTTAGGGGTAGTGATTTCTGACAGTCTCAAAATGGGTGAGCAGTGTGGTCGGGCGGTAGGAAAGGCAAGTAGGATGCTTGGCTGCATAGCTAGAGGTATAACAAGCAGGAAGAGGGAGATTGTGATCCCCTTATATAGAGCGCTGGTGAGACCACATTTGGAGTACTGTGTTCAGTTCTGGAGACCTCACCTACAAAAAGATATTGACAAAATTGAACGGGTCCAAAGACGGGCTACAAGAATGGTGGAAGGTCTGAAGTATAAAACGTATCAGGAAAGACTTAATGAACTCAATCTGTATAGTCTGGAAGACAGAAGGAAAAGGGGGGACATGATCGAAACATTTAAATATGTTAAAGGGTTAAATAGGGTTCAGGAGGGAAGTGTTTTTAACAGGAAAGTGAACACAAGAACAAGGGGACACAATCTGAAGTTAGTTGGGGGAAAGATCAAAGGCAACATGAGAAAGTATTATTTTACTGAAAGAGTAGTAGATCCTTGGAACGAACTTCCAGCAGACGTGGTTGGTAAATCCACAGTAACCGAATTTAAACATGCCTGGGATAAACATATATCCATTGTAAGATAAAATACAGGAAATAGTAAAAGGGCAGACTAGATGGACCATGGGGTCTTTTTCTGCCGTCAGTCTTCTATGTTTCTATGTTTCTATAAGTCCACAAGTGATAGAAGAGCTAACTTTGCCTATCCCTGGCCTTGAGAATTACCCCCTCCATGGTAACTTCATAATATTTGCCCCCTCCCTACATTTACAACTGCAATTGTCCGCACTCACGTATGACCACGTTTTACCATGTTTTTAATGAAAACCAGCATATTTTTTTGACAAAACCAGGCCATATTCAACAACTGGTTTGCTTAACAACCACAGTGAAATGGTCATAAAATCAGGTTCATTGTGTGGGTAACCTGCTTTGTGACAAATATGATTTTCAATCATAATATGATGTCAACTATCAGCCTGGATAGCTTCAAGGCAGGATTAGACAGATTAATGGATGCCAAGTGTATCGGTGGTTATTGAAATGGATGTCCATGTGCCGCCTCTATGTTGGTTGAGGCAGGCAGGATTCCCTTGGGTACCATTTGTTGGGGGTCAGGGGAAAGGGAGGGTTTTGCCTTCTTTTTCTGCTCAAGATCCCCATGGACAATTGGTGGGCCATTGTGTGACACAGAATACTGGATTCAATGGGCTTTGGCCTGATTCAGAATGGCTCTTCTTATGTTCTTATAAAGGACAGGCTTCATGATGGTCCTCAACTTATGACCATGATGGCCTTAAGTTGAGGATCATCTGTGTTGTATCTTATTTAAAAAGAAAAAGAACAGAGGAAGAGAGAGAGAGAGAGAGGATGGCGAGTAGCATCCAATTAAGGGGAAAAAAGGTAATTGGACGTTTTCCCTAGATTTTTTTCTAGTTTTTCTCTGGCATCGGTTGAAAACCCTGCTATTCAATCAACGCACTAGGGCAGTGATGGCGAACCTTTTTCCCCACAGGTGCTGAAAATGTGTGTGTGGGCATTATTGCATGTGCACGAGTGTCCACACCCATAATCCAATGTCCCCTGCACATGTGCGCATGACCCTCCCCACTGTCCCATCACCACTGTGTATGCGTGGACAACTCTCCACTTCCCTATTTCCTGACTTCCAATGCGCCTGGTAGGCCCATTTTTTTTGCCCTCCCCAGGCTCCAGAGGCTTTTCTAGAGCCTGGGAAGATTAAAAAAAGTGTTGGTTATGACCTATAAAGCCCTACATGGCATAGGACCAGACTATCTCCGAGACCGCCTTCTGCCGCACGAATCCCAGCGACCGGTGAGGTCCCACAGAGTTGGTCTCCTTAGGGTCCCGTCGACCAAGCAATGTCATTTGGCGGGACCTCGGGGAAGAGCCTTCTCTGTGGGGGGCCCCGCCCTCTGGAATCAGCTCCCTCCGGAGATTCGCACTGCCTCCACCCTCCTCGCCTTCCGGAAGAGTTTAAAAACTCATCTTCGCCGCCAGGCCTGGGGTTCCTTAGATCTTCCCCCATGACCAATGAATGCTTTAGTTTGATTATTGAATGAATGATATTGATGGGGGTTTTTTTAATTATAATTTTTAAAGACTGTTTTTTTAATGTATTAATTGGATTGCTATTTGTTGTGGTTAGCTCTAGCCCAGCCCCTGCCCCAAGGAATGTGAAGGTGGGTGTGGGGGAGACATCCACGTGCCGCAGGCCTGTTTTGCTCCCAGTGGAATCTGCCGACGAAGCCTCCTCTGACCAAGGAGACGTGAGTGACAGGGAGGAGGGGAGTTTGGCAGACAGCCCAGGAGGAGATCAATCATCTGTACCATCCTTGGATTCTGAACAAGAATTAATGACACATCCACGCATGCGTAGAGTGATGCATAGGAGACAACAATTGAAGGATTATTACAAGAGAAAATGAGGCCACCTGTGGTTGGGTGGGGCTGCTGTAATTAGTGCTACAGATAAAAGCGCAGCCTGGTGTTTTAGCCTCATGGCAGTTAATCTGATTCATTGTTTCGTCAAGATAGTGGTTTTTGTGCTGTTCAAGATTGTGTGTGGACTCTCTGGACTTTAGAATTGGACTCAATTTCCCAGTTATTGGGTGAGCAATTGGATTGCATTTAACCTGTGCCTTGTGTGTACCAGAAAATCCCTTTGACATTTAAAAAGGGAGCTGTTTCTCTTTTTCTGTTTATAAAAACTTTTGGGTTTTCCTTTTATCATGTGGTGTGTGTCTTCCTGGACTAATTACCCTGTAATTATGGGGGGTTGAAACACTCCGGCAGAACACTATTATTGTTTATTGTTGTTCTGTAACATGCTGTGAGCCGCCCCGAGTCCTCAGAGAGGGGCGGCATACAAATCCAATTAAATAAATAAGTAAATAAAATAAAAACGGCTTCTCCTGCCGCCCCGGAGGTCCTCTGCAGGCCAAAAATGCCCTTCCAGAGCCTCCACACAAGCTGAAAATCAGCTGGCTCGCATGCGCATGTACACTGGAAGTGAGTTAGGGCAATGGCTCGCGTTCCAGCAGATATGGTTCCATGTGCCACCTGTGGCACGCGTCCCATAGGTTTGCCATCACTGCACTAGGCTCTTAAGCACTGCGGAAGCTGTAGCTACCTTTGCGATAGACACAAACGCACATGTTGCACAGCAGTTTGTAAGAGATCAACTGCTACCCATAAAAGCCAAGACTGTGATCTGAAAACAATCCTTGACTTTTCCATGCAGAATGAATTCAGTCAAGCATTTTTTCCCCCTCATTCAGGCTATAATCATCGTAATAAATACCTGTAAACATTATGGTGCATTTATAGAAGGATTTGCCCCGTACATTTGCTCGGAATTTCATGCTGATTTCTGAAAGACCAACCTGCGGTTTTCAGAGACACGGTACTTAGTCAGAGTAGGAAATTGGCTCTTCTGAACAATCCCCCTATTATTTTTTCAAAGGGATGTTGACCTGTTGGAGATATTGGCCGACAGCCTTTCTCCTATCCATAGAGAAGAGCTCTACAAACATCAGATGCATCATGATGAACATTTCTTTTAAAAGGAAAAAAAAAAACATACAAACACAGTCAGGAATCAGAGAGAGAGAGGGGGAAATAGTAGGGACAAAATTTCCTTATTTGAACATAAGTACACAAGAAGAGCCCTGCTGAATCAGGCCAAAGCCCATCGAGTCCAGCATTCTGTGTCACACAGTGGCCCACCAATTGTCACAATTGAGCAGAAAGACCCTCCCTTTCCCCTGACCCCCAACAAATGATACTCAAGGGAAGCCTGCCTGCCTCTTTTTTTTTTTTTTTAATAACACACACACACATACCCCACCACCAAATCGGGGGTGTTTCTTATATAACCCACTTTGACCCAAGAGCAATATATCTATTTACATATTATAGAGTGATTCCAATTTATTTCTTGTAGCTTGGTCTTGGAGTCTACTCATCATATATCGTCTTACCTTGTCCCACCGTCCCATCAGTTGTTTCATTATCCAAAGTTATCCTTTTATCCATAATTTCAAATTGAATATGGTCCACCATGTACCTATACCAATTTTGCATTGTCCATTTTGTCACATCCTTCCAATCCAGAACTATTCGCCTGCCTGCCTCAACCAACATAGAGGCGGCACTTGGACATCCGTTTATTATTAGGATTATTAGTAAGTCTGCGAAACTGTAGATTTCTTATCTCATGAAGGAATGCAGCAGTAGCTTTGATCTTTGGCAGCAGCCTCGCTGCGGAACTGAATTTTGAATCTCTTAATTACCCTCACTGAGAAACGTGCCAAGATTGATTGATTGTTAGAGTTGAAAGGGACCATGAAGGCCAACAAGTTCAACCCCCTGCCCAAGCAGGAACCCTATAGCACACCAGTCAAGTGGCAGTTCAATCTTCTCTTAAAAATGTCCAGAGTGTTGGAGTTCACAACGTCCGCTGGTAGGTTGTTCCATTGGTTGATCGCTCTGACCGTCAGGAAGTTCCTCCTTATCTCCATGTTGAATCTCTCCTTGGTCAGCTTCCAGCCCTTGTTCCTCATCCGGCCCTCTGGTGCCCTGGAGAATAAAGTGATCCCCTCCTCTCTGTGACATCCCCTCGTATACTTGTAGACTGCTATCATGTCCGCTCTGGCCCTCCTTTTCTCTAGGCTATCCATGCCCACTTCCTGCAATCTCTCTTGGTAAGTCTTGGTTTCCAATCCCTTAATTATCTTAGTTGCTCTTTTTTGCACCTTCTCCAGAGTTTCAATGTCTCTTTTGAAGTGTGGTGACCAGAACTGAATACAGTACTCCAGGTGTAGTCGGACCAGGGCGTAGTAGACTTTGCATGACTTTGGCTTATAAAAATGAGACTTCTATCTATAAAAATACTGATTTTAAAATACCAATGCATGGATTCCTCCTTTGTTTCCAAGCTGCGTAGGACGGGATAGAACAACTGATCATATTTCGGCCGGCAAACCAAGAGCACAAGCAAATTGGTCCCAGCCACCTTTCTCTCTCCATAAATCCTGCACGTTGCACATCTGCAAGGTCAAGTAGGAAACATCATGTTTCAGACCTTTTATTGCCTATGGGCTTGCAGAGACTCCGGCCAATGCATCCAGGAGCAAAGATGAAAAGATAATTAAGGCCAAAGGGAAGGGGAGGATTAAAATAAGCACGACTGAAGTGCAAATGGTTGGTGTGCCAAGGGGATGGAGAGATTTAGTCAAGGATGTTGGGACATGGCTGGAGGCATTCCTGCTCCCAGATAAGGCCAGAAAATTAGCAGTTCACGGAGGAAATTTTATACACAGTCCTTCTTTCTCAAAAAGGTAATAAGGAGAGGAGGGTTATATGTATTGCTGAATACATTCATCTCAACTCAACTGAGGGAGGGAAGGAGGGAGGGATGGAAGGAAGGGTATCTAAAGAAGGAAGGAAGGAAGGAAGACAAAGATAGAAAGATAAGAAAAGTAAAGAAAGAAGGAAGAAAGTAAAGAAGAAAGAGAGAAAGATGAAAAGAGAAGTAAATAAGTAAGTAAGGGAAGAAAGGAGGGAAGGAAGGAAGGAAGGAAATAAGACAAAGATAGAAAGATAAGAAAAGTAAAGAAAGAAGGAAGGAAGAAAAGAAGAAAGAAAGAGACAAAGATGAAAAGAAAAGTAAATAAGTAAGTGAAGGAAGGAAGGAAGGAAGAAAAGGAAGGAAGGAAGGAAAAGAAAGAAGACAAAGATAGAAAGATAAGAAAAGTAAAGGAAGAAGGAAGAAAGAAAAGAAGAAAGAAAGAGAGAAAGATGAAAAGAAAAGTAAATAAGTAAGGGAAGGAAGGAAGGAAGGAAAAAAAGGAAATAAGACAAAGATAGAAAGATAAGAAAAGTAAAGAAAGAAGGAAGAAAGAAAAGAAGAAAGAGGGAAAGATGAAAAGAAAAGTAAATAAGTAAGGGAAGGAAGGAAGGAAGGAAGGAAGGAAGGAAGGAAGGAAGGAAGGAAGGAAGGAAGGAAGGAAGGAAATGTTCATGACCTTTCTATATTTTTGTCAGATTTAATGTGTATTAACTGAGATGCTATTGCCATACAGGCATGCCACCTAGTGTAAAAATCATTAAGGCATGAAATTATTAAAACTAAAGATCTTTTTCCATAAGCTGTATTTGTTTTGATGTGTCAGTGTTCAAGCCAAGAAATGTTCCCCTCTTGATTACTAATGCAAAAAAACCCAAAACCCCCAAAATTAAATTATGCAAAATAATCCAAAATTATGCAACCAATTCATATATATATACAGTACTTAGTTAGGGAACTCATGCAGAGGTTGTAGTGCTCCAGTGTGGCACACAACTCCCCCCCCCCCTCTTTATATTCACCCAAACCAGAACTATAATCCCAAATTTCACTTTCCCACAGCTGAACTGAGAAACAAATATGCTAGTACAGTGGTCCTTTAAACATAGAAACATAGAAGTCTGACGGCAGAAAAAGACCTCATGGTCCATCTAGTCTGACCTTATACTATTTTCTGTATTTTATCTTAGGATGGACATATGTTTATCCCAGGCATGTTTAAATTCAGTTACTGTGGATTTATCTACCACGTCTGCTGGAAGTTTGTTCCAAGGATCTACTACTCTTTCAGTAAAATAATATTTTCTCATGTTGCTTTTGATCTTTCCCCCAACTAACTTCAGATTGTGTCCCCTTGTTCTTGTGTTCACTTTCCTATTAAAAACACTTCCCTCCTGGACCTTATTTAACTCTTTAACATATTTAAATGTTTCGATCATGTCCCCCTTTTCCTTCTGTCCTCCAGACTATACAGATTGAGTTCATTAAGTCTTTTACCTAAGAACGCTTCTACTTAAGAACTTTTCTAGATAAGAACCGGGTGTTCAAGATTTTTTACCTCCTCCCAAGAACCATTTTCCACTTACAAACCCGAGCCTCTGAAATTGTAACCGGAAAAGGCAGGGAAAAGCCTCCGTGGGGCCTCTCTAGGAATCCTGGGAGGAAACAGGGCTGGAAAAGGCGGGGAGAAGCATCCATGGGGCCTCTCTAGGAATCTCCTGGGAGGAAACATGGCCTCCACCCTCCCTGTGTTTTTTCCAATCACACACATTGATTCATTGATTCCTATGGGGAAAATTGCTTCTTCTTACAAACATTTTTACTTAAGAACCTGGTCATGGAACGAATTAAGTCCGTAAGTAGAGGTACCACTGTACTACTCAGCTGGAGAAGTTTAGAAGGCAGACAACAGCTATTGATAGAGCAAATGCAAATAACACAATGGTAGAATTTCTATTTGAGCCTCACCTTGCAGAAAATGTGGCAAATTTTGTTTTAAATCCCCTTTTAAAATTGATGTTTAACACTGCTTGCATCTTTTGAATTTTATATACTGTTTTCATGTTTTACTGTTTTATTTGTACACCACCCAGAATCCCCTTGGGGAGGAGATGGGCTCAGGTAATCCTTGACCACAATGGAACTCAAAATTTACGTCGCTAAGTGAGACAGTTGTTAAGTGAGTCTCGCCTCATTTTACAAGTGAACCACTGCAGTTGTTACAACACAGTTGTTAAATGAATCTGGATTCCTCATCAACCTTTGCTTGTCAGAAGGTTGCAAAAAGTAATCACATGACCCCATCGTAAATACAGTAGAACCCCGACTTACGAGACTAATTGGTTCCGGAAGGAGGCTCGTAAGTCGGAACGCTCGTATGACGAAACATTGTTTCCCATAGGAAACAATGTAAAGTCAATTAATCCGTGCAACAACAAAAAACCCCGCTGCCGCTAACTTCCGCGTTCGGCTTCAGGAGACAGCTGCGAAGCTGCGCGGGTGTTTTAAAACGTCGCAGCCGGCCTGGGGGGCTCGGGGGCTTCCCCCCGACCCCCCCAGGCCGGCTGCGACCTTTTAAAACACGCGGGATACGAGCGCCAAGGAGCTGTCTCCTGAAGCCGAACGCGGAAGTTAGCGTTCGGCTTCAGTAGACAGCTCCTTGGCGCTCGTATCCCGAATGTGAGCTCGGGAGGCGAACAAAAATGTCGCTCCCCTCCCAGCTCTTATCTCGAGTAGCTCGTAAGTAGAGCTGCTCGTATGTCGAGGTTCCACTGTATGAGCCAGTTGCCAAGTGTCAATTATGATCATGTGACCATCAAGGTGGTAAAAGTGAAATTCGGTCGTCAGTCACTTTTCCCCCCAATGCTGTTGCAACTTTGAACGGTCACTAAACAAATTGTTGAAAGTTGTTGTTGTTGTTGTTGTTGTTGTTGTTGTTATTATTATTATTATTATTATTATTATTATTATTATTATTATTATTTATTAGATTTGTATGCTGCCCCTCTCTGCAGACTCGGGGAGCCAAGGACTACCTGCGGTTTTAAAATATGATAAACATGTACCATATTTTTTGGACTATAAGACGCACTGGCGTATAAGACACACCTTAGTTTTTGGGGAGGAAAATAAGAAAAAGGCTGATTGGGGTGGTGGTGGATGTTCTCCCTGAATATTCTCAATCAGCTGTTCCCAGAGGTGAACTTTAGCAAAAGGTTCATTGGTTGTGACCTCTGTGCCTTGCTTTTTCAGCCTGTGCGACCTCCGTTTCAGAGGCTTTTTTTCCTGCCTGTGCAACCTCAATTTCAGAGGCTTTTTTTCACCTTGTGAAACCTCTGTTTCAGATGCTTTTTTTCACCTTGTGAAACCTCAATTTCAGAGGCTTTTTTTCACCTTGTGAAACCTCTGTTTCAGATGCTTTTTTCACCCTTTGAGATTGGTCTTATGTTGGGGATTGGTTTTGGGGTGGTTAGAGGAAGTAAGGGGCACACTTTCCTATTCTTTGTTTGAGGTGGTAGGGATGTGAAACCTCCATTGCAGAGGCTTTTTTT
Source organism: Erythrolamprus reginae (assembly GCF_031021105.1). Classification (NCBI taxonomy): domain Eukaryota; kingdom Metazoa; phylum Chordata; class Lepidosauria; order Squamata; family Dipsadidae; genus Erythrolamprus; species Erythrolamprus reginae. Next base: position 248,143,330 of record NC_091952.1, read on the forward strand.
CACCCTGTGGAACATCCATTTCAGAGGCTTTTTTTCACCCTGTGAAGCCTGCGTTTCAGAGGCTTTTTTCACCCTGTGAAACCTCTGTTGCAGAGGATTTTTTCACCCTGTGAAGCCTCCGTTTCAGAGGCTTTTTTTCACCCTGTGAAGCCTCCGTTTCAGAGGCTTTTTTCACCCTGTGAAGCCTCCGTTTCAGAGGCTTTTTTCACCCTGTGAAGCCTCCGTTGCAGAGGCTTTTTTTTCACCCTGTGAAGCCTCCGTTGCAGAGGCTTTTTTCACCCTGTGAAACATCCATTTCAGAGGCTTTTTTCACCCTGTGAAACATCCATTTCAGAGGCTTTTTTCACCCTGTGAAACATCCATTTCAGAGGCTTTTTTTCACCCTGTGAAGCCTCCGTTTCAGAGGCTTTTTTTCACCCTGTGAAACCTCTGTTTTAGAGGCATTTTGCAGTCTATGAAGCATCCATTTCAGAGGCATTTTTTCCACCTGTGAAAACTCCATTGTAGCCTGCCCAGCATCTCAAAAAACAAACAAAACCTTCTGAAATGGAGGTTTCACAGGTTGTTTTCAGCCTCTGAAGCCTCCGTTTGAGAGACTGGGCAGGGCTACATTCGGTGTATAAGACACATCCAAATTTTCATTCTCTTTTAGGGGGGAAAGTGCTTTTTATACTCCAAAAAATACGGTACATGAATTGAAAGTTTAAACAAAAGTACTATCAAGATTCCAGGCTTACCAACTCTGAGTGCACTTTGAGATGGGCTTGGAGTTTGTACTTATCCGGGGTAGAATAATCGCAGTCTTCGGTGGGACATTTCAGCAAAATGTTGCTATGCTTCTGGATGACATGGCGCTTAAGACAGTTTTTGGTGATGGAGGAGTAGCTGCACTGAGAGCAGTAATGGAGATGCTCTCGTGTGTGCGTCCGGACATGCATGTCATAATGCACTTGGTACCAAAACAGCTTGCCTGAAAACAACCCAGAGAAACATGAATAAGTAGATGGCCCCATTGCCACAATTCTGTAACCTGTTTTCAATGGTAAGGCTGATGGGTTGGCAGGGACACTAAAGCACATTATCAAGTTCCAGCCCAGAATTAATTGGCCTTGAAAAATAGATTGACGGCAGAAAAAGACCCTCATGGTCCCATCTATTCTGCCCTTATACTATTTCCTGTATTTTATCTTAGGAGAGATATATGTTTAGCCCAGGTGTGTTTAAATTCAGCTACTATTTAAATTCAACCACATCTGCTGGAAATTTTTTCCAAGCATCTACTACTCTTTGAGTAAAATCTACTACTCTTTGAGTAAAATAATATTTGCTCACGCTGCTTCTGATCTTTCCCCCAAATAACCTCAGATTGTGCCCCCTTGTTCTTGTGTTCACTTTCCTATTAAATACACTTCTCTCCTGAACATTATTTAACCCTTTAACATATTTAAATGTTTTCGATCATGTCAGAAGGAAAAGGGGGGACATGATAGAAACATTTAAATACTGTACGTTAAAGGGTTAAATAAAGTTCAGAAGCAACGTCAGAAAATATTATTTTACTGAAGAGTAGTAGATGCTTGGGACAAACTTCCAGCACACACAATTGGTAAATCCACAGGAACTGAATTTAAACATGCCTGGGATAAACATAGATCCATCCTAAGATAAAATAGAGGAAATAGCGTAAAGGCAGACTAGATGGACCAGGAGGTCTTTTTCTGCTGTCAATCTTCTTTGTTTCTGTTTCTACATTTCTGTTTTTTTCTTCTGCTGAGTGTACATTAGTGAGAAATAAAATGATTTTTTTTTATTTTACCAAATGGCTGCAATGAAACAAAGAGTCTAAAATTTAAAGGGGTCTGAATACTTTCTGTACCCACTGTAAATAGTTGGCCAATCCCTTTTTTAAAACCTCCAATATTTCAGCATTCACAACTTCTGGAGGCAAGTTGTTCCACAGATTACTTGGTGTAACTGTCAGGAAATTTCTCCTTGGTTTTAGGCTGCTTCTCTCCTTGATTAGTTTCCATCCATTGCTTCCTGTCCTGCCCCTCAGGTGCTTTGGAGAATAGCTTGACTCCCTCTTCTTTGTGGCAGCCCCTCAAATACTGAAAGACAGCTATCATGTCTCCCCTGGTCCTTCTGTCCTCCAGACTATACAGATTGAGTTCATTAAGTCTTTCCTGATACTTTTTATGCTTAAGACCTTCCACCATTCTTGTAGCCCGTATTGTAGAATAGACATGTAGTAATAGATATAAATGGTCTAAATACTAGATAAATGGTCAAAGCAATGGAAACTGCAGTTTAATGTTTCCAAATGTAAAATAATGCACTTGGGGAAAAGGAATCCTCAATCTGAGTATTGTATTGGCAGTTCTGTGTTAGCAAAAACTTCAGAAGAGAAGGATTTAGGGGTAGTGATTTCTGACAGTCTCAAAATGGGTGAGCAGTGCAGTCAGGCAGTAGGGAAAGCAAGTAGGATGCTTGGCTGCATAGCTAGAGGTATAACAAGCAGGAAGAGGGAGATTATGATCCCGCTATATAGAGTGCTGGTGAGACCACATTTGGAATACTGTGTTCAGTTCTGGAGACCTCACCTACAAAAAGATATTGACAAAATTGAACGGGTCCAAAGACGGGCTACAAGAATGGTGGAAGGTCTTAAGCATAAAACATATCAGGAAAGACTTCGTGAACTCAATCTGTATAGTCTGGAGGACAGAAGGAAAAGGGGGGACATGATCGAAACATTTAAATATGTTAAAGGGTTAAATAAGGTCCAGGAGGGAAGTGTTTTGAATAGGAAAGTGAATACAAGAACAAGGGGACAAAATCTGAAGTTAGCTGGGGGAAAGATCAAAAGCAGCATGAGAAAATATTATTTTACTGAAAGAGTAGTAGATCCTTGGAACAAACTTCCAGCAGACGTGGTTGGTAAATCCACAGTAACTGAATTTAAACATGCCTGGGATAAACATATATCCATCCTAAGATAAGATACAGAAAATAGTATAAGGGCAGACTAGATGGACCATGAGGTCTTTTTCTGCCATCAGACTTCTATGTTTCTATGTTTCTATAACAGGGTTTTTCAGAGAAAAGGGATAAGGATTTTGGGATCCCCCAAAATAGGGATATATTCTACCAGAAGTATTGCTAAGCAGATTTGGTTTGGATAGAAGCTGTAGTGAGTTAACATGTTGTGAGAACACAACAGCTAGGGGTGCCCCTATTAGAAGTAGCCCCCCCCCCCAAAAAAAAAGTCCTATTACATTTTCTCCACTAAATGAATTTAAAAGCCTTGATGAAAATGGATTTAATTATGTCCAGAAAGACAGGAACCTCAGCTGGACATAGTTAACTGGCATTCCTCTGGCAATTGTGTCCCTAATAGGAAAGGTATTCTGCTAAATTGAACTGTTCTTAATGCACAGGGTTGTTATCAAATGCAATTTTCAGGAAGCACTTGCATCAGGGAGCCTTATTAGTGTATCTGGAGATCAGCAGATGACCACCTAGGGAGGCATGCTTTAGGAGGAAGCATTTTTGCTATGAGAGCTGCAGGAAGCATGGAGTTCAGTTGACTCTGATTTAAATTAAGAGGGGAATTGAGAAAGTATTGTGCAGGACTCCCGGTGAGAAGTTAAAGGATGGGGGCAAAATCTGGTTTCAACAGAAGGGAATAATTATAGCAATAGTAATAGCCTTTAGACTAATATACCACTTCACTAATATACCACTTTATAGAGCGCTGGTGAGACCACATTTGGAATACTGTGTCCAGTTCTGGAGACCTCACCTACAAAAAGATATTGACAAAATTGAACGGGTCCAAAGACGGGCTACAAGAATGGTGGAAGGTCTTAAGCATAAAACGTATCAGGAAAGACTTAATGAACTCAATCTGTATAGTCTGGAGGACAGAAGGAAAAGGGGGGACATGATCGAAACATTTAAATATGTTAAAGGGTTAAATAAGGTTCAGGAGGGAAGTATTTTTAATAGGAAAGTGAACACAAGAACAAGGGGACACAATCTGAAGTTAGTTGGGGGAAAGATCAAAGGCAACATGAGAAAATATTATTTTACTGAAAGAGTAGTAGATCCTTGGAACAAACTTCCAGCAGATGTGGTTGGTAAATCCACAGTAACTGAATTTAAACATGCCTGGGATAAACATATTGTATATCCATTGTAAGATAAAATACAGGAAATAGTATAAGGGCAGACTAGATGGACCATGAGGTCTTTTTCTGCCGTCAGACTTTAAAGCCCTCTGTAAGCGGATTTATTTATTTGTTTGTTTGTTTGTTTGTTGTTAGAGTTGAAAGGGACCATGAAGGTCATCGAGTTCAACCCCCTGCCCAAACAGGAACCCTATAGTACACCAGTCAAGTGGCAGTTCAATCTTCTCTTAAAAATGTCCAGAGTGTTGGAGTTCACAACGTCCGCTGGTAGGTTGTTCCATTGGTTGATCGCTTTGACCGTCAGGAAGTTCCTCCTTATCTCCATGTTGAATCTCTCCTTGGTCAGCTTCCAGCCGTTGTTCCTCGTCCGGCCCTCTGGTGCCCTGAAGAATAAAGTGATCCCCTCCTCTCTGTGACATCCCCTCGTATACTTGTAGACTGCTATCATGTCCGCTCTGGCCCTCCTTTTCTCTAGGCTATCCATGCCCAGTTCCCTCAGTCTCTCTTCGTAAGTCTTGGTTTCCAATCCCTTAATCATCTTGGTTGCTCTTTTCTGCACCTTCTCCAGAGTTTCAATGTCTCTTTTGAAGTGTGGTGACCAGAACTGAATACAGTACTCCAGGTGTGGTCGGACCAGGGCGTAGTAGAGTGGTATTAAGACTTCCCTGGTCTTGGAGTGTATTCCCCTCTTGATGCAGCTTAGGATTGTGTTGGCTTTTTTAGCTGCTGCTGCACATTGTTGGCTCATGTTTAGTTGATTGTCCACCAAGACTCCGAGGTCTCTTTCGCAGTCGCTACTGCTAAGAGGGGTTTCTCCCAGGTTGTATGTGTGTCCAGGGTTTTTTCTGCCTAGGTTTACAGAGAGTAAGCATATTGCCCCCAACAATCTGGGTCCTTATTTTACCGATCTTGGTAGGAGGGAAGGCTGAGTCAACCTTGAGCCTACTGAGATTCGATCTGCCAAACTGCTGGCAGCCAGTGATCAGCAGAAGTAGCTTACAGTACTGCACTCTAACCACTGCACCACCGAGGCTCTTTATAAGCTCATGGTTGAATTGTGTGGTCCTTGGTGCTCTCTCAGCTTGGTTCTTTTTCCCCCCTGCAGACCTCAAGTAAATGACCAACTCAGAAAGCACCAAAGATCCCAGAAAACATGGGTTTATATTGAAGAAACTGAGATGATAGGAAATATGAAAGTACAGGTCTCAACCTTGAAAGACGGCACCTCAAGAAGGATATAATGGAACTGGGAAAGGTGCAAAAAAGGGCAACAAGAATGATCAAGGAAATGGAGCCCCTCCCTTATGAAACCAGGTTGCAACGCCTTGGTCTCTTCAGCCTTGAAAGATGGCATTTAACGGGTGACTTGATCGAAGTGTATAAAATTATGCATGGGATAGAAAAGGGGGATAGAGAAAAATTATCTTCTGTATCATACAATATCATACGAGGGGGAACTCCCTAAAGCTCATAGGTAAGAAAGTGAGGACAAATAAAGGGAAATATTTCTTCACCCAGAGGGTCATTGGTTTATGGAATTCCCTTCCAGAAGAGGTCATGACAGCTGTCGGCCTGGATAGCTTCAAGGCAGGATTAGACAGATTCATAGATGCCAAGTGTATCAGTGGTTATTGAAACAGATGTCCAAGTGCCGCCTCTATGGAGGTTGACGCAGGCAGGATTCCCTTGGGTACCATTTGTTGGGGGGGTCAAGGGAAAGGGAGGATTTGCCTTCTATTTCTGCTCAAGATCCCCACGTAAAGTTGGTGGGCCACTGAGTGACATAGAATGCGGGACTCGATGGGCTTTGGCCCGATTCAGCATGGCTCTTCTTAGGTTCTTGTGTTCTTACTTCAACTCCCAGAATTCCTTAAGATAGCACTGGGCCCAACAGATGTGTCTGAGCTGCTACTTTTTATTTATTATTATTTATTAGATTTGTATGCTGCCCCTCTCCGAAGACTGGGAGGGGGCTACGAGTAAGTACTGCCTCTATTCCTCTATTCCAAGATTATCAAGGACCCCTTACTTCATTCAACCATGCTTTTCCCTAAGTCTACAGAGAGGGGCGGCATACAAATCCAATAAATTATTATTATTATTATTATTATTATTATTATTATTATTATTATTATTATTATTTTGTCTAACCAGGTCATCTGCTGCTTTACCTATCTCATGTGCCCTGCTCATGTTTTTTGACCCTTGTTCCAGATTCCACATCGTCACTTTTTAATTAAGACAGGACTAGGATAATTTAGAAGTGTATATCTTTTTCTTTTTTCTGTATTAATAATATATTGTTCTTTCCTTTATCTTTGTATAAGTATACAATACTTTAAAATATAAAGAAATTTAATTAATAAGTTTAATATCAAAAATATAGAGTTAAATTCAATAAGAATGTAATTTGCACGTGTGGCATTTCTGCATTGATCTGATAATAATTAGTGTTTTTTATATTTCTGTATTAGTTAGACTTCTACGACAAGCGGAGCAATGGCAGCTCCTTAAATGTTTAATGTTGTATGTCTTTGTATGTCCTTTTGAAAAACAATAAAAATATTTAAAAAAAAAAAAAAAAAGACAGGACTAGGAACATCCCCAAGGGTTTTAAATCCCGGGTCCCTCTCTGAGCTTCCTCTCCCAGGGCAGATAATTTCATTAAAGGTGTCAAATCCTAAACTCTGCTTCTTTTCAAGAGAGCTGCCAAATAATTAATTCCAGGAGGATAGCAACCCTCCTTCCTTGGGTGGCCTTAAGAAACCCACCCTCAATCCTATTGTTCTGGTGATTGCTATGGAAACAAACATCCTACATAGAAACATAGAAGACTGACGGCAGAAAAAGACCTCATGATCCATCTAGTCTGCCCTTATACTGTTTTCTGTATTTTATCTTAGGATGGATATATGTTTATCCCAGGCAAGTTTAAATTCAGTTACTGTGGATTTATCTACCACGTCTTCTGGAAGTTTGTTCCAAGGATCTACTACTCTTTCAGTAAAATAATATTTTCTCATATTGCTTTTGATCTTTCCCCCAACTAACTTCAGATTGTGTCCCCTTGTTCTTGTGTTCACTTTCCTATTAAAAACACTTCCCTCCTGAACCTTATTTAACCCTTTAACAAATTTAAATGTTTTGATCATGTCCCCCCTTTTCCTTCTGTCCTCCAGACTATACAGATGGAGTTCATGAAGTCTTTCCTGATACGTTTTATGCTTAAGACCTTCCACTATTCTTGTAGCCCGTCTTTGGACCCGTTCAATTTTGTCAATATCTTTTTGTAGGTGAGGTCTCCAGAACTGAACACAGTACTCCAAATGGGGTCTCACCAGCATTCTATATAGCGGGATCATAATCTCCCTCTTCCTGCTTGTTATACCTCTAGCTATGCAGCCAAGCATCCTACTTGCTTTCCCTACCGCCTGACTGCACTGTTCACCCATTTTGAGACTGTCAGAAATCACTACCCCTACATGGAAAAAAAAGCCATCAACATCCCACTCACCGCAATATTCACATTCCAAGTCTCCGTAGACTTTCCTGATCTTCTCACACAAGGCTGTGTTCATTTGTTGCTTTTGCAGACTGTCCAAAATCTGCATGAAGGCCGCAGCTCCGGTTTGGTCCTCTGAAGGCAGGGGACAAGGTTCTGAATTCTCTTGAGATTCTACGTTAGATTCTAGAAGGGGGAGGGAATTAGAGGACTCCGTCTTTTCAAGAGTTGAGTCGTTGGCTACCTCATGATTCAGACAAGCGGTCTGATTCTCTCCCTGGGTATCGGAGATGCTCCCTGGACCTAGGCATTTCTGGTTTAAACTGGAGTTTTCACCTCCCAAAAGCTGCTCAACGTCACACTGGACGTTCACCGAAGTGTCAAGTGGCAGCTGGTCTTTGGCTAAACAGGTGTTTTCTCCATCTGAATTTGGTGAAGTGCTTTTCGGTAAAAAGCTATCTGAGGCATTGACCAAGTCACCATGTGGACATAGCAATTCAGTTAGCGGCTCACAAATTGAATCTGGTGGTGCGTTTGCGGCCGGTGGGTTTTCAAAATCCAAAAGGAGAACAGGAGATGTTTGTAAATTCTCCGCCGGGTTGTTATTTTCACGGCTTCCCTCGACGTCGTTTCCTTCTCCCACGCCAACCGACTTTGCTACACAGAGTTCCTTGGAGTTTAGAAGGGACAGTTCGGCAGCGGTTTGGGACAATTCCTCGCCGAGGGCTTCCTGCTGGATGTCTCCTCCAGGTTCCAGCAGGCAAAAGCTCTGGTTGATGGAGTTATTAAAAACGGATGTCTCGGGCAGTTCCCCGTGGGCATCTTTGACATGCGCGCGGAGCCTGACGGAGCTGACAAACTTCTTCGAGCACTCGCTGCAAATGTAGACAAAGGGGTGTTTGCGGACGTGGAGCTCCAGAGCTTGGTACTTGGTGGCTCCGTGGCCGCAGAGCTCGCAAGCGAAGGGCCTCTGGTCCCCGTGGACCAGCATATGCCTGTCGCGGTCCAGTTCGTTTTTGAACTTGCGTTCGCAGATCTGACAGTCGTACAAGAGCTGCCTCTTGCCTTCGCGAGTCAATAAGCGGAGCTGGTCGAAGACGTTCTTCACTTTTTTGTCCTGCAGGTCGTGGGCTTCGTTGATGTGCTTGATCAGGTTCTTGACGTCCGAGTATTTCTTCTTGCAGAAGCGGCAGTGCTGCTTGATCTTCTTGTGGACTCGCTCCACGTGGACCTTCAGATGGCCTTTGCTCAGGCAGGTGAAGGGGCAGTAATCGCAGGAGAACTTCTCCCCCGTGTGCTTCCGCAGGTGGACGTTCAGGTTGGCCTTGATGGCGCTGGCGTAGCTGCAGATGGAGCACTTGTAAGGCTTCTCGTTGGTGTGAATCCTCAGGTGGGCCTGCAGGGAGTGCTTGAACTTGAACACCTTGTTGCAATACTCGCAGGTGAAAATCTTCAACTGGGTGGCCCCCAACCTAAGGAGAAAAAGAATCATCAATCACAAAAGCAGGCGTGCAAATAAGAGCTATTCAGATAAACTAGCTTGTCTATCTAGGTTATCTATTGTTCTGTCGAGCTCTCTGGTAGAATCCTCCCGAAAATTCACAGATACAAATTTCAGACACACACACGTTTGAAAATTCAAAACAATGTTCTTTATACCGAAAATTCAAATAAACTAAGCCCTCTTTTTGTATAACAAAGAGCACTGGTCTCCAAACAAACTGGTAATTTGTACAAGTCCCTTATCAGTTCTGTGATACTTAGCTTGCAGCTGTGAGGCAATTCACAGTCCTTCTTCTTTCACAAAATGAAACACACTTTGCCCTGGTTTAGTTTCCAAGTGGGGAAAAATCAGCACACAAAGGTCAAAGTCAGCAAGACAGGCACGAAACACAACGATCAGATAATCCTCTACAATGGCCAAACCCATAGGCTGCTATTTATAGCAGCCTCACTAATGACCACAGCCCCACCCAACCACAGGTGGCCTCATTTTCTTTGATAATAATCTCTCAGTTGTTGTTGCCTATGCATCGCTCTCCGCATGCGTGGCTGTATCATTAACTCTTGTTCTGAATCCAAGGAGGAGCTAGATAATTGATCTACTTCTAAGCTGTCTGCCACACTCTCCTCCTCCCTGTCACTCATGTCTTCTTGGTCAGAGGAGCCTTCATCATCAGATTCCACCGGGGGCAAAACAGGCCTGCGGCATGTGGATGTCTCCCCCACATCCACAGTCCTTGGGGCAGGAGCTGGGCCAGAGCTAACCACAACATCTATAGTCTTGAATGTCGGAATTGTCAATAACATACGTATTTCAGGATGTCCATTTTGAAATTACATGATATTTCCCTGACATTTCCCTGTAACTTGCAATCTAGTTAAGGCATGGTCGTAAATGATGTCATACCAAACAGCTAAGCCATGGAGAAATATTGGTAGGTGATGAAGCAAGTTGTTGCCACAGTTATGCTCATTTTTGCTTAACTCTGCCAAGCAGCGCGATTCGGGAGGTTTTTACATGATTTTTCTCTGACTTTTAAACATTTTAATACAGTTTGGTTTTTTCCTCTGATTTATTCCATTGTTTTTCACACACACGAGCACGAAATCGATTTAAACTAAATGTCAACCGCTCTGAACCTGACTGCAAAAAATACGACTTCAGCAACAGAGTAATCAACGCCTGGAATGCACTACCTGATTCTGTGGTTTCTACTCCTAACCCCAAAACCTTTAACCTTAGACTATCTACAATTGATCTCTCCTCCTTTCTAAGAGGTCTGTAAGGGGCGTGCATAAGCGCACCCCACTGTGCCTACCCTCCCTGTCCTATTGTCTTCTTTTTATCAGTACTTATCTAATGTTTTATATGTACAAATTATCACCCTATAATTGTTTGACAAATAAATAAATAAACAAACAAACAAATAAACAAACAAATATTTCCCAAACTGCCAATTTTCCTAATAATTCCCCGATTTCCCTGTTGTCCAGGTTTGCTGGACACCCTAATATTTATACATTTTTGTTCAGTCAATCAAAAATCAATATCCTGTTTTGCACCTATTTTTATCCTGTTCATCCTGTACTGATTTTTTTGGGGTGGTGGTGGTGGTGGTAAAGCTAAAAACCCTTATTTTAAAACCAATCATACATACGAACGTGCCATACATAAATTGTGGAAGCCTAGGGGAAAAGAATATCTTAATTCCCCCATGCCTGACGACAGAGGTGGGTTTTAAGAAGCTTGCGAAAGGCAAGAAGGGTGGGGGCTATTCTAATCTCTGGGGGGAGTTGATTCCAGAGGGCCGGGGCCGCCACAGAGAAGGCTCTTCCCCTGGATCCCGCCAAACGACATTGTTTAGTTGACGGGACCCAGAGAAGGCCAACTCTGTGGGACCTAATTGGTCGCTGGGATTCGTGCGGCAGAAGGCGGTCCCGGAGATAACCTGGCCCGGTGCCATGAAGGGCTTTATAGGTCATAACCAACACTTTGAATTGTGACCGGAAACTGATCGGCAACCAATGCAGACTGCGGAGTGTTGGTGTAACATGGGAATACCTGGGGAAGCCCATGATTGCTCTCGCAGCTGCAAGAAATTATATTAAATAGAATGCTAATAATCCTTTAGAGTTATGGACATGAAATTTCAGAGAGCCTTTTACAGTAAAGTTTCTCAAACATAATCCATCACCAATGAAGCACCGAAGGCTACATTTTCTTCAATAAATCTCCTTACTGGCTAAAACCAGAAAGAGGTATTCAGGCAATATGGAGTAGATTCAAGGACAGAATATACACATGGATATTCTAATTAAATCCTCAGCTGGACGTCCGATCGAGAGCTTATTGGATCAAACCGTTCTAAACTCGACTGCAGGAAATACTTTAGTAACAGAGTACTTAATGCATGGAACTCACTACCTGACTCTGTACCAGCATCACCTAACCTGAAAACCTTAACCTATCCACTGTTGACCTCTCCCAATTCCTAAGAGGTCAGTAAGTGCACCAGAGCGCCTTTCATCTCCTGTCCTAATGTTTCTCTTTTGCTAGTATCATGTACAGTGGTACCTCTACCTAGGAACACCTCTACCTATCAACTTTTCTAGATAAGAACCGGGTGTTCAAGATTTTTTTGCCTCTTCTCAAGAGCCATTTTCTACTTACAGACCCGAGCTTCCAAAACTGTTTCTGGAAAAGGCAGGGAGAAGCCTCTGTGGGGCCTCTCTAGGAATCTCCTGGGAGGAAACAGGGCTGGAAAAGGCAGGGAGAAGCCTCTGTGGGGCCTCTCTAGGAATCTCCTGGGAGGAAACAGGGCTGGAAAAGGCAGGGAGAAGCCTCCATGGGGCCTCTCTAGGATTCTCCTGGGAGGAAACAGGGTCGGAAAAGGCAGGGAGAAGCCTTCGTGGGGCCTCTCTAGGAATCTCCTGGAAGGAAACAGGGCCGGAAAAGGCGGGGAGAAGCTCTGTGGGGCCTCTCTAGGAATCTCCTGGGAGGAAACAGGGCCAGAAAAGGCAGGGAGCAGCCTCCATGGGGCCTCTCTGGGAATCTCCTGGGAGGAAACAGGGCCAGAAAAGGTGGAGAGAAGCCTCTGTGGGGCCTTTCTAGGAATCTCCTGGGAGGAAACAGGTCCAGAAAAGGTGGGGAACAACCTCCGTGGGGCCTCTCTGGGAATCTCCTGGGAGGAAACAGGGCCTCCAGCATCCCTGTGGTTTCACCAAACAGGAAACTTCCTTGAAACTCTGGAGTGCGAAAAACAACACAAGGGGCAAACCGGAAGTCTCTTTTTCTGAACTTCTGGTTTGGCTGTTTTTTCACCATCGCAAACGTCAATGAGACCTGCGCACATGCGTGGGGATGGAGTTTATTGTGCACATGCACAGGGGCAGCGTGGGGGATTATGCATACATGCGGGGGAGGAAAAGGGTATGGGCACATGTACGTTTGCTAGCACACCCTTTTGGCACACAAACCAAAAAAGGTTCACCATCACTGTAACATAACAACCAGTTCACTCAGCACCAAAAATGTGAGCACGCGTGCCTGTGCACAAGTGTACGGCAGCAGTGGGTTCTAAACCTGCCACTACCAATTCGCCCGTGAGCACGACACTTCTGCGCATGCACAGAAGCATTGCGGGTGGGCGGAGCCTCCCACTGCCACCGCTATCGGTTGTAAGAACCGGGCTGAACCGGAAGCAATCCACCGTTGGTGCGTGGCTTCAAAAACAGGGCGATATAGGAGGAACTATTCGGAACTATTTGTTCGCCCGAACCGATACGAACCGGCAGCAGCCCATCTCTGGGAAGGATTATCTTAGCCCTCTTCCTCTTTAAAAGACATTCCAACTACTACTGCCCTTACTTCCTTGCATTTCAGACTACATTCTACCCCCTCATCATAAGGCTCCCCTCAATCATGCTAATGGCTTCATAGAATAGAATAGAATAGAATGGAATGGAATAGAGTAGAGTAGAATAGAGTAGAGTAGAGTAGAATAGAGTGATTGGGCACACAAGGAATTTGTCTTTGGTGCAGATGCTCTCAGTGTCCGTAAAAGAAAAGATGCATTTGTATAGAATCATGGGGTACAACACTTAATGATTGTTATAGGGGTCAAATACGCAATTAGGAAACAATCAATATTAATAGTAGTCTTTACGATACAATCAACAAGTTACAGTCATACAGTCCTAAGTGGGATGAGATGAGTAATAGGAATCATGAGAAGTGGCGCAGCAAGTAGAGTGATGTACTGCAGGCCACTGAAGCTGACTGTAGATCTGTAGGTCAGTAGTTCAAATCTCATCACCGGCTCAAGGTTGACTCAGCCTTCCATCCTTCCAAGGTGGGTAAAATGAGGACCCAGATTGTGGGGGCAATATGCTGGCTCTGTTAAAAAGTGCTATTGCTAACATGTTGCAAGCTGCCCTGAGTCTAAGGAGAAGGGCGGCATAAAAATGGAATGAATGAATGAATGAATGAATGAATGAATGAATGAATGAATGAATGAATGAATGAATGAATCAATCAATCAATCAATCAATCAATAAACTACTAGTAATAGTAGGGCAGATTTAGTAAATAGTTTGAGAGTCCTGAGTGAATTATGGTATTTGTTTAGCAGAGTGATGGTGTTTTGGGGGAAAACTGTTCTTGTGCCTAGTTGTCTTGGAGTGCGGTGCTCTACAGCAATGTTTTGAGGGTAGGAGTGGAAACAGTTTATGTGCAGGATGCGAGGGTCAGTAAATATTTCACAGCCCTCTTTTTGACTTAAAACTGGGTCACCTGACAAGCACACCATTTTATATACGCTGTTAATTAAATAGTGAAAAAAAACCCCAGCAAAGTAATGTTGTAAATACCAGCCTTCTCATGTGGTACTGGTAATTGGTACCCGGCTTCGACCAAAAAAGCTGTAGCTTTCCCTGAATGGTTACAAACATCCTCAGCATGAGTTAAAAGTCCTGGAATTTTTTAAATAGTACCTGTAATATATTTAGCATCGACACAGGCCTCCCAAGCATCTTTCCAAAAATGCCGCGATCGCTCCTTCTCAGCAATTTAAGTTAGAGAATGTTTCTGCCCAGAGGACTGCCCAGAAGGCTTAGATTTTGTAAATGGAGATTACCTGCTCGATTTCATTGGCTGCTCGTAAGGGGCTTGCTGAATGGCATATTCCTGATAACCTTTGCGCTGGGAGGGGTCTGCGGCGGAGGTTTCGGAGTTGACGGACTGCTCGTTTTTGGGAGACGCTGCTTCCACAGGGACGATCTTTGTGGCACCTGCAGCAAAAAACCCAAATGCAATTCATCTGAAAGCCTCTAAAATAGTCTACAGGATAAACCACAATACAGTAATCCCTCGCTATTTCACGGTTCATCTTTCGCGGATTCGCCCCGAGTCTACAGAGAGGGGCGGCATACAAATCTAATAAATGAATGAATGAATGAATAAATAAATAAATAAATAAATATTTCATGGGTTTTTAAAGAACGTTTTTTGGTCATTTGAAGCCAGTTACCAAAGTCATCCCTTTTTGTAACTGGACATCAACTTGAACAATAGGTTGAGTGATATTTTTCTGCCTCACACTTCCCAGAGGCCGATTAGAGCCTACAAAGTTGGCCTTCTCCAAAGAAGGGTCCCGTTGGCCAAACAGTGCTGATTGGCAGGACTGTGGGACAGGGCCTTCTCTTTTTCCATCCCTGTCTCCTTCCCCCTTGTGTGTGTGTGTGAACTCTTGAACCATTTCCAATAACAGGTGAGCTATTGGAAATGGTTCGAGTTCACACACACACACACACACACACACACACACACACAAATGGCTGGGGGTTTTTTTCTCTGTTATTATTTGGGTGCTTTTTACCATATGCTTTAAATCAAGAGTCATTTCTCTCTCTTTCTCTCTCCCCCTCTTGCTCTCTCTCTCTTTTTCTCACTTTCTCGTTTTCTTTCTATCTCTCTTGCTTTCTTCCCCTTCTCTCTCTTGCTATATCTCTCCCCCCTTTCTCTCTCTCTCTCTCTTTCTCACTTACTTTCTCTCTCCCTCTCTGTCAGCGAGGAGGCTGCGAGAGCGCTTTCTCCGAGCGCTTCGGGAACGCCTGCCCTGCCTCTACTGCAGCCCCCTTGCTGAAAGTCCGGGACAAAAGCGCTCCCACGAAGGGGCTGCGAGAGGGGCGGGGCAGGCATTCCTGAAGCGCGTGGAGAAAACCCTCTCGCAGCCCCCTGGCTGGGAGCGCTTTCGTTCCGAGGAGAAGCCGCAGCCGCCACCGCCGCGGGAGAAGTCGCGCCCCAAGGCAGGAGGCGGGGGAGGAGGAGAGGGGGCGGATCAGGCGGGGGCAGGGCCAAGAGGCCAGGGGCGCGAGAGGGTCGTAGGCACCGTGGGGAGGCAGGGGCGGCCGCGGCTCCCTTTCCTCCTACTGTCGGCACCTCCCCGGCCCCGCATCCCCCCCTGCGGGCTGGCAGGGGGATGGGGAGCGCGCGTTATTGGAAAGGGGTGTGCGGGGGGGTATTTTGGGGCGCGCGCAGCTTACGGGGAATGCTAGTGCGGAGGTCAAAAACTATTTTTTTTCTTGTTTTCCTCCTGTAAATCTAGGTACATCTTATAGTCTAGTGCGTCATATAGTCCAAAACTATGGTACTTTATTGCTTAATGCCTGGCAGTTTGCACCTGGGCAAGATTAGACAAGGTTCATCATTATTCAAGGGGACGTTCAGACCTTATCCTCTTTCACCTATGTAATGATTCCAGACTAGGTCCCAGTTTCACTCCCCCACCAATTCAGCCAACATCTCCATATATAAACTAAGGCTCAAAGTGATCAACTCTTCAACTTTTTAATCTGAAAACTTAGACTGATCCCTAACTCTCCCCTACTAATAGCCCTACTCTGAACTTAGAAGCAAATCTAACCTAGATAGAAGGAAAAGACAATCTTGAGGGCATCTGGTAGTTACAAAATGGCAAGCCAAGGAACGATTAAACATTGCTTCTTCTCATCCATTCATTCACCAATTACACAGGTCTACCAAAAAATATTTGTTGTAATCATTGCAATTGACCTTGTACTTTTCTGAATCATTTTTTTTTTAATTTCAAAAATGTATATAGTTTTTCTGTAGTAGGTACAATTTCCACGGAGCAGCATACTTTTTATAAGGTATAGGAAATATACTGGTGACATTAAGAAAACAGTAATCTACATATCAGAAATAATATACAGTGATCCCTCGAGTTTCGCGATCTCGATCTTCGCGAAACGCTATATCGCGATTTTAAAAAAAATATTAATTAAAAAAAACACCACTTCCGCGTTTGGCTTCGGGAGTCAGCTGGGAAGCGGCGCGGCTGTTTTAAAAGGTCGCAGCTGGCCTGGGGGGCTTCCCAGCACCCCCCGAACCCCCAACCCGGGTTCGGGGGGGTGCTGGGAAGCCCCCCAGGCCGGCTGCGACCTTTTAAAACAGCCGCGCCGCTTCCCAGCTGAGTCCTGAAGCCAAACGCGGAAGTTCGCCTTTGGCGTTTGGCTTCAGGACTCAGCTGGGAAGCGGCGCGGCTGTTTTAAAAGGTCGCAGCCGGCCTGGGGGGCTTCCCAGCACCCCCCCGAACCCCCAACCTGGGTCTTCCCGGCCGCCCACGCAAAGGGGAAACCCCGGCTCCTCGCTGATGCCTGCCGCTCGCCCGCCCGCCAGCAAGAGGGGGAAGACCCAGGGAAGGTTCCTTCGGCCGCCCAGCAGCTGATCTGCTCGGCAGCGCAGCAGCAGCGAGGAGCCGAATCGGGGTTTCCCCTTTGCGTGGGCGGCGGGGAACGCAAACTCCACCATCTACACATGCGCGGCCATAGAAAAAAAGGGCGCACATGCGCAGATGGTGTTTTTACTTCCGCAACCCTACATCGCGAAAAATCGATTATCGCGAGGGGTCTTGGAACGGAACCCTCGCGATAATAGAGGGATCACTGTAATCATAAAAATGCTTCTATATCAGACACTTTATGTGATAGAGGAAAACTAAGCATATTTTTGGAATCAGCACATGGAACTCCATAAAAACATATATATTAATTTTGTTAATTTTTTGTGTTGACCAGTGTTATTATTATTATTATTTTTTGCTAGTTTCCCATCTTGTTATTATCACCTGAATTCTGAAATACCCCTTTGCTGAGTTTTAACTCAGCTCCAACAATTTAGCTTAGTTAATGAGCAACATTTTGCTTATTTTTTTGTGTGTTTAAAGAATAACACCGCTTTTGTGCGGCAGTAGATTAACCATCTTGAAATGTGAACAATATGGCTTCATATTTTAATTTCAACATGAGAGCTTATCTACAAAGGCCACAGGGGGGAAAAAAACAGAGCAAAGAGAAATGAGTAGCAAACAATTAAGGAGACAACATGAGAAAAACAGACAACCTAGGGGAAAAAAAGATAAAGCTAAAAGCTGACATTTAGAACCGAATAGAAAGCTGTTTGATAAACAATAATGAGTGCTTTTTCCCCTGTGTAGCTCATCTCTTTTTTTCCCCTTTATTGCCCATCAACTAGTTTTATTCATACCTATTTAGAGAAATAACATACATTAAGTGTTCAGTGTTTAAAAACGGAGCAGGGGGAAAATATGGAGAATGGTCCTTTCTTTTGTTAACACTTTTCCCTTTAAAGATATGAAAAGCACAGATTTTTTAAAACAATCTATCACATAGAAACATAGAAACATAGAAGTCTGACGGCAGAAAAAGACCTCATGGTCCATCTAGTCTGCCCTTATACTATTTTCTGTATTTGATCTTAGGATGGATCTATGTTTATCCCAGGCATGTTTAAATTCAGTTACTGTGGATTTATCCACCACGTCTGCTGGAAGTTTGTTCCAAGGATCTACTACTCTTTCAGTAAAATAATATTTTCTCATGTTGCTTTTGATCTTTCCCCCAACTAACTTCAGATTGTGTCCCCTTGTTCTTGTGTTCACTTTCCTATTAAAAACACTTCCCTCCTGGACCTTATTTAACCCTTTAATATATTTAAATGTTTCGATCATGTCCCCCCTTTTCCTCACAACTTACAACAGCATGTTTAAGGACCATTTGAAATTACAACAGCAACAGAAAAAGTGACTTATGACCAGGGATGGGCTGCTGCCCCCACGGAGGGGTGGTGGTGACCTAGTGGGGTAGTACATTTATACACTATTTATTGAATACTTAATAGTTTTTTAATTGTCCTTCCTTTTTTAGAACCTTAGTATGATCCATAATTACTTTTAAAATAGGAAATAATTAAATACAGTGGTACCTCAAGATACGAGCTGCTCTACATGCGAGCATTTCGAGATACGAGCTAGGAAGGAAGAGACATTTCTGTTCAAGTTGCGAGCTCAAATTCGGGATACGAGCGTCCACTAGGTGGCGCAAGAATCCTTGTTTTGGGTTATCTCTGAGGGGAAAACAAAGTCTAAAGCAATTTGTTCTCTTACTCTCCCCTTTCATAAGTTTCCTTGCTTCCTTCCTCTGTTCCTGTCCCTTCCTTCTTTCTTGCTTTCTTGCTTTCTTTCTTGCTCTTTTTCTTTCTCTCTTTTACCTTCCCTTCCTCTATTTCTTCTTTTCTTTCTCCTTCCCACCTTCTTCCCTCCCTCCCTTCACTCATTCCTCTCTTACTCTCCCCTTTCATAAGTTTCCTTGCTTCCTTCCTCTGTTCCTGTCCCTTCCCCCTTTCTTTCTTTCTTTCTTTCTTTCTTTTTCTTGCTCTTTTTCTTTCTCTCTTTTACCTTCCCTTCCTCTATTTCTTCTTTTCTTTCTCCTTCCCACCTTCTTCCCTCCCTCCCTCCCTTCACTCATTCCTCTCTTACTCTCCCCTTTCATAAGTTTCCTTGCTTCCTTCCTCTGTTCCTGTCCCTTCCTTCTTTCTTTCTTTCTTTCTTTCTTTTTCTTGCTCTTTTTCTTGCTCTCTTTTACCTTCCCTTCCTCTATTTCTTCTTTTCTTTCTCCTTCCCACCTTCTTCCCTCCCTCCCTCCCTTCACTCATTCCTCTCTTACTCTCCCCTTTCATAAGTTTCCTTGCTTCCTTCCTCTGTTCCTGTCCCTTCCCTCTTTCCTTCCTTCCTTCCCACCCTCTGTCCATTCATTCACCCATTCCTCTCTTGATCGCTTAAAGCCGGTCCCTGGTGCAAAAAGGGTTGGGGACCTCTGTCCTACAGGATTGGGTGGCAGAGAAGTTGAACATATGTAAATTTAAAAGTTTAAGAAAGTTTACAAGTTAAGTGAAAGAAACTTCATTATTCATTTATATGTACATGTACATTTCTTCATTAAAAACATGTCTTTTTGCATAATTTAGACTAACTTTGTGAGTTTTTTGAGGGCTGGAACCAATTAAAATTATTTACATTAATTCCTATGGGGAAAAGTCGTTCGAGATAAGAGCTGCTCGACTTAAGAGCGCAGGTCCGGAACGAATTAAACTCTTATAACGCTTTAATCATTTTAATGATTATCTACAACTGAACTTTTACAGCAATGAAAGAAAGTTGAGCTACTTGCCCAATCTGTTATCATACTGAACCTTGTGGGTTCATTACAAAACCTTATACTGTTACTGTGCTCCTCAACGAATAATGCTGTCTATCATTTGTCCTTTTTGTGGCTATTCAAATAATGTGAGTTAATCAACTGAAAAAAGAATCCAAGGACCTATTTGAAAATTTATCTTGGCTGGTAAGCCACTCTCACCCAGTCACATGACTTTTAAGCCACGCCTGATCACGTGATTGTCAAGCCACTCCCACCTGGTCACATAGTTAGCAAGCCACTCCTACCTGGTCACATGACCATCAAGCCACACCCACGCAATAAGCCACACCCACAGTATAGCAGTAAAATGTTTTGCAGCCCTTCACTGCTTATGACTGGGTTTCCCCCCCCCAACACTTATGATCACTGCAGCTTCCTCATGGTCTCATGATCAAAATTCAGATATGTGGCAACGGACATACATTTATGATGATTACAATGTCCCAAGATCTTCTGTCGAGGAAAAATCAACGAGGAAGCCCAATTCACTTTACCACCTTGCTTACTAATAACTGAAGTTATTCACTTAACAACTGTGGAAAGAAAGGTTGTACAATGGGGCAGAACCAGGGTGGTTCCACTTGGCTCGGACCAGTTTGCCCTTACCGGTAGCAACCCGCTGGTGATGTCACAATGAAGTTGTTAGGTGGATCTGGCTTTTCCGTTAACTTTGCTTAGCAGAAGGTAAGATATTCCTACAGGCGTCTGTAATATGGCAAATGATTTAGCTTTACTAGATAAGTGATCAAAGCAATGGCAACTGCAGTTAATGTTTCCAAATATAAAATGATGCACTTGGGGAAAAGGAATCCTCAATCTGAGTATTGTATTGGCAGTTCTGTGTTAGCAAAAACTTCAGAACAGAATGATTTTGGGGTAGTGATTTCTGACAGTCTCAAAATGAGTGAACAGTGCAGTCAGGTGGTAGGAAAAGCAAGTAGGATGCTTGGCTGCATAGTTAGAGGATCTTGCCTCCAGAAGTTGTGAATGCCCCAACACCAGTGTTCCCTCTAATTTTTTTTTTTTTGGGGGGGGGGGGCGGAAAAGTATAGTGTCTGAGTGGCAGTCCCTTCGGGACTGGGCGGCACATAAATAATAAATAAGCAAACAAACAAATAAAAATCCCACCCTGTTTTGCCTCAGAGAATTTCAAAATAAAATACTGTACTGTGTGTCTATAACAGTGAGCTCATAATAGGGCAACTCTATCAATATCAAAATGCCACTTAAATAGTTGAGCTAGTTTCAAACTAGATTTTGATTTTCTTTCTCTCTTCCTTACTCCCATTCTTTTTCTTTCTCTTTTCCTTCCTCTCTTTTTTCTATCTGTTTCTCTCTCTTCCTCTCTTCCTCTCTCTCTCCTTCCCTCTCACTCTTTCCCTCTCGGCTTCTGGGCAGGTTTGGAAAACTCTGAGTTGATGATGATTTTTAAGTGAGCGATTGCTCACTGCTCAGCTTAGAGGGAACTATGCCCAACACTGGAAGTTTTTAAGCAGATGCTGGATAACCATCTATCTGAAGTAGTGTAGGGTTTCCTGCCTAAGCAGAGGTTGGACTAGAAGACCTCCAAGGTCCCTTCCAACTTTGTTGTTGTTGTTGTTATAATTACTACTATTATAATTATAATTATAATTATAATTATAATTATAATTATAATTATAATTATTATTATGTCAATACAACACAGCAAACGAGATCACTATGCTGGATTTCGTATTTCATCACCAGTCGGGCGCTTCCCAAGCACCTAGGACTGCGTGATCTAGCAGCGAATTATGTTTGCCGATCCCAGTAAAGTGGCCTTTTGCAATTGACAGATGGAGATTTTGTCAATTCCGATGGTTTTCAAATGTCCGCTGAGATCCTTTGGTACTGCGCCCAGCGTGCCAAGTACCACAGGAACCATTTTCACTGGCTTATGCCAGAGTCGTTGCAGCTCGATTTTTAGATTTTCATATTTCACTAAATAGTATAAGGGCAGACTAGATGGACCATGAGGTCTTTTTCTGCTGTCAGTCTTCTATGTTTCTATTATTATTATTATTATTATTATTATTATTATTATTATTATTATTATTATTATTGTTGTTATTATTATTCCATCTCCATCATTCAAATCCGGAGTATTCCATGTACTGAAAACGATGTTATTTTGTGCAGTCAAAAAGGCAAAATGTCCACAACCCAGAAAGAAAGGATTTGCTCATACAGCATGAGATAACTTGGTCCTTCCATTCTGGCAAAGATTTAAAGGCCATTCTTAGATCAGGTCACCCATGTAATTCCGATGCTCTGCGCAATTAACCTAAATGCACATGAGCCCATTAGCGGAACTTAAGTTGATTCTTCTAAGAATTAAAGCTTATGTGGGTCAGAAAACCCTTTCGGGCCCTCAAACCCTTACTTTACCGCTCACAGTCGAGCTCAGCCATCTAGAATTCTGCATTATTTATAGGCAAATAAATTTACCGTCCATAATTTAATTTTTTTCCCTCCCCACTTTGCAAGTCTAATGAGCAGACGAGAAGCGAGCCCCTGTTTTTTCCATGATTTGGCACAATCTCCTAGCTCTTGGGTCAAAAGCTGTATATTTTACACTGAAATGCAACCATAGGGATGCAAGATTCTTTTTACATCCATAATTGCATAGTATGCGAAGGCCAAACTATATCATCTTTATGGAAAGATGGAAGAAATGGGTCATTTAGCGAGAGCCAGTATGGACTATTGGTTAAAGCATCAGGCTAGAAAAAGCTGGAAGGCTGTCAATTCGAATCCCACCTTAGCCATGAAAGCCATTGGGTGATTTTGGGCCAATTTCGCTCTCTCTCATCCCAACGTACCCTATCAGGTTGTTTTTGTGGCAAAAATAGGTTGGATATGTTTGGTGCCATGAGTTAATTTTAAAAACAATAAAGAAGGAAAGGAAAAGAAAGGAAGGGAAGGGGAAAGGAGGAGGAAGGGGAGGGGAGGGGGAGGGAGAAAGAGGGGAGGGGAAGGGAAAGGAAATGATATGGAAGAAGAGGAATCGATATATGACGAAGAATGGAAGGAATTTTATTGTTGGGTAGAAAAGAAGAAGCAGAAATAAAGCTGTATAAAGGGGTATTATGTTAAATACTTTCCTAAATATGCCCATGTTACACCAACACTCCGCAGTCTGCATTGGTTGCCAATCAGTTTCCGGTCACAATTCAAAGTGTTGGTTATGACCTATAAAGCCCTTCATGGCACCGGATCAGAATATCTCCGGGACCGCCTTCTGCCGCACGAATCCCAGCGACCAGTTAGGTCTCACAGAGTTGGCCTTCTCTGCGTCCCATCGATGAAACAATGTCGTTTGGCGGGACCCAGGGAAACAGCCTTCTCTGTGGCAGCCCCGACCCTTTGGAACCAACTCCCCCCAGATATCAGAGTTGCCCCCACCCTCCTTGCCTTTCGTAAGCTCCTAAAAACCCACCTCTGTCGTCAGGCATGGGGGAATTGAGACTTTCCCTCCACCTAGGCTTATAAAATTTATGCATGGTATGTCAGTATGTATGATTGGTTTCTTAAATTAGGGTTTTTAAATTAACTTAATATTACATTTGTTTACATTGTATTATTATTGTTGTTGTTAGCCGCCCCGAGTCTACGGAGAGGGGCGGCATACAAATCTGATTAATAAATATTTATTTATTTATTTATTTATTATTACTTGGATTTGTATGCCGCCCCTCTCCGAAGACTCGGGGCGGCTCACAACATGTAAAAAGACAAATCATAAGTAATCAACAATTTAAAATTTTAAAGATTTAAAAAACCCCACAAACTAACAGACTCACACACAAGCATACCATATATAAATTCAACGTGCCCAGGGGGGGGGATGTTTCAATTCCCCCATGCCTGACGGCAAAGGTGGGTTTTAAGAAGTTTGCGGAAGGCAGGAAGAGTAGGGGCAGTTCTAATCTCCGGGGGGAGTTGGTTCCAGAGGGCCGGTGCCGCCACAGAGAAGGCTCTTCCCCTGGGGCCCGCCAACCGACATTGCTTAGTTGACGGGACCCGGAGAAGGCCCACTCTGTGGGACCTAATTGGTCGCTGGGATTCGTGCGGCAGGAGGCGGTCTTGGAGATATTCTGGTCCAGTGCCATGAAGGGCTTTAAAGGTCATAACCAACACTTTGAATTGTGACCGGAAACTGATCGGCAGCCAGTGCTATAAGAGGGCTACTGTTGAAACTAAGTATAAGAATGTATCACACGTTTTTGCTGAATTTTTAAAATTAAGGGAGACTGGGATAGCACTATTTCGGCCTTGTTCTGGCTTCATTAGCTAGCCATACCCTTACTGGGATTTGATCCTGCAGCTTCTGCCTTGTTATGCAGAGAATTAACCTCTAGGCCACAGGATCTGATCCTTTCAGCTTTGTATCAGGGAAGGGCTGTATGATGTCGTCCCCGTCCCCGTCCCCGTCCCCCCCCCCGTCTGATCACCTTGGTATATTGAAGGAGCGTCACCGTTCCTAAGTATAAGAATATATGCACAAACCAAAAAAGGTTTACATAAAGCCGTTGGTACCGAGCATCGTAAAATAATATATAAGATATAAGAAATAGCTGTCAAAATACACAATAAAGGGTGTGTGTGTGTGTGTGTGTGTCTCTGTTACATGTTTCTATGTTTCTCTTTCCTCTTTCCTATTTGTTTTTTGTTTCTCTCCCTGTTTGTGTAAGATGTTTGTCAGTTTTTAGACAATGTACTGTTGTGATTCCGTCTGAGGCTCCTCAGGGAACGGCTGAACCTCTGCCGGCTCCCTGCTCAGAGGGGGAGGATGAGGAACAGGAGGAGGAGGAGGAGGCCCAGGCAGAAGGGGAGGAGGAATATCAGGCCGAGGGAGAGGGAGAACAGCCAGAGTCCCCCGGGGTGGAGCTCTCCCCAGCAAGCAGCCTGGA
Source organism: Erythrolamprus reginae (assembly GCF_031021105.1). Classification (NCBI taxonomy): domain Eukaryota; kingdom Metazoa; phylum Chordata; class Lepidosauria; order Squamata; family Dipsadidae; genus Erythrolamprus; species Erythrolamprus reginae. The sequence goes on from NC_091952.1 coordinate 248,168,037, forward strand.
GTCCTTAGATGAAAATGCTCAAGCCATCATCGATCACAGGCAGAGAAGAGCAGAACAACGAAGGGGACAAGTAGCCAGGTACTTCCAGTCCTAAATAGGTAACAGCTGGGTTTGGGTGTGGTTCTCCCCAGAAAGGCTGAAAAGGCAGACCCACCCTTCCTGTCTTGTGGAGTAGTATCTTTGGGAGTCCTGGGACCTGGCTGTGATCTTTGGCGTCTCTGATTCTGGCTTGTGGCCTTGAAGGCTGAAAACTTGGGGGAAAAGGCGTGGGGGCTTATTCTCTACAGTGGTGTGTGTGCCAGCAAGAAGTCTGCTGTATTGTCTGGCCGTCAGGACTTTGCTGTGAAGCCTCATAGCCTGCCTGTTGGGAAGAACAGGTTTTTCTCTGTGTTTGTTTTTCCAACTATAAAGTGCTTTTGCTTTTACCAGAGTGTCTGGCTGCTTTTTCCAGTTGGTGTTGAAGTCTGGGGGCACCCAGACAGAACATGTACAATATAAGATTATTGTAAAGAAGTATGAAGCAGATTCCAAAGATTATGTACTGTCTTTTTAAATTGTATATATTTTCAATAAAACTTTTAAAAAAAAGAAAGGAAAGGAAAGGGAAAGTAGACAGTGGGAGGGAAGGGAGATAGAGAGAAAAAAGGGAAGGAAGGAAGGAAGGAAGGAAGGAACCCCCTCCCAGTCTCCGAAATAGTCGTGGTTACCTGGAATTGCTTCGTGGGCGGTCAAAACCACACTTATAATAGGATTCTTAGCTCCTGAGTCCGCTTCTTTGGAGGAAAGACTTTTCTCCGTTCTTTGTACCCGCTGCCTCTTGGATGGTTTTTCTCGCTCGTCTTCCCTCCCGTCAAGGTCAACATCAGAATCATTACCTAAAAGGGCAAATATTAAAAAAGCAAAACAAATACAATGATGAGTAGTTTTCTTTCATGTTTACCATCTGCAGGATGGTGGCTTTGTTGAAAAAGAAAAGGCTCCCAAACAGAGGCAGGAGCCCATTCTCCTAAAAGGAGGTCCATCTAGCGCAGGGATGGGCAACTATGGAAAGTGTCCGACTTGGGTACCAGCCACACAGGCCATTGGCCCATCACCGCATCGGCCTCTCCTTGGGAGGGATCCATCAAAAAACATCATCAAAAAAGCACAACAAAGAATGTTCTTTCAGCGCCAACTCAGGAAGCTCAAACTGCCCAAGGAGCTACTGATACAACTCTACAGAGGAATCATTGAGTCTGTCATCTGCACCTCTATAACTGTCTGGTTGGGTGCTGCAACTCAACAGGACGGACACAGACTTCAGAGGAGAATCAGAACTGCAGAAAAAACAATTGCTGCCAACCTGCCTTCCATTGAGGACCTGCATACTGCACGAGTCAAAAAGAGGGCGGGGAAAATATTTACTGACCCCTCGCATCCTGGACACAAACTGTTTCAACTCCTATTGTCAAAACGTCGCTACAGAGCACTGCACACCAAGACAACTAGACATAAGAACAGTTTTTTCCCAAACACCATCACTCTGCTAAACAAATAATTCCCTCAATGCTGTCAAACATTTACTAAGTCTGCACTATTATTGCTAGTACTACTTTTTTCTCAGCATTCCTATCACCCATTTCCTCCAGTTATTACTGTATGACTGTAACTTGTTGCTTGTATCCTTAAGATTTTTATTAATATTGATTGTTTCCTGGTTGCTTATTTGATCCCTATTACAATCATTAAGTGTTGTACCTCATGATTCTTGACAAGTGTATCTTTTTATTTTATGTACACTTGAGAGCATGTGCACCAAAGACAAATTCCTTGTGTGTCCAATCACACGGCCAATAAAGTATTCTATTCTATTCTATTGAACACAAGAACAAGGGGACACAATCTGAAGTTAGTTGGGGGAAAGATCAAAAGCAACGTGAGAAAATATTATTTTACTGAAAGAGTAGTAGATCATTGGAACAAACTTCCAGCAGACGTGGTTGGTAAATCCACAGTAACTGAATTTAAACATGCCTGGGATAAACATATATCCATTGTAAGATAAAATACAGGAAATAGTATAAGGGCAGACTAGATGGACCATGAGGTATTTTTCTGCCGTCAGTCTTCTATGTTTCTATTCTATTCTATTCTATGCTATTCTATTCTATTCTATTACCAGCCGCAAGAGCTGCTGGCGGGCCACAACAGAACCTATCCTCAGATCAATAATATCCATTAATTTGTGGAAGGCATTCCTTGGCAACATACAATTGTTAAAGCAATTACTGTGTGAAGGATTTCACCACTTGTTCTTATCATTCCTTTGTTTTAATTCTTTTTTAATTAAATACTTCTAAGAATGTGACACAAATGAACCAAAATGGAGAGAGGTAGTTCAATCCTGCCATCAATGTATGCATAATTGGTTATTTGTACAAGGTAGAGAATTCTAGAGGTGCAATTCCCGTTTTATTTTTAATGCAGACCAGGTAAATGTGTAATTGTCGGGCCGATGTAAAGAAATTGGTTTAATTCGACATATGGGACAAATCTAATTTGGCAATGCAGCTCAGAGACGAAATGAATCAGCGAGTAGCAGTCTGCCGAGATTCGTGAAGGTGTTGACAACATGATAGGCAGTGCGCGCCTAATCAGCGTGTTTGAAAGATTTAAAAAAATTGTACAGATTAAGCACCAAACAAAAGGGACTTATTTTGTCTATTTGTCTTTTATTGAAATGACAAGAGGCAGACAAGGTCGCAAAATAGGGAGAAAACTCACGTAACAAATATTTCACTGAGCAACAGGAATTCTGGCCTGAATTTTGGTCATATGTAGAGGACTACATGTACATTTTTCCCCCCTGGGGAAGAAAACTCGTAAAATGGAGGGGGAGGTGTTGTGGTTAGCTCTGGCGCAGCTCCTGCCCCAAGGACTGTGGATGTGGGGGAGACATCCACATGCTGCAGGCCTGTTTTGCCCCCGGTGGAATCTGCTGATGAAGGCTCCTCTGAGCAAGAAGACATGAGTGACAGGGAGGAGGAGAGTGGGGCAGACAGCTCAGAAGGAGATCAATTATCTAGCTCCTCCTTGGATTCAGAACAAGAGTTAATGATACAGCCACGCATGTGGAGAGCGATGCATAGGCAACAACAACTGAGAGATTATTATCAAAGAAAATGAGGCCATCTGTGGTTGGGTGGGGCTGTGGTAATTAGTGAGGTTGCTATAAATAACAGCCTGTGGGTTTGGCCATTGTGGAGTATTATCTGATCGTTGTGTTTCATGACTGCTTTACTGACTTTGACCTTTTGTGTGCTGATTTTTCCCCGCTTTGAAACTAAACCAGAGCAAAGTGTGTTTCACTTTGTGGAAGAAGAAGGACTGTGAATTGCCTCACAGCTGCAAGCTAAGTATCACAGAACTGATAAGGGACTTGTACAAATTACCAGTTTGTTTGGAGATGAGTGCTCTTTGCTATACCAAAAGAGGACTTGGTTTAAGTGAATTTTCATTATAAAGAACATTGTTTTGAATTTTCAAACGTGTGTGTGTCTGAAATTTGTACCTGTGAATTTTTGGGAGGATTCTACCAGAGAGCCCGACAGAACAGTTACTTATTTACTTATTTACCTCCCGTATTTTTCAGAGTATAACATGTACTGGAGTATAAGACGCACCTTAGTTTTGGGGAGGAAAATAGGGAAAATAATCTGCATACCAGTATTCATCTGGCTAGCGTCTTTAGTCTGGTCAGCTTCAGCATATTATTTTATGCCCTGGTTAGGGCTTTAAAAAAATATATTTTGAGAGTTACAACGAAAGAGCTTGCAAGGCAGTAAGAGCTGGGAACATCATTAGCAAGATGAAAGAAACATTCGGAGCAAGTAGAGCGATGGAAAAAAACCTGCAAAGACTTAGGGCTTGGAAAGCATTCTTCTTTGCAGAGAGTAACAATGAAAGAGCTTGCAAGCTGGTAAGAGCTGGGAATATCATTAGTACCTAATTAGTGCTGGAAAGAAACATTCGGAGCAAGCTAGAGCAAGTTAGAGGATCTCAGGAGGTGGCTGGTTCCAGAGAGCCAGAGTCACCACCAAGAAGACTCTCCCCTGCGGATCCTTTTCGGTCGCTGGGAGCTATGCACTAGAAGACAATCCCAAAGATAGTCTGACCCTAAGCTATGTAGGGTTTTAAAGATAATAACCAACACCTTGAATTGCACCTGGTAGTGTGCAATGGTGTGCATATATTGCCACTTCCCTGAACATAAGCACTATTGCTTTAAGGAAAAAAAAACATCTCCTAACTTCCATCTCCCAAGCAAACTTTTCTGAGATAACCAGCTGTGACAGTTTTAAACGCCCATAATTTCTAGACAACATGGGCAGGAAAACCCCAATGCTTTTACACAGCATCAGGAAAGGTTGGACTCGAATAAATGTTTTGCAATAGCATTTCATTCTTCGCCTTGCAGCCGCCTGATTGAGATGAATAGTCTTCGCTTCTGCTCCCTTCTTGCAAAGGAACATTAAGCAATCAAGTTTGAACAGCTGGCACTTTGATTTGGCAAACTAATAAACTGACCTCATGTACCCAGATTTAGGTGATTTAAATCCAATGCAGCATGCACAGAGTAATTTGTTGCCGGGCTGCCTGTATATTCCGATGGCATTTGCAGGATGCCTGCATTTCTACCGATGATAAAAGGCAGCTGTCAAAGGCATGAATCACTGTGTTCATTTCGAAGCTGCACTGTTCATCAAGCCATCAAGGCTTTCTCTTTGGGGTTCCTAATTAGAGACTTGGCTGCTTGGTGTGCATTCTTAATTGGAGAAGGTCCCAGCGTGTTTAGGACATATATTGGTCTCTTTAATTGTCATGATCCCAACCTGATCTCCTTTGGTGCGTTGATAGATTTTTCTTTAAAGTGAAAAAAGAACGGCGCTGGCTTTTATAATGATCATCATCTCAATTTAAACATGGGAAAGTTCTTGGATCCGGTTTTTACAAACCCGAAGATTCTTTTAAAAGCACATTGAGTGACAGCTCAAAGAGATTTGGGTTTAAATGAATCATCTGCTTTGCCACACTTTTAAGGGAAATGACAATTACCGTATTTTTTGGAGTATAAGTGTTTTGGTTAGCTCTGGCCCAGCTCCTGCCCCAAGGACTGTGGATGTGGGGGAGAGATCCACATGCTGCAGGCTTGTTCCCCCCCCCCCAGTGGAATATGTTGATGAAGGCTCCTCTGACCAAGAAGACATGAGTGACAGGGAGGAGGAGAGTGTGGCAGACAGCTCAGAAGGAGATCAATTATCTAGCTCCTCCTTGGATTCAGAACAAGAGTTAATGACACAGCTACGCATGCGGAGAGCGATGCATAGGCAACAACAACTGAGAGATTATTATCAAAGAAAATGAGGCCACCTGTGTTTGGGTGGGGCTGTGGTCATTAGTGAGGCTGCTATAAATAGCAGCCTGTGGGTTTGGCCATTGTGGAGGATTATCTGATCGTTGTGTTTCGTTACTGCTTTACTGACTTTGACCTTTTTGTGTGCTGATTTTTCCCCACTTTGAAACTAAACCAGAGCAAAGTGTGTTTCACTTTGTGAAAGAAGAAGGACTGTGAATTACCTCACAGCTGCAAGCTAAGTATCTCAGAACTGATAAGGGACTTGTACAAATTACCAGTTTGGTTGGAGACGAGTGCTCTTTGCTATACCAAAAGAGGGCTTGGTTTAAGTGACTTTTCATTATAAAGAACATTGTTTTGAATTTTCAAACGTCTGTGTGTCTGCAATTTGTACCTGTGAATTTTTGGGGGGATTCTACCAGAGAGCCCGACAGAACAATAAGATGCACCTTTTTCCCCCTCTAAAAGAGGCTAAAAAATGGGTGCATCTTACACTCTGAATGTAGGTTTTGCTAAGCTTTTTTTTCAGCCCTAACAAGGTGCTTACGAGTGAAGCGATCTTTCGTGCTTTGCTAGCTAACCAATCTTCTTTTCGCCTGCTTTTTTTTGCAGTTGCTCCCTCCAACTCCAACTCAGTTTAAGAAGCACAGCTCTAGGAAGTGTTGTAGGAATGAGTGAGTGAGTGAGTGTGTGTGTGTGTGTGTGTGTGTGTATTTATTTATTTATTTATTTAGTCCAATACACAATACTCATTGAAGAGAATAGAAACATAGAAGTCTAACGGCAGAAAAAGACCTCATGGTCCATCTAGTCTGCCCTTATACTATTTTCTGTGTTTTATCTTAGGATGGATCTATGTTTATCCCAGGCATGTTTAAATTCAGCTCCTGTGGATTTATCTACCACGTCTGCTGGAAGTTTGTTCCAAGGATCTACTACTCTTTCAGTAAAATAATATTTTCTCATGTTGCTTTTGATCTTTCCCCCAACTAACCTCAGATTGTGTCCCCTTGTTCTTGTGTTCACTTTCCTATTAAAAATACTTCCCTCCTGGACCTTATTTAACCCTTTAATATATTTAAATGTTTCGATCATGTCCCCCCTTTTCCTTCTGTCCTCCAGACTATACAGATTGAGTTCATTAAGTCTTTCCTGATACGTTTTATGGTCTAAATACTAGATAAATGGTCAAAGCAATGGAAACTGCAGTTTAATGTTTCCAAATGTAAAATAATGCACTTGGGGAAAATGAATCCTCAATCTGAGTATTGTATTGGCAGTTCTGTGTTAGCAAAAACTTCAGAAGAGAAGGATTATGGGGTAGTGATTTCTGACAGTCTCAAAATGGATGTGCAATGTGGTTGGGCGGTAGAAAAAGCAAGTAGGATGCTTGGCTGCATAGCTAGAGGTATAACAAGCAGGAAGAGGGAGATTATGATCCCGCTATATAGAGCACTGGTGAGACAACATTTGGAATACTGTGTTCAGTTCTGGAGACCTCACCTACAAAAAGATATTGACAAAATTGAACGGGTCCAAAGACGGGCTACAAGAATGGTGGAAGGTCGTAAGCATAAAACGTATCAGGAAAGACTTAATGAACTCAATCTGTATAGTCTGGAGGACAGAAGGAAAAGAGGGGACATGATCGAAACATTTAAATATGTCAAAGGGTTAAATAAGGTCCAGGAGGGAAGTGTTTTTAATAGGAAAGTGAACACAAGAACAAGGGGACACAATCTGAAGTTAGTTGGGGGAAAGATCAAAAGCAACATGAGAAAATATTATTTTACTGAAAGAGTAGTAGATCCTTGGAACAAACTTCCAGCAGACGTGGTTGGTAAATCCACAGTAACTGAATTTAAACATGCCTGGGATAAACATATATCTTTCCTAAGATAAAATACAAAAATTAGTATAAGGGCAGACTAGATGGATCCTGAGGTCTTTTTCTGCCGTCAGTCTTCTATGTTTCTAAAGAAAAGGATAGAAGAAAAGATATAAAAATAGAGAAGATATAAGAAAGAAGAAAAGATATATGGGATAAAGGAGAGACAATTGGACAGGGGACAGAAGGCACGCTGGTGCACTTATGCACGCCCCTTACTGAACTCTTAGGAACCTGGAAAGGTGAATCGTGGATAGTCTAATTGAAAAATGTTGTAGGTTTGGGGTTGACACTACTGAGTCCGGTAATGAGTTCTACGCTTCGACAATTCGATTGCTAAAGTCACATTTTTTACAGTCTAGTTTGGAGCGGTTAATATTAAGTTTGAATCTGTTGCGTGCTCTTGTGTTGTTGCGGTTGAAACTGAAGTAGTCATTGATAGGCAGAACGTTGCAGCATATGATCTTGTGGGCAATACTTAGATCATGTTGTAGGCGTTGTTGTTCTAAGCTTTCTAGACCCAGGATTGATAGTCTGCTTTCGTAGGGTATTCTGTTTCGAGTGGAGGAGTGAAGGGCTCTTCTGGTGAAGTATCTTTGGACATTTTCGAGGGTGTTGATGTCCGAGATGTGGTATGGGTTCCAGACAGATGAACTGTATTCAAGGATGGGTCTGGCAAAAGTTTTGTAGGCTCTGGTGAGTAGCGTGAGATTGCCAGAGCAGAAGCTGCGTAGGATCAGGTTAACAACTCTAGAAGCCTTTTTGGCGATATTGTTGCAGTGGGCTTTGGCACTTAGATCATTCGATATTAGTATTCCAAGGTCTTTTACTGAATGGGGATTGGCTGTGAGATTTTGTTTATTCAGTTTATATATGAGGTTCGGATTCTTTTTGCCGATGTGGAGGGTAGAGCATTTGTTGGTTGATATTTGAAGTTGCCAGGTGTTAGACCAATCTGAGACAAAGTCGAGGTCTTTTTTGAGAGTAGATGTGTTGTCCGTGGTGTTGAAAAGTTTTACATAGTCGGCGAAAATAACACAGTTGCTTGTGATATGATTGCAGAGGTCGTTGATGCAGAGAATGTATACATGGTTTTTAGTGTTTTTATGTATTTCATATTATTCACTGTTTTTATTACTGCCACTGAAGCTGACTTGTAGATCTGAAGGTCAGCGGTTCAAATCTCATCACCGGCTCAAGGTTGACTCAGCCTTCCATCCTTCCGAGGTGGGTCAAATGAGGACCCGGATTGTGGGGGCAATAGGCTGGCTCTGTTAAAAAGTGCTATTGCTAACATGTTGTAAGCTGCCCTGAATCTAAGGAGAAGGGCGGCATAAAAATGGAATGAATGAATGAATGAATGAATGAATGAATGAAGGAAGGAAGGAAGGAAGGAAGGAAGGAAGGAAGGAAGGAAGGAAGGAAGGAAGGAAGGAAGAACTGTGATTATTGTTAGCCACCCAGAGCCCTGTTGGAATAGGACGGCATATAAATATCACTAATAAATAATAAATAAAATAAAAAACACAAAAGTTATAAATGGCTGTTAGTGGAGCTCCTGCTGTTACAGCTGTTGAGCAACTCCCCGCGACCATCCTTGGAGGGAACTATAGGGCGGCAGGAGAGATGTTTCTTGTTGAGTTAGTGTGCAAAATCAATGCACTCGGTAACTCATCCCACTGATGAGAAAACAATACATGTTGTCTTCCCTAATTATCTGTTTTTTACGGGAGACAAATAGATTATTAGCTATTTGAGATGTTTCTAAGCTGGATTCTTGACACTCTGCTAAATTATTGCCTTTGTGCTATGTCGGTTTCAGAGGGAAAGTGTAAGCCAGTGATGGTGAACCATTTTTGGTTTACATGCCAAAAGAATGTGTGGGTGTCCTAACCCTAACCCCCACACGCATGCACAACCCCCACGCGCTGACCCCTGCGCATGCTGGGGAATTATTATTTTATTATTATTATTTATTAGATTTGTATGCCGCCCCTCTCCGTAGACTCGGGGCGGCTCACAACAATAACAAACACAATGTAAAAACAAATCTAATAATTTAAAAAACACTAAAAACCCCATTATTAAAAGCAAGCATACACACAAACATACCATGTATAAACTGTATAGGCCCGGGAGAGATGTCTCAGTTCCCTCATGCCTGACGGCAGAGATGGGTCTTAAGAACTTTACGAAAGGCAAGGAGGGTGGGGGCAGTTCTGAACTCCGGGGGGAGCTGGTTCCAGAGGGTCGGGGCCGCCAGAGAGAAGGCTCTTCTCCTGGGTCCCGCCAAACAACATTGTTTAGTCGACGGGACACGGAGAAGGCCAACACTGTGGGACCTAACTGGTCACTGGGATTTGTGTGCCAGAAGGCGGTCCCGGAGATATTCTGGTCCGATGCCATGAAGGGCTTTATAGGTCATAACCAACACTTTGAATTGTGACCGGAAACTGATCGGCAACCAATGCAGACTGCGGAGTGTTGGTGTAACATGGGCATACCTAGGGAAGCCCATGATTGCTCTCGCAGCTGCATTCTGCACGATCTGAAGTTTCCGAACACTTTTCAAAGGTAGCCCCATGTAGAGAGCTTTACAGTAGTCGAACCTCGAGGTAATGAGGGCATGAGTGACTGTGAACAGTGAGTCCTGGTCCAGATAGGGCCGCAACTGGTGCACCAGGTGAATCTGGGCAAACGCCCCCCTCGCCACAGCTGAAAGATGGTTCTCTAATGTGAGCTGTGGATCGAGGAGGACGCCCAAGTTGCGGACCCTCTCTGAGGGGGTCAATGATTCCCCCCCCCCCAGGGTTATGGATGGACAGATGGAATTGTCCCTGGGAGGCAGAACCCACAGCCACTCCGTCTTATCCGGGTTGAGTTTGAGTCTGTTGACACCCATCCAGACCCCAACAGCCTCCAGGCATCGGCACATCACTTGCTTCGTTGACTGGGAATTGAAGTCACAAATCTTAAGTTTAAGGTCCCCTGTACTGTATGTACTCGCCTCACCCAGACATTCTTATATCAGATCCATTCTACATGTTATTTTTATTTAGTTTATTTTATTTATTTATTTTATCCAATATGGAAATATACAGTATGTCTCATATGGAAATATATTTCCCATTCAGACTTGCATTAGTCCTGCTGAAACATTGACAAAAAGGAACCCCGGAGCAAACTCAAGTCCCAAGCTCCAGTTTTAAATATTCACCTTAAGAGTCAACGCAACACCAAAAGTTCGCATTTAACATTCCAAATTAATTTGGAGTAGGGAAGAGCAAATCCCTCAGGCTCTGGCTGTAATTGGATTGCCAACTTTAGGCATCATTTGCAACTATTAGAGGAAAAAAATTAAAGCATTGTGTTTTGGAAAGAGATTTAAATTGCTTGGCCACACTGTAAGTACATCCCATCTTCTCAATGTTGCTAGGAAATGATAGGTTGGGCATGAGGGTTTCTGTTAGGTGTTAAGGAGTGAGCTGTGCTACCCCTGCACAGAGGAAAACGAGGAGGTAGTAGATATCCAGCTAATACTCCCAGAGATATAAGTAGTACAGTGTTCCCTCGATTTTTGCGGGTTCGAACTTCGCGAATAGCCTATACCACGGTTTTTCAAAAAATATTAATTAAAAAATACTTTGCGTTTTTTTCCCTATACCATGGTTTTTCCCACCCAATGACATCATATGTCATTGCCAAACTAATAATTTTTGCAAATAAATAACAAAAAAAATATTTATTGTTAATAAATAATTATGTTTATAAATATCAGGATCAGTAAGTGTCTTATTCAATGGTGAGTACCAGTAATAATGGTGAGTAAATGGTTGTTAAGGGAATGGGAAATGGTAATCTAGGGATTTAAAGTGTTAAGGGATGGCTTGTGATACTGTTCATAGCCAAAAATGGTGTATTTACTTCCGCATCTCTACTTCGTGAAAATTCGACTTTCGCAGGTGGTCTCGGAACGCATCCCCCGCGGAAATCGAGGGAACACTGTATTTCAAATCACCAGACCACATACATTAAGTACACACAACAATAACCAACACCCTGAATTGCATTCAAAGATTGATCGGAAGCCAGTGCAGCTCATAGAGTGATGGTGTAAATGATGGTCTAAATATGCCCATGACTGCTCACGCGGCTGCATTCTGGATAAGCTGAATGAATTCGCCAAACGTTATTCAAGGGTAGCCCCCAAACACATAGAAACATAGAAGATTGACGGCAGAAAAAGACCTCATGGTCCATCTAGTCTGCCCTTATACTATTTCCTGTATTTTAGCTTAGGATGGATCTGTTTATCTCAGGCATGTTTAAATTCAGTTATTGTGGATTTACCAACGTCTGCTGGAGGTTTGTTCCAAGCAACTACTACTCTTTCAGTAAAATAACATTTTCTCAGGTTGCTTCTGATCTTTCCCCCAACTAACCTCAGATTGTGTCCCCTTGTTCTTGTGTTCACTTTCCTATTAAAAACACTTCCCTCCTGAACCTTAATTAACCCTTTAACATGTTTAAATGTTTCGATCATGTCCCCCCTTTTCCTTCTGTCCTCCAGACTATACAGATTGAGTTCATGAAGTCTTTCCTGACACGTTTTATGCTTAAGACCTTCCGCAGCAAGGTATGAGAGAAGAGGCGCTCCCGTAAATAGTCTGGGTCTGAGCCATTTAGGGCTTTAAAGGTATAACCAACACCTTGAATTGCATTCGGAGACCGACTGGCAACCAATGCAGCTTGCGTAAAGATGGAGTAATAATGGGTATAATGATGGAGTAATGGGTGTAACTTAGCACACCCATTGTTGCACATGCTGCTGCATTTTGCACCAGCTGAAGTCTCCGAAAGCTCTTTCAAGGTTAGCCCCACGGAGACCAATTGGTAGCTGTTCTGTCGGGCTCTCTGGTAGACTCCTCCCAAAAATTCACAGGTACAAATTTCAGACACACACACGTTTGAAAATTCAAAACAATGTTCTTTATAATGAAAATTCACTTAAACCAAGCCCTCTTTTGGTATAGCAAAGAGCACTCGTCTCCAAACAAACTGGTAATTTGTACAAGTCCCTTATCAGTTCTGTGATACTTAGCTTGCAGCTGTGAGGCAATTCACAGTCCTTCTTTCACAAAGTGAAACACACTTTGCTCTGGTTTAGTTTCAAAGCAGGGAAAAATCAGCACACTAAAGGTCTAAGTCAGTAAAGCAGTCATGAAACACAAGGATCAGATAATCCTCCACAATGGCCAAACCCACAGGCTGCTCTTTATAGCAGCCTCACTAATTACCACAGCCCCACCCAACCACAGGTGGCCTCATTTTCTTTGATAATAATCTCTCCGTTGTTGCTGCCTATGCATTGCTCTCCACACGCGTGGCTGTATCATTAACTCTTGTTCTGAATCCAAGGAGGAGCTAGAGAATTGATCTCCTTCTGAGCTGTCTGCCCCACTCTCCTCCTCCCTGTCACTCATGTCTTCTTGGTCAGAGGAGCCTTCATCATCAGATTTCACCGGGGGCAAAACAGGCCTGCAGCATGTGGATGTCTCCCCCACATCCACAGTCCTTGGGGCAGGAGCTGGGCCAGAGCTAACCACAACGGTAGCCAATGCAGCTCGCGTGGTATATATCGGCAAATTCCCTTAACAAATAAATAAACCCCCAAAATAGCAGCTTGCTACATGTCTACTTTTCACCCGCCTTTCAATCATGCACCGTAACACACATGTGCTCACCTGAATCCCCTTCTTCTTCCAAGTCTTCGCTCTTAACGATGATACAGATGTGCTTTCGTAGCTGTCGGGAATTAGAGAACTTTCGGTTGCACTTCCGGCATTCCAGGTTGTCTGCGGGAACGTCCGCCAGTTCTCCCCCTGGTTCAGGTCCCAGTTGAACACCTTCGCTTGGAGCAGAGGTCGCGTTTTCGGCCGGCTCTTCTTCTTGGTAACATTTCTTGGTTGATCCTTTGGGTCTTCCTCGCTTCCTCTTCACTACAAGAAGTTCTGTTGGAGTAAGTAAGCAACAGGGGAAGAAGTTAACCACTTTAGAGAGTCACTCTGGGCTTTAATGAGTATTTATTGAATAAACTCATAGCAAAGATTCCGTTCCAGGAAATTCTCACCCCAAATGATGTTATACGGCCAAGTGTCTTCGGATTATATTTATTAGAGAGCGGTCCATTAAATTACGAAGCAAGCCAACCAATTTCCCAACTTAACTCAAAAAACTCATTATACATTCTAAGACATTTGTTGTATTAGTGACAATCTCCCCTTGCCTATGTAGTTTTATGTATGGTATGTTTGTGTGTATGCTTTTTAAATAATGGGGTTTTTTAGGCTTTTAATGTTAAATTGTTATTTAGACTTTCAATATTAGATTTATTAGTGTATATTGTTTTATCACTGTTGTGAGCCACCCTGAGTCTTTGGAGAGGGGCAGCATACAAATCTAATAAATAATAATAATAATAATAATAATAATAATAATAATAATAATAAAATAAAATAAAAAGTCACAGTAAAATCTAAACAATGAATCAGCATTAGTGTTTAGCAATTATCACTTTAAGGCAGTGTTTCTCAATTATTTTCTGTTACGCCGGCACACAAGCCATTGCCCTAGCTCAGCTCCAACGTGCATGTGTGTGCCGGCCAGTTGATTTTTGGCTCACACGGAGGTTCTGGGAGGGTATTTGTGGCTTAGAGGGCCTCTGGGGGATGGCGGAGAGCATTTTTGCCATCTCCAGGCTCCATGGAAGCCTCTAGAGCTGTGGTTCTCAATCTGGGGGTCGGGACCCCTTTGGGGATCGAATGACCATTTCCCAGGGGTCGCCTAAGATCATTAGAAAAGACAAATCTCCAATGGTGTTAGGAACTAAAGCTTCTGTTCTGGCGCCTTGGAATATATTTTTACAATCTGACCAATCAGGTGTTTACAGTAGGTGTGTCCAGCCGCCCCGAGTCTTCGGAGAGGGGCAGCATATGAATCTAATAAAACTTAAACTTCCTGCCCATCAGCGTAAAGCTCTGTTAAGAGAATTGGTGCTAGACTTATGGCTGGGGTTCACCACAACATGAGGAACCGTAATAAGGGGTCGCGGCATTAGAAAGGTTGAGAACCACTGCTCTAGAGCCGGCGGAGGGCAAAAAACGTTCCTACAGGGCCCACTAGAATTTGGGAAATGGGCCATTCCAGAGGGAGGGGGAGGCCGTTTTCACCCTCCCCAGACATTGAATTATGGGTATGGGCACTCGCACATGCACACTATCGTCACCCATGGGGAAAAAGGTTTGCCATCCCTGGCCTAAGCAAAGGGTCTCCAAACTTGGCAACTTTTAAGACTTGTGGACTTCAACTTCCAGAATTCCCCAGCCAGCTGGGAGTTGAAGTCCACAAGTTGCCAAGTTTGGAGACCCCCTGGCCTAAGCCATAGTTGGACCTTTTCATAAGCATGCTGTGTTCGCCTATCATGCCTTTTAATTACTTTTATCGGAAATGGCCTATAAATTGCCTTTTGGCCATTACGATCTCCAGAAAGACATTGTTTTATTACACTGGGTGATTTTCCTCCAACTTGCAGTAAAAGAATACTTAGGTTAGTCTGAAAACTTAAAAACTTTTGTTTTAATTTGGAAAGAAGCAGTAAAAAAATTGATTAGAATGTTAATTTTCTGGCCCTTTAAATGGATTAAGGAGCCAGAATGACAGGAAACAAGATTTTGAAAAAGTTGTAAGTATTTCCTATTGTTGTTGCTTTCAAAAAATTTACTGAAATATGTGAGGATCTGAGCTTAAGAGTCAGAAATCTCTTCCTGGGAAATGGTTTAGTTTGAGAAGAAAACATAAGAACAGACCTTGAGGGCCGGTTACTAGAGGCAACCAGAAATAATTAAAGATTATAATTAAAAGAGAACTACCACTAATACGGAATGGAGAAAGAAAATAAATTAACTCTAGAAGAATTTAAGGATATTTAGCAACAATGTACTCAGAAGTTACTTTTTAGACCGATGCAATAAAAATTGATTAAAAGAAGAGATAGAAGGGGGCACAGCTGAATATCAAGGTGTTTTTGATATACAGTGGTACCTCATCTTACGAACGCCTCTTCTAACAAACTTTTCAAGATACGAACCCGGTGTTTAAGATTTTTTTGCCTCTTCTTCCGAACTATTTTCACCTTACGAACCCAAGCAGCTGCTGCTGGGATGAAGGGGTTTCTTTTTTTCCCCTTTTTTGAAGAAAGAAAAGGGAGGGGCTGCTTGGAGTAGGAAACATTTTGGCAGAGAACAAGGTGCTTGCAAAGGAACTGAAAGGGTGTCTTTTTAAGAAAGAAAAGGGAGGGGCAGCTTGGGGGAGGAAAGATTTGCAGAGAACCAGGTGCTTGCAAAGGCACTGAAAGGGTGTCTTTTGAAGAAAGAAAAGGGGGGGCATCCCCCTTGCCTTTCTTCCTTCCCACTCACCCTTTAGCCTAGCCTTGCTTCTTCAACCCGCCCCCTTTAGCTGCTCCCCCCTGCCCTCTGTTCGCCTCCCTTCTAAAGTTCGGGATTTTCCTGAAGGATTTGCACGCATTATAGAAACATAGAAGACTGACGGCAGAAAAAGACCTCATGGTCCATCTAGTCTGCCCTTATACTATTTCCTGTATTTTTATCTTAGGATGGATATATGTTTATCCCAGGCATGTTTAAATTCGGTTACTGTGGATTTACCAACCACGTCTGCTGGAAGTTTGTTCCAAGGATCTACTACTCTTTCAGTAAAATAATATTTTCTCATGTTGCCTTTGATCTTTCCCCCAACTAACTTCAGATTGTGTCCCCTTGTTCTTGTGTTCACTTTCCTATTAAAAACACTTCCCTCCTGAACCCTATTTAACCCTTTAACATATTTAAATGTTTCGATCATGTCCCCCCTTTTCCTTCTGTCTTCCAGACTATACAGATTGAGTTCATTAAGTCTTTCCATTATTTGCTTTTACAGATTCCTATGGGAAACATTGTTTCATCTTACAAACTTTTCACCTTACGAACCTCCTCCTGGAACCAATTAAGTTCGTATGATGAGGTACCACTTTATATTTAATTAAAACTAACAGGATACGTGCATATTGACAAAGCACAACAAATAAAACTGGCTGAGATATCCATAGTCAAAAAGGATATGCAAATAATAAACCAGAATAATGACTTGGCTATGTGGATTTTAACTCAGAAATATAATTTGGATAATTTCCTTACTTTGGATTTACGAAAAGATGTGTGCAACCTATGAAGGAATTCAGGAGAAAAGAAAAAAAGAAACCAGCTTTTAGGATATTACCGAAAAGGAATGATTAAAACCCTTAAAACAAAAATTAAGGTTTACAAAATGGGCCGATTCGATCAAGGTTAAATTGTATGTGAGTCTCTCTTTTTTGTAGCAGTTTTAATGGGATTTCTTTAAGTGAATGAGACTTTATTTATAGATATAGGAAAAATGAGTTTTGTCATCAGAGAAAATGATAAGCTATGATATTATAACTGAGGGGAGATGAAAAGAAGATGATCAGAAATTAATTCGTGGTGTATTATTTGAAGGGATTAAAGATTAATATTTTCAATTTGTTCTTTGGAGTGGCTCTTAATGGAATTTTTCTCTATTAACTTTGACAGCTGAAATTTTAAAGATTTGTTTATAGATATGACATGGGAGGAAGGAGTGTGTGTATGCGTATGTATGTATGTATGTATGTATGTATGTATGTATGTGTTATATATTATACGTGTATGTGTGTGTGTGTGTGTGTGTGTGTGTGTGTTTGTGTGTGTAAGATATTTTTGCTGTTAATGAAAAGGAACGGAGACTGGTATAGATCTATTTCGAGCTTATTTACTCTCGTCAGCCAGCCATACCCTTACTGGGATTTGAACCCGTAGCCTCTGCCTTGTGAGAGTATGAACCTGCAGCCTCTGGCCAGTAAGGGTATGGCTTGGTGACGCGAGCAAATAAGGTCGAAGTAGATCTATAGTAGCCTCCCTTCCTTTTCATTATCAGCAAAAATATGTTATACTCATAGATTATAGTTGTCGGCTATAAAAAGTTTATCTGCCTTGGAATATAATAAAAATATGATAAGGTGTAGAAGAAAAGAAAAGAATTGTGAAATTGATTTACGGTACTTGTTTAAACCAGTGTTTCCCAACCTTTTTTGAGCCGCGGCACATTATTCATATTTTCAAAATCCTGGGGAACACTGAACGGGGGGTGGGGAGGTGGCTAAAGAAAAGTTTTGACAAAAAAAAAATCTTCCTCTATTTCGCTCTATTTCTCCCTCACTTTCTCTCTCTTCCTTCCTTCCCTTCTTTCTCTCTCTCCATCCCTCTTTCTTCCTCTCTTTTTTGCTCTTTCTCTCTCCCTCCTTCCCTCCCTATATGTCTTTCTCTCTCCCTTGCTCTCTCTGCCTCTCTTGCTATCTCTCTTTCATTCTCTCTCTCTCTTTCTCTCTCTTTCTCTCTCTTTCTCTCTCTCTTTCTCTCTCTCTGTCTCTCTTTCTCCGTCTCTCTTTCTCTCTCTCTTGCTAGCTCTCTTTCTTTCTCTCTCTTTCTCTTTCTCTGTCTCCCTCTCTCTCTCTGCCTCTCTTGCTATGTCTCTCTTGCTCTCTCTCTCTCTCTCTCTGTGCCTCTCTTGCTCTCTCTCTCTTTCTCTCTCTTCCTTTCTTCTCTGCGGAGGCCGGCGAAGGTTTTTCTTATTTTAAACGTTCCGGGTGGCAGGGGGATGCGGAGCCCGCACGCACACACCCCCGACGTTCCAAATCCTGCCTCAGCTGTGAGAAGAAAAAAGCGCTCGGTGAAGGGACTGCATGCAAGAGGGGCCGGGCGGGCGTTAGCAGCCCGATGAGGAGGACGAGAAGCCGCTGCAGCCACCCCCAATCCCCCCCCTTCCCTGGGTACCTTCCAAAGGCCCCTGGAAAAAGGCAGGAGGTAGCAACGAGGCGCGAGGACAAGCAGGCAGCTTGGCGGAGGGGAAGCGCTGACGGGCTCTCCTCCTTCCCCACCCCCGCGCTTCTCTCCCGCCCTGGCTTTTGCTTCGCCCGCAGATTTCCCCGCAGTTCAAAAGGAGGCAAGAGGTGGCCTGGATGAAATTGCGGGGAAATCATGGGGCGAAGTGAAAGCCAGGACGGACTTGCAAAGGCGGGCTCAGGCTGCATGAGGAGAAAGAGGCGGAGGGAAAGAAGGCGACGGCAGCAGGACCTGCAGCTCGGTGGGCGTCTCCTCGTGGGATAGAATCCTCTCTTTCTCATGCTGCTCCCACCATGGCTGCGCGCGGTCCCGGTGCCCCTGGCTGAAGGTCGTCCTGTGGCTGGTCTTGGGCTTTACGGTTGCTTCCTGGTTCCCTCTCCTCCCTCCGCCTGTGTCTATTGCCAGCGCCTCATTCATCGGAGCTGCCACTTCCTTCCAGGCAGCCCAGCCATGCTGCCGTAGAAAGTGCAGAGGTTATTGCCGCCACCTCTGCCTCCACTCAGGAAGCCATCGTGGTTGAGCTGAGCGAGAGGAAAAGGCGCGGTGACCACGGTGGCTCCCTGAGTGGAGGCAGAAGCGGTGGCAATAACCTCTGTGCTTTCTACGGCAGCGTGGCTGAGCTGGATGGAGGGAAGCGGCAGCTCCCACTCGAGGAACCCACGGCAACGGGCGACGGCTTGGTGGGAGGCGACGGCGGGAGACACAGGCGGTGGGAGGAGAGGGAACCAGGAAGCGACTGTGAAGCCCAAGACCATCCACAGGACAACACTCAGGCAGGGGCGCCGGCAGCGCCCCGCCCAGCTGGAACTTCTCGCGGCACACCTGGCCATGTCTCGCGGCACACTACTGTGCTGCGGCACACCGGTTGGGAAACGCTGGTTTAAACCATTGGAAACGTTTACACTTATTGCATTCTTGCAAAATCACCGTCGCCTTTATCAAGCTTTTTAAAAGAAAAATTCAGCTAGGAGCTGCATATTCTCCCACCCTCCTTTCTTAGGTTTCAGCCACAGTTCAGCCATTTAAATCTGAAACTTGATCAGGGAACAAAGAACGGAAAATAAATGCTTTCCTCTATATTTCAATCCAAGGTTATAAGAAAAATTCAATAGAAATAAACTCCAGATATTTTGCCAATTCAAAAAACACAGAAACACAGTGTGTGAGTGTAAAAACTCTCTGCATATATACACACACCTCAAGCACCTGTTGTGCTGCCATTGGAAGGGACAAGTTATCTGGAACAAAATACATCAAAAAAAGAAAAAAGAAAATACAGTACGTTATTCTTGATGAAGAGGGAATATCTGTCTATCTGTCTGTCTGTCTAATCTATCCATCTCCCTCTTGCCCCTTTTCTTCCTTTTGCACTATATTTTCTTATTTATGTTTTTCTTGGCTTGTATTGGTTTTTTATCCATCCATCCATCTCTGTCTGTCCATCCATGAATCCATCCGGGGCAGCATACAAATCTAATAAATTATTATTATTATTATTATTATTATTATTATTATTATTATTATTATTATTATTATTTGTTCTGTCGGGCTCTCTGGTAGACTTCTCCCAAAAATTCACAGGTACAAATTTCAGACACACACACGTTTGAAAATTCAAAACAATGTTCTTTATAATGAAAATTCACTTAAACTAAGCCCTCTTTTGGTATAGCAAAGAGCACTCGTCTCCAAACAAACTGGTAATTTGTACAAGTCCCTTATCAGTTCTGTGATACTTAGCTTGCAGCTGTGAGGCAATTCACAGTCCTTCTTCTTTCACAAAGTGAAACACACTTTGCTCTGGTTTAGTTTCAAAGCAGGGAAAAATCAGCCCACAAAAGGTCAAAGTCAGCGAAGCAGTCACGAAACACAAGGATCAGATAATCCTGCACAATGGCCAAACCCACAGGCTGCTATTTATAGCAGCCTCACTAATTACCACAGCCCCACCCAACCACAGGTGGCCTCATTTTCTTTGATAATAATCTCTCAGTTGTTGCTGCCTATGCATCGCTCTCCGCATGCGTGGCTGTATCATTAACTCTTGTTCTGAATCCAAGGAGGAGCTAGATAATTGATCTCCTTCTGAGCTGTCTGCCCCACTCTCCTCCTCCCTGTCACTCATGTCTTCTTGGTCAGAGGAGCCTTCATCAGCAGATTCCACCGGGGGCAAAACAGGCCTGCAGCATGTGGATGTCTCCCCCACATCCACAGTCCTTGGGGCAGGAGCTGGGCCAGAGCTAACCACAACAATTATTATTATTATTATTATTATTATTATTATTATTATTATTATTATTATTATTAACCCATCCATCCATCACCTCTTGCCCCTTTTCTCCTTTTTCCACTGTATTTTCTTGTTTATGTTTTTTCTTGGTTTGTATTGGTTTTTTATCCTTGTAATTTCAAAACTTCAATAAAGTTTGTTTGTTTTTTTCAAAAGGAAAAGACATGCTTCAGCCTTTCTGTTTTTCAGTCCCAATCTGTCTTCCCTGGTTAGAAGAGAGCTACAATCTTCCCTTGATTATCAGTTTAGCTAAGAACCCCCTCGTTTAAAAATAAAATAAAATAGTATTACTGTATGTTCATGATTAGGTTTAAAAGAAAAATCATCATCCAGAATTGGTCTGCCTGCTAGGGAAACTGACTCACTCTACAGTGACTCTTCTCCCCCCCCAAAAAAATGAGAAAAACATCCTGTTCTGGACAATTCATAGAAATGACTTTTTTTTTTTTAATGAAGGGATCAGAGAAATGAATGAGTTATCCTAAGCAAAGAGCCATTATGCTATTCTTTCCTAAATGTACTTTTTTTATTTTTCATCCAAGCATCAACTAATCATTTGGTAATAAACTATATTATTTCAGCATGCCTACTCTGGTAAGGAGGGAGGTGGGCAAGGAATTAAATGTTGTTACTGCAAAATAATGGACGTTGCATTATCTAAGCTTTTATTATTCCCTGGTGATTTATAGAGACGTGCTTGCTTTTTGCAATGCGGAACTTCATCAATAATATATTCGGAATGCATAAGGGGAAACACATGACTGAAGTATGTGTGTGTGTGTGTGTTTGTGCACTCATTTTCCATCTTCGCGCACCCCCATTTTTGTCCTCCATATGCTCTGTTTTCGGCCTCCAAACATCCCATTTTCGGCACATTCCAAGCAGCAGGGTTCGCCACTGATGCCTATCCCTGCTGCCTGGAATAGGCAAAAAACAGGATTATTAATTAATTAATTAAATCAATTAATTAATGTATTGATTTATTAGATTTGTATGCCGCCCCTCTCCAAGGACTCGGAGAGGCTCACAACATGTAAAACATCATATACAAATCCAATATTAAAAGTTTTTAAAACCCTTATTTTTTAAAAAAAAAACAATCATACAACCCAAGCAAACCATACATGCCCTTCATGGCATCGGACCAGAATATCTCCGGGACCGCCTTCTGACGCACGAATCCCAGTGATCAGTTAGGTCCCACAGAGTTGGCCTTCTTTGGGTCCCGTCGACTAAACAATGTCTGGCAGGACCCAGGGGAAGAGCCTTCTCTGTGGCGGCCCCAACCCTCTGGAACCAGCTCCCCCCGGAGATTAAGATTGCCCCCACCCTCCTTGCCTTTTGTAAACTCCTTAAAACCCACCTCTGCCGTCAGGCATGGGGGAATTGAGACATCTCCCCCAGGCCTATATAGTTTATGCATGGTATGTTTGTGTGTATGTCTTGCTTTTTAAATAAGGGGTTTTTAAGTTACTTTTAAATATTAGACTTGTTGTACATTGTTTTATTATTGCTGTGAGCCGCCCCGAGTCTACGGAGAGGGACGGCATACAAATCTAATAAATAAATAAATAAATAAATAAATAAATAAATAAATAAACCAAGACAGCTAGGGATATATCAATTCCTCCATGCCTGGCGACATAGGTGGGTTTTCAAGAGTTTGCGAAAGGCAAGGAGGGTGGGGGCAATCCTAATCTCCGGGGACAGTTGATTCCAGAGGGTCGGGGCCGCCACAGAGAAAGCTCTTCCCCTGGGTCCCGCCAGATGGCATTGTTTTGTCGATGGGACTCTGAGAAGGCCAGCTGTGTGGGACCTAATCGGTTGCTGGGATTTGTGCGGCAGCAGGCGGTCCCGGAGATATTCTGTACGAAGGTTGAAAGTGGAGCACACAGCGTGAAAGCAGCAATAGGTGGCAGTATCAATTGGCGGCCGATGGACAGCGGCGATTCCTACAGCCTGGGACAGCTGACTGATGATATTCCAGGAGGTAAATCCAACCACCAATCAGCTGCTCGGGCCAAATCAAGCTGTGCTGAAGCTGACCAGGCTGTTTGCTATTTGCTGCAAGGAGGCAAATTGCTGGAAGGCAGAGGCCAAAGGGTGGGGGCTGGCCGGTGGGCAATGCTTCGGCAACATTTACTTTATAAACATCATCAAAAAAGCACAACAAAGAATGTTCTTTCTGTGCCAGCTCAGGAAGCTCAAACTGCCCAAGGAGCTGCTGATACATTTCTACAGAGGAATCATTGAGTCTGTCATCTGCACCTCTATAACTGTCTGGTTTGGTTCTGCAACCCAACAAGACTGACACAGACTTCAGAGGATAATCAGAACTGCAGAAAAAACAATTGATGCCCACCTGCCTTCCATTGAGGACCTGTATACTGCACGAGTCAAAAAGAGGGCGGGGAAAATATTTACTGACCCCTTGCACCCTGGACACAAATTGTTTCAACTCCTACCCTCAAAACGTCGCTACAGAGCACTGCACACCAAGACAACTAGACACAAGAACAGGTTTTTTCCCAATGCCATCACTCTACTAAACAAATAATTCCCTCAATACTGTCAGACTTTCTACTAAATCTGCACTTCTATTCTACTAGTTTTTCTCATCATTCCTATCACCCATTTCCTCCCATGTTGACTGTATGATTGTAACTTGTTGCTTATATCCTAAGATTTTTATTAATATTGCTTCTTCATTGCTTATTTGACCCCATGACAATCATTAAGTGTCGTACCATGATTCTTGACAAATGTATCTTTTTCTTTTATGTGCGCTGAGAGCATATGCACCAAGACTAATTCCTTGTGTGTCCAATCACACTTGGCCAATAAAATTCTATTCTATTCTATTCTATAAGGTGCAAAGACATTTCCATCTACTTTTTGGGGGAGGCCGAGTACATCTTATAGTCCGAAAGATACAGTAACCGTCATGATATTTCTATTGCAAATGGAAGAAGAAGTAATAAAAAGTTTAACAAGATGTTGGCAGGATGATTTACAAATAGATGAAAGAGAAATGAAAGAAATAATAGAAAATATATACAAGATTTAAAATACGAGAGTTAGAGAGATGAGAAGAAAAATCTTACATAAATGGTACTAAACACCTGCACAAATTGCACACTTCCAGGGGAAAGAGAAGGGCATATGTTGGCACGGATGCCAAAAAAAAGGAATTTTTATGCATATGATCTGGGAGTGTGCAGAAATTCAGAAATTCTGGAATGTAGTCCAGAATGAAATTAATAAAATGTTAAACATTAACTGGATTATTACAAAAGAAATAGCAATTTTAATCAAATATAGAGAACTAGGAGAATTTAAGGAAATTAAAACCGCAGCACTGGAAAGTGCTCAAGTGGTGATGGTATTAGGATGGAAAGATTCTACAAAATGGACATTAAGAAATTGGTACTGGTATATGGTGGATCACATACATTTTGAAATTATGGAAATAAGATTAAATAATTTTCATAAGAATAAATTGGAGAAGCTGATGGTGCAATGGAACAAGGTAAAAGACTATATGTTAAGTAGAATCTGTGATGTAAATATGAAAAATAAATTGCAATCACTCTTTTAGTAATACTGTACTAGAACAAGATAGAGCCAAGGAAGGAACAATAGATAAACAATTTTTTTTTTGAATCCTCTTGTATGGGTGGTGGGGGTGATGGGGGGGGTGTTGTTGTTAGGTGATGAGCACATGCACTGTGCACTGTTATATGTTTGTTTTATGTAAACTTTAAAAAAACCAATAAAAATTTATTTAAAAAAAAAAAAGATATTTCTCCTTAGTTCCTGGTTGCTTCTCTCCTAGGTTGTTGAGAATGGTGGGTTTTGTCTGTCCCAGCCCAGCTGCAGGCTCCCTACAGAAGAGATTTAATCCTCCATGTGGGTCCACAAACAGTAGGGTAACACCTGCAGCCAAGTCTGGAGGTGAGGTCTCAATTTTGCTATGATGGATACAGAAGACCTTATTCCCAACAATGATGGCTATCTAGGAATCATGATGGCACCTGGAAGAGATGCAGAATTGCGGAAGGGGCTCAAGGGGTACAAGAGGAGGGATGCAAGGTCTTGACCATCTCAACTACAGTGAAGGAGGAAGCTAACAATTCAAGCATAGCAGTAAGTCGTACTAAGTCCAACTGAGATCACCCATTAGGCAGAATCATACACAATCCGTTATTGAAACAGGGGTCCAAGTGCCGCCTCTATGTTGGTTGAGGAAAGCAGGGTTCCCTTGGGTCCCATTTGTTGGGGGTCAAGGGAAAGGGAGGGTTTTGCCTTCTCTTTCTGCTCAAGCACGAAGCTAATACAACTCCCCCGTCTCAGGCAAAAGTAAAGTAAAGGAAATGACCAAGCAAAATAATGAGCTTTTATAGCTTCAATGAGGAAGTGAGGAAACAGCCTTGAAGATTAACAAATTAACCCTTTAAGTGACAGTACAGTTTTACAGGAGCAACTGTAACATTTAAAGTGACAATACAGGTTTGGTACAGTTTATAATATGTAGTTTACAATGGCAATCCCTAACAATCATGTACCCTGTACTAACAATCCCCATGGACAATTGGTGGGCCACTGTGTGACACAGAATGCTGGACTCGTTGGGCTTTGGCCCGATTCAGCATGGATCTTCTTATGTTCTTATCCCAGCAGATTCAGCTACTTTTTATGAATGTTCAACAAACTATTAACATGTTTTATGAATGTGCAACAAACTGGAGCCCATGATGGCCCCTTCCAAACACAGACGTTTATTTGATGAAATTTTTAATTTCATCTTTCCAGCAGTCGCCACAGGGAGGGTGGAGGCCCTGTTTCCTCCCAGGAGATTCCTAGAGAGGCCTCATGGAGGCTTCTCCACGCCTTTTCCAGCCCCGTTTCCTCCCAGGAGATTCCTAGAGAGGCCCCACGGAGGCTTCTCCCTGCCTTTTCCGGCCCTGTTTCCTCCCAGGAGATTCCTAGAGAAGCCCCACGGAGGCTTTTCTCTGCCTTTTCCGATTAGAGTTTTGGAGGCTTGGATTTGTAAGTGGGAAATGGTTTTGACAAGAGGCAAAAAAATCTTGAGCACACAGTTCTTATCTAGAAAAGTTTGTTAGAGGCGTTGTTAGGTAGAGGTACCACTTTATATACTAGATGCTGTTTTGGCCACCTGCTCTTACAATAATGGACATGCTTGATTTGCAGCATTCGTTGTCTTTCTCACTACAGTTGAGCCACAGAAAGCTTTGCTTATAAGTTGTGCAACTTTTACTTTTTGACAATAATAATAATAATAATAATTATTATTATTATTATTATTATTATTATTAATTATTATTATTATTATTACAGTACAACACAGCAAACGAGATCACTATGCTGGATTTCGTATTTCATCACCAGTCGGGTGCTTCCCATGCACCTAGGACTGCGTGATGTAGCGGCGAATTATGTGTGCCGATCCCAGTAAAGCGGCCTTTTGCAATTGACAGATGGAGATTTTGTCAATTCCGATGGTTTTCAAATTATTATTATTATTATTATTATTATTATTATTATTATTATTATTTATTGGATTTGTATGCCGCCCCTCTCCTTCCCTTCGACCCAGCTATAATAATATTAAAGCCAAGCATCAGAAAAGGGTTTATCGCAAGTGCCATCCAGCCTCCGATAATTTTAGTGCTAGGCACAATACCGTTCTTACAAATGAAAGGAACATTGTATTTGTCATCCTCTTTAGCTAGGACAACAATCACCGGCTGAGCCACTCTAGCTTTGTGCTGTATGGCTTTTGGGCTAATACATCCATGTTAATTTTCCATTATAAATTATGAATGGTCCCCAGTCCTGCCTTTAACAAAAAATGAGGGCTGAATGAATCACAAGAATTATTATTATTATTTTTTTCTTCTTTTTTTTGACAAATGCCAAGTTAGCATTCAGCCAATTGACTTGCCAAATGACAACAGCCTCTTATTGGATGCGGTGGCTGCTTTCCAAAGGAAATTTCCTCTAATGGCTCTCTAAGAGCTAGTTAACCGTGGAGGACCAAAATAAAGCTTTTAGAAACAAAGCAGAGCTCTGCTTGTATTTAAAACCAATGGGCAGCAAGCAATCGTGTTTGCAATCTCGGAGGCGATAACTATCATTACAAAGAGAGGCTCCATGTTGCTCTGTTCTCGAAGCTCCCCCCATGGCATGCTGCTTTGCACGGGGCAGTTATCGTGGGGGGCATTGGTTCCGCTGTCGTGGCCTGTACATAAGAGAAGCAATGACATTCAAAGGCTACGTTTCTATAAGAACATGGAAGATACAAAGAGGGTTTAAACTGTGAGTTCTAGTCCTTCTTTGGGCATGAGATTCATCCTAGGAGACTGGGAGTTCTAGTCCTTCCTTAAGCAAGAAATCCACCCAGGAGACTGTGAATTCTAGTCCTTCTTTAGGCATGAGATTCATCCTAGGAGACTGGGAGTTCTAGTCGTTCATAAGCAGGAAATCCACCCAGGAGACTGTGAATTCTAGTCCTTCTTTGGGCATGAGAGTCACCCCAGGATACTGGGAGTTCTAGTCCTTCCTTAAGCAGGAAATCCACCCAGGAGACTGTGAATTCTAGTCCTTCTTTAGGCATGAGATTCATCCTAGGAGACTGGGAGTTCTAGTCGTTCATAAGCAGGAAATCCACCCAGGAGACTGTGAATTCTAGTCCTTCTTTGGGCATGAGAGTCACCCCAGGAGACTGGGAGTTCTAGTCCTTCCTTAAGCAGGAAATCCACCCAGGAGACTGTGAATTCTAGTCCTTCTTTAGGCATGAGATTCACCCTAGGAGACTGGGACTTCTAGTTCTTCCTTAAGCAGGAAATCCACCCAGGAGACTGTGAGTTCTAGTCCTTTCTTAGGCATGAAAGCCACCCTAGGAGACTGGGACTTCTAGTCTTCCCTTAAGCAGGAAATCGACCCAAGAGACTGTGAGTTCTAGAACTTCCTTAGGCATAAAAACTGCCCCAGGAGACTGTGAATTCTAGTCCATTAGGCATGAAAGTCACCCTAGGAGACTGTGAGTTCTAGTCCTTCCTCAGGCATGAAAGCCACCCCAGGAGACTGGGACTTCTAGTCTTCCCTTAAGCAGGAAATCCATCTAAGAGACTGTGAGTTCTAGAACTTCCTCAGGCATGAAAGCCACTCCAGGAGACTGGAACTTATAGTCCTTCTTTAGGCATGAAAGTCACCCCAGGAAACTGTGAGTTCTAGTCCTTCCTTAAGCAGGAAACCCACCAAGGAGACTGTGAATTCTAGTCCTTCATTAGGTATGAAAGCCACCCCAGGAGACTGGGATTTCTAGTCCTTGCTTAAGCAGGAAATCCACCCAGGAGACTGTGAATTCTAGTCCTTCTTTAGGCATGAGAGTCACCCTAGGAGACTGGACTTCTAGTCCTTCTTTAGGCACCCAGGAGACTGTGAGTTCTAGTCCTTCCTCAGGCAAGAAAGCCACCCCAGGAGACTGGGACTTCTAGTCTTCCCTTAAGCAGGAAATCCACCTAGGAGACTGTGAGTTCTATAACTTCCTTAGGTATGAAAACTGCCTCAGGAGACTGTAAATTCTAGTCCTTCTTTAGGCATGAGAGTCACCCTAGGAGACTGTGGGAGTTCTAGTCCTTCCCCAGGCATGAAACCCACCCCAGGAGACAGGGAATTCCAGTCCTTCCTTAAGCAGGAAATCCACCAAGGAGACTGTGAATTCTAGTCCTTTTCTAAGGAATATTAGGCAACTTTGCTGCCTTGAATTATTCATAACAGCAATAAAGGCAGGAAATGAATCAATTACTAAACCATGAACCACTCAGCTTTGTTACTTCTACCCTAGCACACAGCTGAATTTATAAAGATAGGTAAATCCACGCGCGTACTGGCTCTCTCTCTTTAAAGGACAGGCATGGTAAACATGTGGCACCGTAGACATTAAACCTTACTTATAATTCATGGAAGAAAACAAATGCCCCCAAAGCCTTCCTCGCCTTACGCAGGGAACATTTAATCACTCCGGTCGGAATTTCATGAATTACCCAAAGACCGGCCGCCGTTATGAATTAAGAAGAAGCCTGGGTGGTTTGAAGCAATTTAGGACAAGCCGAGCCGTGGAGTGCAACAAGGGTTCACATGTGCAGCAGCAGCCAAAAAAGCCAACGCAATCCTAAGCTGCATCAACAGGGTGATACACTTCCAAGACCAGGGAAGTCTTAATACCACTCTACTACGCCCTGGTCAGACCACACCTGGAGTACTGTGTTCAGTTCTGGTCACCACACTTCAAAAGAGACATTGAAACTCTGGAGAAGGTGCAGAGAAGAGCAACCAAGATGATCAGGGGACTATAAACCAAGACTTACGAAGAGAGACTGCGGGAACTGGGCACGGATAGCCTAGAGCAGTGATTTTCAACCTTTTTTGAGCCGCGGCACATTTTTTACATTTACAAAATCCTGGGGCACACCACCAACAAAAATGACAAAAAATGACACCCTAAGACACTCTCCTCTCTTTTTCCATCCCTGTCTCCTCTTGAACGATTTCCAAAAACAGGTGAGGGCTGGGGGGGTTTCTCTCTTATTCTTTGGGTGCTTTTTATCATATGCTTTAAATCAAGAGTCACTTCTCTCTCTCTTTTGTTCCTCTCTCTTTCCTCTCATTCTCTGTCTCAATCATTTTCTCATTTCTCTTTTTTCCTCCCCTTTTTGCTCATTTCTCTCTCTCTCTCTCTCTCCCTTCCTCTCCTTTTCTCTCTCTCTCTCTTGCTTGCTTTCTCTCTCTTTCTCTTGCCTTCTTTCTCTCTCACTCTTGCTTTCTCTCTCTTTCTCTTTCTCTTTCTCACTCTCACTCTCTCAGCAAAAAGTTGCGAGATCGGAACCTGAGCTTCCTTCTTCGCGGCACACCTGACCATGTCTCGCAGCACACTAGTGCGCCATGACACACTGGTTGAAAAACACTGGCCTAGAGAAAAGGAGGGCCAGAGCAGACATGATAGCAGTCTACAGGTATACGAGGCGTTGCCACAGAGAGGAGGGGATCACTTTATTCTCCAGGGCACCGGAGGGCCGGACGAGGAACAACGGCTGGAAGCTGACCAAGGAGAGATTCAACCTGGAAATAAGGAAGAACTTCCTGACGGTCAGAACGATCAACCAGTGGAACAACCTACCAGCAGACGTTGTGAACTCCAACACTCTGGACATTTTTAAGAGGAAATTGGACTGCCATTTGGCTGGGATGCTATAAGGTTCCTGGTTAGGCAGGGGGTTGGACTTGATGACCCGCATGGTCCCTTCCAACTCTAACAATAAATAAAATAAATAAATCTTTAGCGGGTACCTTCTCCATTTTTATTCAGATTGGCGGGTGTCATGAGAGGCCTGAGCAGAATGATGATTTCGTCCGCCTTGGTCCCATCTTCTGAGTGCTTCTCGGAGGCGTGGGAGAGCAATTCGGATTGGTTGGGGGAAAACAGATTGCACAGCTTACACATGAAGATGGATCTGTTCCCTGGAAAACGCAAAACAAAACAAAAAATTAAGGTTGGTTACTATTATTATTTTTTTCAAAAGTGGATAAAAGAAATAATTAAGATTGAATTAAAAATGAAACCAGAAATATTTTTGCTTGGTATAATTGAAAACCAGATGGAGAAGGAAAAGTACTACAGTGTTCCCTTGATTTTCGCGGGTTCAAACTTCGCGAAAAGTCTATACCACGGTTTTTCAAAAATATTAATTAAAAAATACTTTGCGGGATTTTTCCCTATACCACGGTTTTTCCCGCCCAATGATGTCATATGTCATCGCCAAACTTTCATCCAACTTTAATAAATATTGTTTTTAATAAACTTTAATAAATAAACATGGTGAGTAATGATCTAAATGGTTGCTAAGGGAATGGGAAATTGCAATTTAGGGATTTAAAGTGTTAAGGGAAGGCTTGTGATACTGTTCATAGCCAAAAATAGTGTATTTACTTCCGCATCTCTACTTTGCAGAAATTCGACTTTCGCGGGCAGTCTCGGAATGCATCCCCCGCGAAAATCGAGGGAACACTGTATTTGATACTACACTTAATAACATCAACAAGAATAACTATAGCCCAATTCTGGAAAGATGAAGCAATGCCGAATGAACGGAATTTAATAAAAAAAAGTGTTAGACTGTGCAGAAGCAGACAAGCTGACAATGGAGCTAAAAGAACAAGACAACTCAAAATACTATCAGATTTGGAAAGACTTCTATACATGGTTGAATAAAAGAACAATTACTAGTAATGCTGCGTGATAAAGAAATGTTATAAATTCAAAAAAAACCAAGAATTAATATAACTTTTTTCTCTGTCTATTTAATAATAAATGAGTTAGGTATGTTTTATTATTAACTGTATAAAAAGAATTTACATTCATTAATATACGATACAAAACATAAAATATAGGTTTATTAATTAAACCACTGGTCTCAATACCGCTAAGAACCAAATGTTGGCTGTCAATAGAGCCAGCTGTAGGGGGGGAGGGGAGATAAAATAGATTCGTCTTTTAAGTTTCGTGTGTGTACTGTACATTGTTTAGATGTAAATGTATCGTCAGTTGTTATTGTTTTACTGTACAGTGATCCCTCGATTTTCGCGGTCTCGATTTTCGCGAAACGCTATACCACGGTTTTTCAAAAAATATTAATTAAAAAATACTCCACGGTTTTTTTGCTATACCACGGTTTTTCCCACCCGATGACGTCATACGTCATCACCAAGAGTCACTTCTCTGTCTCTTACTCTTTCTTTCCTGTCATTCTCTGCTTCAATCATTTTCTCATTTCTCTTTTTTCTCCCCTTTTTTCTGTCATTTCTCTCTCTCTTCCTTCCACTCTTCTCTCTCTCTCTTTCTTCCTCTCTCTCACTCTCTTCCTTCCTTTCTCATCTCTTTCTTTCTTTCCTTCTCTCTCTTTCTCTATCTCTCCCCCTCTTGCTCTCTCTCTTTTTCTCACTTTCCCTCTCTCGTGCACCCACCAGCCTCCAGAGAATGCCTGTCCCGCCTCTCTTGCAGCAGAGGAGAAAGAGAGGTGGAGCGGGCGGGCGAAAGGACGAGCGGCGAGCGGCAGGCGGGCGAGCGGGCGGGCGAACGGACGAGCGGCGAGATGTTTATTTTATTTATTTAGATAGATGTTTATCTAATATTAGTTGCACTTTCGTCGCTCCCCGGCTCCACCATCTGCGCATGCGCGGCCATGGAAAAAGGGCGCGCATGCGCAGATGGTGTTTTTCCTTCCGTACCACTATACTGCGGAAAATTGATTATCACGGGAGGTCTTGGAACGTAACCCCCGCGATAATCGAGGGATCACTGTATATATGTAAATAAAAATTATTTCATTTTATTTTTTCCATTGGAACTCTTTGAGAATCTACGAGGGTTGCCCAGAAGGCAATTTTTTTTTCTCAGCCTATAGCAGTGATTTATTTATTTATTTATTTATTTATTTGTTTGTTTATTGGATTTGTATGCCGCCCCTCTCTGAAGACTCGGAGAGGCTCACAACAATAAAACAGTACAAATCCAATTGATTAAAACAATTTAAAAACCCTTAATATAAAAAGCAATCATACATCTCATATAAACCATACCAGACAACTTGGAATGCCGGAAGTGCAACCAGAAGTTCTCTAATTCCCGACGGCTATGAAAGCACATCTGTATTATCGTTAAGAGCGAAGACTTGGAAGAAGAATGGGATTCAGGTGAGCACAAGTGTGTTACGGTGCATGATTCAAAGGGGGGTGAAAAGTAGACATTATTATTATTATTATTATTATTATTATTATTATTATTATTATTATTATTTTTATTATATTTATATTTATATTTATTTATTAGATTTGTATGCCGCCCTTCTCCGAAGACTCGGAGCGGCTCACAACAAGAAACAGTACAAATCCAATTGATTAAAACAATTTAAAAACCCTTAATATAAAAAGCAATCATACATGTCATATATACCATACATAAAACAGAAACGGCCCAGGGGAATCAATTTCCCCATGCCTGACGACAGAAGTGGGTTTTAAGGAGTTTACAAAAGGCAAGGAGGGTGGGGGCAATTCTAATCTCCGGGGGGAGCTTGTTCCAGAGGGTCGGGAGCCACCAGAGAAGGCTCTTCCCCTGGGCCCCGCTAGACAACATTGTTAAGTCGACGGGACCCGGAGAAGGCCAACTCTGTGGGACCTAACTGGTCGCCGGGATTCGTGCGGCAGAAGGCGGTCCCGGAAATATTTATTTATTTATTTATTTATTTATTTTATTTATTAGATTTGTATGCCGCCCCTCTCCATGCCATGAAGGGCTTTGTAGGTCATAACCAACACTTTGAATTGTGACCGGAAACTGATCGGCAACCAATGCAGACTGTGGAGTGTTGGTGTGACATGGGCATACCTGGGGAAGCCCATGGTTGCTCTCGCAGCTGCATTCTGCACGATCTGAAGTTTCCAAACACTTTTCAAAGGTAGCCCCATGTAGAGAGCATTACAGTAGTTGAACCTCGAGGTGATGAGGGCGAACCTATTTTTCCACAGGTGCCGAAAAAGCGTGGGTGTTTGCTATCACGCATATGTGAGTGCCCCCACCCACAATTCAATGCCTGGGGAGGGCGAAAACATCTTCCCCCGCCCCCGGAGGCCCTGTGGGGAGTTGGAAACGGCCTGTTTCCCAGCTTCTGGTGGGCCCAGTAGGGTTGTGTTTTTCCCTCCCCAGGCTAGATTATTATTTACTTGTTATCCCACGGAAGTGTATCCCACCTTTAGTCTATTTAGGACCTTGCCTCTAAATTCCCCCAAAAAAACCACAACAAAAACAACAACAAAAAACAACAACAACAGATTTGCTGCACGGATGAATAGCGACTAAAAAGTGAAATCTTGCTACATACTGCACAAATAATTATTTCTGCTACTAATAATAAAAGTTGCTGCCTATCTCTCTAGCATCTGAATAAATATGTGAACTGTAAGGGATAAATCAGCTCATAATTAGTCTGGGAAACTTACAGGACAATAACTGAAAGAGCCAATTAAAAGGTAAAGAATCAAATAAAGCAGCATTCCAAATTAAGCCTGAATGGAATTGATGAGGAGGCTGCGGGTAATTAATTAGGAGGGAAGTCAACAGAGCAATTAATTAGACAAAGAATTAAATATGCAGAGGATCCAAGAAGCTGTTAATCAATTAAGTGCGCATATGCGCTAAGGAGACATAAAACGGGTGAAATATTTCGTCTGGCTGTACGCAAACTTCTTGTAGCCTACAAGCCTAAAGCCTTATTTACTATTCCAGACAACATCCTTATGACAACGAAAACTCTTGGAAAATAAATCTAATTATCTGCCATCACCATCTCTGTATTATCGTAACATTTTCTCTACCTAGAGCGACAACCGGAGGCAAACCTGTTAGAGAAGAAACGTCAACGAACAGAGAGTGACTCGTGTGTGTGTAAAGATGGACACAGTTGCCTTTTTCATCTTGTACAGAATAACAGGACAACAAGAGCTGGAAGGGACTCGTGTGTGTGTAAAGATGGACACAGTTGCCTTTTTCATCTTGTACAGAATAACAGGACAACAAGAGCTGGAAGGGACCTTGGAGGTCTTCTAGTCCAACCCCCTTGCTCAAGCAAAAGACAGATACAGTGGTACCTCTACTTACAAACTTCGTTCCGTGACCAGGTTCTTAAGTAGAAAAGTTTGTAAGAAGAAGCAATTTTTCCCATAGGAATCAATGTAGAGAGAGTCCTAGAGAGGCCCCACGGAGGCTTCTCCCCGTCTTTTCCAGCCCTGTTCCTCCCAGGAGATTCATAGAGAGGCCCCAGGGAGGTTTCTCCCTGCCTTTTCCGGTTACAGTTTCAGAGGCTCAGGTTTGTAAGTGGAAAACGGTTCTTATCTAGAAAAGTTCTTAAGTAGATATGTTTGTAGGTAGAGGTACCACTGTATGTCTTTTCTTAAAAACCTCCAGTGATGAAGCATCTACAACTTCTGAAGGCAAGCTGTTCCACGGGTCAATGTTAGGAAGTTTCTCCTTAATTCCAGATTGCTTCTCTCCTTGATTAGTTTCCATCCATTGTCTTGCCTTCTGGAGTTTTGAAGAAGAGGTTGAATCCCCCCACTTCCTTGTGGCAGCCCCTCAACTATTGGGACAATGATACTTCAGGAAGTCTGTGGGCACCAAACCACGATTCACATCAGGCTCATTTCACAATGACTAATACAACCATAAAGATAATTAAAAAAAGATGGTTGGGGGGAGGGGGAATAAACCGTCAATAAGAAAGATAAAAGAAAATTACAAAATACATAGACCTGCAAATAAAAACAGAACAACTGTGGCAAAAGAAAGCAAAGGTAGTATCACTAGTAATAGTATTTTCAGCTCTATACTAGAATAGAATAGAATAAAACAGAATAGAGTAGAGTAGTAGAGTAGAATCCTTTATTGGCCAAGTGTGAGTTGATACACAAGGAATTTATCTTGGTGCATGTTCTGCCAGCGTGTTTCAACCGCCCGTAATTACAGGGTAATTAGTCCAGGAAGACACACACCACACAATAAAAGGAAAACCCAAAAGTTTTTATAAACAGAAAAACAGAAACAGCTCCCTTTTTAAATGTCAAGGGGATTTTCTGGTACACACAAGGAACAGGTTAAATGCAATCCAATTGCTCACCCAATAACTGGGAAATTGAGTCCAATTCTAAAGTCCAGAGAGTCCACACACACAATCCTGAACAGCAAAAACCACGATCTTGCCGAAACAATGAATCAGATAAACTGCCATGAGGCTAAAACACCAGGCTGTGCTTTTATCTGTAGCACTAATTACTGGAGCCTCACCCAACCACAGGTGGCCTCATTTTCTCTTGTAATAATCCTTCAGTTGTTGTCTCCTATGCATCACTCCACGCATGCGTGGATGTGTTATTAATTCTTGTTCAGAATCCAAGGATGATACAGATGATTGATCTCCTCCTGGGCTGCCTGCCAAACTCCCCTCTTCCCTGTCACTCATGCTTCCTTGATCAGAGGAGGCTTCGTCGGCAGATTCCACTGGGAGCAAAACAGGCCTGCGGCATGTGGATGTCTCCCCCACATCCACCTGCACATTCCTTAGGGCAGGAACTGGGCAAGAGCTAACCACAACAGTGCATATGCTCTCAGTGTACATAAAGAAAGGATATGCTCATCAAGAATTGTTGGTTTGTCTCGGTATAGCTAGGCTATGAAACCTTCAACATCACCGAGCAGAGAATTTTAACAGAGCGTGGATGTGTGATAAATCCAAGACACAGACTTAGTTAAATAAGTATTATTTACATATAAACAAAATATAAACAATCCAGAATAAGCACGAAGCAAATACAGGATAATAAGCACTGAGCAATTACAAGATTGAAGCACAAAGCAAAATACAATACAGTGATCCCCCGGTTATTGCGTTCCCGACCATTGCGAACAGGCTAATTTGCGATTTTTCAACCCGGAAGTCAAAACACCATCTGCGCATGCGTGCCCTTTTTTCTATGGGCACGCATGCGTAGATGGCGCCGGGCAGATCAGCTGCTGGGCGGCTTCCCTGGGTCTTCCCCCTCTTGCTGGCGGGAGGGCGAGCGGCGGGCATCAGCGAGGAGTTTCCCCACTGCCCACGCAAACTCCTCGCTGCCGCTCGCCCGCCCTTCGCCCGCCCACGCCGTTCGCTCCCCCTCTTGCTGGCGGGAGGGCGAGAAGCCCTCCCCAGCACCCGCTCGCCCGCCCTTCGCCGCTCGCCCGCCCTTCGCCCGGCCACCCGCCGTTCGCTCGCTGCTCGCCCGGCCACCCGGGTTCGGGGGGGTGCTGGCAAGCCGCCCATGCCGGCGGCGACGTTTTAAAACACCCATGCGGCTTTCCAATGAGTCCCGAAGACAAACGTCAAACTTCTGCGTTTGTCTTCGGGACTAATTGGAAAGCCGCGCGGCTGTTTTAAAACGTCGCCGCCGGCATGGGCGGCTTCCTAGCAGCCCCCCAAACCCGGGTTGGGGGTCCGGGGGGTGCTGGCAAGCTGCCCATGCCGGCGGCGACGTTTTAAAACACCCGCGCGGCTTTCCAATGAGTCCCGAAGACAAACGTCAAACTTCCGCGTTTGTCTTCGGGACTCATTGGAAAGCCGCGCGGGTGTTTTAAAACGTCGCCGCCGGCATGGGCGGCTTCCTAGCAGCCCCCCAAACCCGGGTTGGGGGCCCGGGGGGTGCTGGCAAGCCGCCCATGCCGGCGGCGACATTTTAAAACACCCGCGTGGCTTTCCAATGAGTCCGGAAGACAAACGTCAAACTTCCGCGTTTGTCTTCGGGACTCATTGGAAAGCCGCGCGGCTGTTTTAAAACGTCGCCGCCGGCATGGGCGGCTTGCCAGCACCCCCCGGACCCCCAACCCGGGTTTGGGGGGCTGCTAGGAAGCCCCCCATGCCGGCGGCGACGTTTTAAAACAGCCGCACAGCTTTCCAATGAGTCCCCTTCCCAGGAACCCCAATCTTCGGCTCCTTGCTAGCGCCGCGGAAGTAAAAACACCTTCTGCGCATGCGCAGATGGTGTTTTTACTTCCGCAGCGCTACTTCGCGAAAACCCGCTCGTTGCGGGGGGTCCTGGAACGGAACCCTCGCAATGATCGGGGGATCACTGTATAGGTAATAAGCACGAAGCTAATACAAGAAGATACGCACGAAGCGTAAACACAACTCCCCATCTCTCAGGCAAAGTGAAAAGGAAGTCTGAGCAGAATAATGAGCTTTTATAGCTTCAATGAGGAAGTGACAAAACAGCCTTGAATATTAACTCTTCAAGTACAAGTTAACTCTTTAAGTGCACATTAACTCTTTAAGTACAAGTTTAGTAGAAGTGTACAATATGCAGTTTACAATGGCAATCCCTAACAACCATGTACCTTGTACTAACAAGAATCATAACACTTAATGATAGTCCGGGTACAAATAAGCAAGCAAATCATATTAGGAACCTATCGATATAAATTGTAAGGATACAAGCAACAAAGTTATTGTCATACTGTCATAACTGGGAGGAGATGGGTGATAGGAATGATGAGAAGAAACCATTAGTAATAGTAGTGCAGATTTAGTAAATAGTTTGACAGTATTGAGGGAATTATTTGTTTAGCAGAGTGATGGCATTCGGGGGGGAAACTGTGTCTAGTTGTCTTGGTGTGCAGTGCTCTGTGGCAACGTTTTGAGGCTAGGAGTTGAAACTGTTTTATTTCCAGGATCTGAGAGGTCAGTAAATATTTTCACAGCCCACTTTTTGATTCCTACAGTATACAGGTCCTCAATGGAAAGCAGGTTGGCAGCAATTGTTCCTCTCCCAGGCATTGTAGCTCAGGAATGGGAGTTGACGTCCACAAGTCTTAAACCTGCCAGGTTTGAAGACCCCCTGGGTTAGGGGTGCAAGGATCTTCAAACCTGGCAAGTTTAAGGCTTGTGGACTTCAACTCCCATTCCTGAGATAGCATGACTGGAGGAGGAATTCTGGGAGTTGAAGTCTACAAGTCTTGAAGCTGTCAAGTTTGAAGTTTGTAAAAACTGTATGTGGTTGTAAAAAGTGTACATGTTTTTAAAAACTTTCTGCTACACTGGTATTTTATTAAATAATATATTACTACACCATTTGGTTCAGAATACTTGTTTTACACCTCTAAAATCTAGGTACGTCTTATACTCTGAAAAATAGGAGCCGGGGTGGCGCAGCAGGTAGAGTGCTGTACTGCAGGCCACTGAAGCTGACTGTAGATCTGTAGGTCAGCGGTTCAAATCTCATCACCGGCTCAAGGTTGACTCAGCCTTTCATCCTTCCGAGGTGGGTAAAATGAGGACCCAGATTGTGGGGGCAATATGCTGGCTCTGTTAAAAAGTGCTATTGAATGAATGAATGAATAAATAAATGAATAAATAAATAAATAGATTGTTTCCAGCTTAGACAGTGAGTCCTTTGCATTTCCCCCCTCCCCTTTCATTCAATCAATTCCAATTTTCCAGGGGTCGCCTAGATAAAGTCCCTGCAGTTTTCTTTGCAAGGGTTTTTCCGAAGCAGTTTTGCCATTGCTTTCTTCCTAAGGATGAGAGAAAGTGATTGGCTCACGAACACCCACCTGGCTTTGCACCCAAAGATGGGCTAGAACTCCCGGACTCCCAGTTTCTAGCCTAACCATTATACCAAACTTGCTCTCTGCATTTTTTTAAATTATTGCAGCCATTGCTAGAATTAACACAATGCTTCTCAAGAATCATCTTTTTTAAAAAAAAAAGCCACTACCCTGAACTTTCTGCAACGTTTCAAAATTATTTTAAGCATAATTCCTTATCATCTATTTTACAGGCCGACAAAGAGTTAAAACTGCTTAACTTGTTAAACACAGTCTTGATTTTTAAAAATTAAATTCCAAGTGGGTCCCTTTTGAAGTAGCTATCTTTGGAATGATAACAGCGGCCTCTAGTGGCCACTAACGGTAGAAAACTCAACTGCAAGGGAAACTTTAAAAAGTTTGGAAATGCTAAACTTAAACAATGGCTTGCAACCTTGGCACTATTAACTTTTTAAAAGGTCTGGGTTTTGTTTAAATCTTTGTTTACCAAGGTTGTGCACACACAGAAACGTTTGATTGAGATTAGTTGTGAATAACTACTCAGCCACACAAGATATACTAACTTGAATTAAGTTTACTTTGAGAAATAACATAGATAAACAGTCTAAAGTCATACACATAATAGTGAGAATAACAATCCAAATATTACCAAGTACGTAGCCTTTCTTACCAATTGTCTCTGTCATAATCAGTAAACAAAGATATCAAGCCTAAAGACATTTTAGCTATAATACACGGCTACTGGCTACAATTATTATTATTGTTATTATTATTACTATTATTATTATTACTATTGCTATTATTATTATTTATTAGATTTGTATGCCGCCCCTCTCCGTGGACTTGGGGCGGCTCACAACAGTGATAAAAACAAAACATAATGACAAATCTAATAATTAGAATCTAAAATAACAATAGTACATTTAAAAAGTCTAAAAAGCAAGGAACCCCAATATAAAAAACATACATACAGTCCTATCATGCACAAAAACTACATAGGCAGGGGGAGATGTCTCAATTTCCCTACGCTTGATGATAGAGGTGGGTTTTAAGGAATTTACAAAAGGCAAGGAGGATGGGGGCAGTTCTAATCTCTGGAGGGAGCTGATTCCAGAGGGTCGAAGCCGCCACAGAGAAGGCTCTTCCTCTGGGTCCCGCCAGACGACATTGTTTAGTCAACGGGACCCGGAGAAGACCAACTCTGTGGGACCTAACCGGCCGCTGGGATTCGTGCGGCAGAAGGCGGTCTCGCAGATATCCTGGTCCGGTGCCATGAAGGGCTTTATAATACAATACAAAGCATGCAGAGAACTGCAGAGCAAACCTAACAGTGAGTAGCCATTAGCAGTAAGTAGCTTAGACCAGTGTTTCCCAACCTTGGCAACTTGGAGATATCTGGACTTCAACTCCCAGAATTCACTGGCTGGGGAATTCTGGGAGTTGAAGTCCTGATATCTCCAAGTTGCCAAGGTTGGGAAACACTAGCTTAGACAAAGAGCAGTAAGTACCTTAGACAAAGAGAAACAGAGACAGTGACTCAGAGAAATAAGCTATGAACTCTAGCTCTAACTCACAACAAACTTAGATCCAGACCGGATCTTTCTCTATTACAATGCATCCACTCCCATGAACTCCACACAGAACTTAAAAGAGACAACTAGATCTAGGTGAAACAAACTTATACATAGATTACCATGCTGAACGCATCAAATACAAGACCCATAACCCATCCAACATCATTCAACCCACCATCCCACAACAACAAAATGTCCTGGGGGTTTAGAATTAAAACCAACATGCACTTGCCACATAATAATCTAGATTTGACAACTGTCAATAAAAGGTACGAGAAGCCCGGCTAGTAGATGTGGCAGTACCTGGAGAGAGGAGAAAAGAAAAGAACTGAAGAATATCACGAACCACAAAAACATGCAGACAGAACTAGAATGACTTATGCAAAAGCAAGCAGACGTAGTATCAATATCAATGGGCGCAATACCAAAACATCTGGAGCACCACTTGAATACTGTTGTGGTTAGCTCTGGCCCTGCTCCTGCCCCAAGGACTGTGGATGTGGGGGAGACATCCACATGCTGCAGGCCTGTTTTGCCCCCAGTGGAATCTGATGATGAAGGCTCCTCTGACCAAGAAGACATGAGTGACAGGGAGGAGGAGAGTGGGGCAGACAGCTCAGAAGGAGATCAATTATCTAGCTCCTCCTTGGATTCAGAACAAGAGTTAATGATACAGCCACGCATGCGGAGAGCGATGCATAGGCAACAACAACTGAGAGATTATTATCAAAGAAAATGAGGCCACCTGTGGTTGGGTGGGGCTGTGGTAATTAGTGAGGCTGCTATAAATAGCAGCCTGTGGGTTTGGCCATTGTGCAGGATTATCTGATCCTTGTGTTCCGTGACTGCTTTACTGACTTTGACTTTTTGTGTGCTGATTTTTCCCCGCTTTGAAACTAAACCAGAGCAAAGTGTGTTTCACTTTGTGAAAGAAGAAGGACTGTGAATTACCTCACAGCTGCAAGATAAGTATCACAGAACTAATAAGGGACTTGTACCCATTACCAGTTTGTTTGGAGAGGAGTGCTCTTTGCTATACAAAAAGAGGGCTTAGTTTAAGTGAATTTTCATTATAAAGAACATTGTTTTGAATTTTCAAACGTGTGTGTGTCTGAAATTTGTACCTGTGAATTTTCTGGAGGAGTCTACCAGAGAGCCCAACAGAACAAATACCATAGCCATTGACAAAAATCACCATCAGTCAATTGCAAAAGGCAGTTTGCTTGGAACAACTGACATCCTACAACCTCGACAAGACTGAGTGGTTGTGGGTATTGCCTCCAAAGGACTGTACCCACTGTCCGTCCTTGGTCCTGGGTGGGTGGGTGAAACCATAACCCCCTCAGATCAGACTCGCAATATTGGCATCCTCCTAGGTCACAGCTGAGACTCGATCAACATTTATCAGTTGTGGCTAGGGGGACCTTTACACAGGTTCATCTTGTGTACCAGCTGTAGCTCTATCGGGGCCAGGACGCTCTTCGCATTATCACCCATGCTCTTATCACCTCTTGTCTCAACTACCTCCGGAACCGCCTGCTACCGCACGAATCCCAGCAACCGATAAGGTCCCACAGAGTTGGCCTTCTCCAGGTCCCGTCAACTAAACAATGTCGTTTGGCGGGCCCCAGGGGACGAGCCTTCTCTGTGGCGGCCCCAGCCCTCTGGAATCAACTCCCCCTGGAGATTAGAACTGCCCCCACCTTCCTTGTCTTTCGAAAGCTACTCAAGACCCACCTATATCGCCAGACATGGGGGAACTGAGACACCTTCCCCAGGCTTTTATACTTTATGTTTGGTATGTATGTGTTGTTTGGTTTTAAATGATGGGGTTTTATATGTCTTTTTTTTCTTTTAATATTAGATTTGTTCCACTGTAACATTGTTTTTATTATTGTTGTGAGCTGCCCTGAGTCTTCGGAGAGGGGCGGCATACAAATCTAATAAATTATTATTATTATTATTATTATTATTATTATTATTATTATTAATGCGCTCTTTATGGAGCTACTCCTGAAAAGTGTTCGGAGACTTCAATTGGTACAAAACACAGCCACATGAACTATTATGGGTATGCCTAGGTACACCCAT
Source organism: Erythrolamprus reginae (assembly GCF_031021105.1). Lineage (NCBI taxonomy): Eukaryota > Metazoa > Chordata > Lepidosauria > Squamata > Dipsadidae > Erythrolamprus > Erythrolamprus reginae. Next base: position 248,210,495 of record NC_091952.1, read on the forward strand.
ATAACACCAATGCTCCACGAGCTACACTGGTTGCCTATCTGTCGCTGAATGCAATTCAAGGTGTTGGTTATCACCTACAAAGTCCTATATGGTTTAGGATTAAACTATTTTCAGGACCACCTTCTACCGCTTACCTCCCAGCGACCGATAAGAGCCAACAGGGCTGGTTTTCTCCGGGTCCCGTCAGCCAAATAATGTCGGCTGGCAGGCCCCAGGAGAAGGGCCTTCTCTGTGGCTGTGGCCCTATGGAACCAACTGCCTCCAGAGGTTCATATTCTCCCCACCTTACTGGCCTTCCGCAAAGCTGTAAAAACCTGGCTTTTCCAGCAGGGCTGGGGCCATTGATTGAATGAGATACTACCTAGATCCAGTCATGAATGAAGAATGATAGCGAGGGTACGTATATTTTAGTAGGGTTTTTAAATTAATGTTCTTTATATTGTTTTTAAGAATTGTTTTTTACCTGCTGAAAACCGCCTAGAGTCCCTTGGGAGTTGGGCGGCATATAAGCACAACTAAAAATAAAATAAAATAAAATAAAATTAAAATAGTAAAGTAAAGTAAGTAAAGTAAAGTAAAGTAAAATAAAGTAAAAGGAAAGGAAAGGAAAATAATAAAATATAGTGGTACCTCTACCTACAAACGCTTCTACTTACGAACTATTCTAGATAAGAACCGGGTGTTCAAGATTTTTTTTGCCTCTTTTCAAGTACCATTTTCCACTTACAAATCCGAGCCTCTGAAACTGTCACCGGAAAAGGCAGGGAGAAGCCTCCCTGGGGCCTCTCTAGCAATCTCCTGGAAGGAAACAGGGCTGGAAAAGGTGGGGGAAGCCTCCGTGGGGCCTCTCTATGAATCTTCTGGGAGGAAACAGGGCCGGAAAAGGCAGGAAGAAGCCTCTGTGGGGCCTCTCTAGGAATCTCCTGGAAGGAAACAGGGCCGGAAAAGGCAAGGAGAAGCCTCCGTGGGGCCCCCCTAGGAATCTCCCGGAAGGAAACAGGGCCGGAAAAGGCAGGGAGAAGCCTCCGTGAGGCCTCTCTAGGAATCTCCTGGGAGGAAACAGGGCCTCCACCCTCCCTGTGGTTTCCGCAATTGCACACATTATTTGCTTTTACATTGATTCCTATGGGAAAAATTTCTTCTTCTTACAAACTTTTCTACTTAAGAACCTGGTCACAGAATGAATTAAGTTTGTAAGCAGAGGTACCACTGTAAAATAAAATAAACAAACCCTAACATTAAACACCAACATCTGCCTATCCCATATTTTTTGTGGCGTACTCAACAGCTGGAATAAAACGTTAAATACAACCTAAACTCCTGGCTAACCGTGTAACCAATCATGAAGAATAGATGAGCTTAACTATCTTTGCAAGGCTCAAGTCAGAACTTTCCCAATGGGCATCCCGGAGGGAGGGAGGAAAAGCTGCATCCTGCAGTCCAGATGAAATGGACTTCAAGCCCCAGCATGCCACAAGATGACTTCAACTCCCGGCGAGCCGGGCGCCAGAAGATGACGTAAAGAGAGGGTGGGAGGCATCTTCTTCGCGGGGCGAGAAGCTGTGCTCGTCGGCCATTAAATGAGGCAACAGAGGAAGGGAGGCGGATTTAAATCACGTGTAGTCGTGGCTTGAGGTGTGGGGGCACGTCGGTTGTCTGCTGGGCTAAACAGACTCCTGAATATGGATTAGGGAGGCGGGAATGAGGGGCACGGGAGTCCCAGGGTTTGGGTTTTTTGGAAGGGGGGGGGGATCTTTTTTTTATCCCAGAGCGGTCTGGCACTGAAAGGGATAAAGATACTTCCGGTTTCCCTTCGACACCAGCGTCGCCACTCAACGTGTCCCGCAACGGTCGACGGAGAACCGGAAATCCGCGACGGTCCACCAATCCGCACGGGATCTCATCCCTCGGTTCTGGCGCGGACGGAGTGCGAGCCGCCCCCTTTCCCCCCCATTCACTCACCGGCCGAAGAAGACTCCATGGCAGCTGCGGAGCGGGAAGAGGGAAAAATATCCTTTCGAACTGCGAAAAAGAGAAGGGGAAAGAAAGACCGGCGCACTACTTCCGTCCCTTCGGGAAAGCTCCGTCCGCCGATGCGCCTTTTCCGGAGTCCCTGGGAAGCGCCTTTAAAAAAAAGAAAAAGAAAGTAGGGGTGGAAAGCCGGCCCCGGCCCGTATGAAGATTAATCGCGGCCGCTCTGGAATGGCGGCGGAGAAGCTGCCGGACGGCGATTATGGCGAATCTGCGGCGCCCGACATGGCGGCGGCTTGCGGTTCCTCGAGTAACGTCAGAGCCGCGCGCGGGGAGGGAGGGGACGTCCCCCTCGCTCCGGCGCCGGTAGGCGGGACCTGGTCTGGTGCGCCTGCGTGGCTACCGCGCCTCCTAGTGGCTGCTGGAAAGTTCAAAGCAGCCGACAGGAATGTCAACCATGTGTTGTATATTTTTCAGGAGGCACCTGGACTTTTTTTTTTTCTTTTAAAGACGTTTCGGGGGTTTTTTTACAGCAAGTTTTTTTATTTTTTTTCCCTCCACATCAAAAATCGATAACATACATCACGTATATCTCCTACATCTTCTCTTATATCTCTTCTGCTATTCTCTCTAGTTATATTTTACTCCTATATTTTCTCTTCTATGCTCTTTGATACATTCTACTCGTATATATCCTCTATAACCTTCATTGTGTATTTATTTATTTATTTGATTTTTAGACAAAACAAATAAATATACCTTCAATAGATACCAATTTACATATATTGTCCCTTAAGAACAATACAGTAATACCCCGGTTATTGCGTCCCCGACCATTGCGAACAGGGTAATTTGCGATTTTTGAACCCGGAAGTCAAAACACCATCTGCGCATGCGTGCCCTTTTTTTCTATGGGCACGCATGCGTAGATGGCGCCGGGCAGATCAGCTGCTGGGCGGCTTCCCTGGGTCTTCCCCCTCTTGCTGGCGGGAGGGCGAAGCCCCCCCCAGCACCCGCTCGCCCGCCCTTCGCCCTGGAAGTTCGCCAGGAGTCAGCGGAGAACGGCGCGCCTGCTTTAAAACGATCGGAGCTTTCCAATGAGTCCCGAAGACAAACGTCAAACTTCCGCGTTTGTCTTCGGGACTCATTGGAAAGCCGCGCGGGTGTTTTAAAACGTCGCTGCCGACATGGGGGGCTTGCTAGCACCCCCCAAACCCGGGTTGGGGGTTCGGGGGGGTGCTAGCGAGCCCCCCATGTCGGCGGCGACGTTTTAAAACAGCCGCACCGCCCCCAATCTTCGGCTCCTCGCTAGCGCTGCGGAAGTTAAAAACACCATCTGCACATGCGCAGATGGTGTTTTTACTTCCGCAGCGCTACTTTGCGAAAACCCGCTCGTTGCGGGGGGTCCTGGAACGGAACCCTCGCAACGAGCGGGGGATCACTGTACTGTAGTACAATAATCTAAGTTACATTCCAATTTAAATTTTATTATCTTAAACTTCCCTCTCTACTTCCCTCTATCCCAGGTGGCTATTCCACCTCTAATACCTACTTCCCTACACCTTCTCTCCCCTTTCCTACCATTTCCTTCCTCCTGTCTCCCTTTCTACTTTCTCTCCTTCCCTACTTTGGTTTTTGATTCAAGAAGCTTCTTCAGCTCTGACAGAATAAGGAGGGAATGTTTGTTTGTTTGTTTATTTATTTTTATTAAATGTATAAGCAGCCCTTCGCCTTGTGTATTCAGGGTGGCCTATAAAGCTAATAAAATTGTGCTCTTATCTTTGGGAATTGAGAGTTCCCCAAATCTCTGGATGCTGAATGTTGGCTCTTGTAAAACATGTAGGGGAACAGGAAGGGTGTAGATTGCAACGGGTGGTGGCAGTTTCGTTGACCATGTTTTCCGAAAAGAACTAAGACAGTGCTCGGATGGGGTACCACCAGGAGATCCAAAGGCTGTGATTTTTTAAAAAAAATCAGAAATCAAGTCAACCCAGTTTCCTTAATGCCAAGAAAACTGTATGGAAAAAGTCTCTGTGGTTACCAGGAGCCAAACTCTTTGAATGGACTGTTGTTTTAATCAAAATAACAACAGAGGGGATTCTTAGGTTTCTGTACTGTCAAAAAAACCCACCCACATTCAAATGCTCAGCAAACTTACAGGAGTTGAGCTGCTTTGGGTAGACATAGCACAGCACATAGATTCATTTACATTTATATGGTGCCCACTTCTTCGTATCATATACACAGGTATGTCCTTGTGTGCCACCAGGAGTCAGGCTGAACTCCTTATTTATGCTTATAAATTGGAAAAGCTCAAAGTAACATGCAATCTGAATGGCAACCTGCAGCATATGAGCAAATAAAGGTAAACGCTGTGTAAAAGGATAGGATGGGTATAGTTTGAGAAGCAGAACCACAAGGAACAATTCCAGTTCTCCTTCAGCTGCAAGCACATCAGCACCTGGAATTCACTACCTGACTCCTGTTGTTTCTTCCCCAAACCCCAAAATCTTCAACCTTAGATTATCTACAATTGATCTCTGCCCTTTTCTAAGAGGCCTGTAAGGGGCTTGCATAAGCGTACCACTGTGCCTACCGTCCCTGTCCTATTGTCTTCTTTTATCGTTACGTCTACTTGTTTGACAAATGAAATAAAAACCAGTACAAAAGTGTGTTATTTATTTATTAATCAGATTTGTATGCCGCCCCTCTCCGCAGGCTCACAGCAATAATAATGCAATGTAAACAAATCTGATATTTAAGTTAATTTAAAACCCCAATTTAGAAACCATACATACTAACATACCATGCATAAATTTTATAAGCCTAGGGGGAGGGAAAGTCTCAATTCCCCCATGCCTGATGACAGAGGTGGGTTTTAAGGAGCTTACGAA